>NC_034197.2:4798070-5173070 GCF_002021735.2 Oncorhynchus kisutch | reverse complement strand
GAGAGAGAGAGAGAGGGGGGGGGAAACAGAGAGAGAGGGAAAGACAGAGAGAGAGGGAAAGGTGAGAGGAGGTAGAGATGGGAGAGAGAGAGATAGAGAGAGAGAGGGAAGGACAGAGAGAGAGGGAAAGGTGAGAGGAGGTAGAGTTGGGAGAGAGAGAGAGAGACAGAGGAGGGTGAGAGGAGGTAGAGATGGGAGAGAGAGAGAGAGCGAGAGAGAGAGAGAGAGAGACCTCACTTGCTTTGACAATGTTAACATGTTTCCCATGCCAATAAAGCCCTTGAATTGAATGGAATTGAATTGAATTGAGAGAGAGAAGGGTGAGAGGGGGTAGAGATGAGAGAGAGAGAGAGAGAGAGAGAGAGAGAGAGAGAGAGAGAGAGAGAGAGAGAGAAGGGTGAGAGGAGGTAGAGATGGGAGAGAGAGAGAGAGAGAGAGAGAGAGAGAGAGAGAGGTGCATTTTCTCTTTAACCTCTCTGGGACCGTTCGGGACATGAGCGTCCCACCTCTCAACAGCCAGTGAAACTGCAGGGCGCCAAATTCAACAGAAATCAGAAATCTCATTATAAGTTATAAATTATAAGTAAGAGTGTTTCCAATGAGTGTGCCACTATTTAGGTATTTAGTGTGTCTCTTCATTGTGTGTGTGTGCTGTATGCTTATTTATGTGCAGACATGTGCGTTTGTTTCCTGAGTGTCAGGATTATGAAGTCCTGCAGTTATATGGAGTGAACGTCTGGGTTACAAATGGCACCCTATTCCCAGGCACTACTTTTGACCAGAGCACATAGGGAATAGGGAACAGGGTGCCATTTGAGTGTGAATAGCGCTGAGAAGTCTACTTAGCATGGTTTTTAGGCGATAACAACCTAGGTAAGCACATATATTCTACTTATATCACAAAATGCTTGCACTTTTCTATTCTACTGTTCCACTCCCGTTGAGGCTAAACCCGAAATACCCTCCATTTATTTAGATAGAAATGGGAAAAAAACACTTTCAGGATGAGATATAAGCTGTAGGATGTTGGTGCTGGTGTGATTTTCTATTTCCCTTGAGTTGAACAAGTTATGTAGAGTATCACACAGTGGAACTAGTGAATTCTAAACTCTCCCCCTCTGTAGATCTGCTGCGGGTGCGCCAGGAGGCCCTGGCAGCAGTGAGGAACACGGGGGGTATGGAAGCCCACCTCCCCTCAGCAGGCAGCTCGTCAAGCCAGAGACGCAAGCAGGGCCTGCCCCAGCACCGAGACGCCCACTACTCCGAGAGGTAGGCCTGGCTAGCGTACACAGGGATTCAGACACGCTGATGCAAATAGATACAAACACACTGCAAGCCAACCTCATGGTCTCCTTGGAAGCATCACCACTGCCCTGCAAACACAGGCAAGCACCATGCGTTACCAACTGAGCCACACAGGACCACATAAAGCCTTCATCCTCTTGTTATACATACTGCACGAGCCCCTGTGTGTGTGTGTGTGTGTGTGTGTGTGTGTGTGTGTGTGTGTGTGTGTGTGTGTGTGTGTGTGTGTGTGTGTGTGTGTGTGTGTGTGTGTGTGTGTGTGTGTGTGTGCGTGTGCGTGTACGTGTGTGTGTGTAACAAAAAAAGCTGAATTGTACACCAAAGAGAGGTAATAACAAAAATAAAAAAGGGGGAGTAGGAACAAAATAACATTTAGTCAAAATGTAGTTTGCATTACCACTGCTGCATCCCTCTCTTTTCATCCCCCTCTATCCTCCTTTCCCTCTATCCCCCTCTCCCTCTCCCTCTATCCTCCTCTCCCTCTATCCTCCTCTCCCTCTATTCTCCTCTCCCTCTATCCTCCTCTCCCTCTATCCCCTCTCCTTCTATCCCCCTCTCCTTCTATCCACCTCTCCCTCTATCCTCCTCTCCTTCTATCCCCCTCTCCTTCTATCCCCCTCTCCCTCTATCCTCCTCTCCTTCTATCCCCCCTCTCCTTCTATCTCCCTCTCCTTCTATCCCCCTCTCCCTCTATCCTCCTCTCCCTCTATCCCCTCTCCTTCTATCCCCCTCTCCTTCTATCCTCCTCTCCCTCTATCCTCTACCCCCTCTCCCTCTATCCTCCTCTCCTCTCCCTCTATTCTCCTCTCCCTCTATTCTCCTCTCCCTCTATCCTCCTCTCCCTCTATCCTCCTCTCCTTCTATCCCCCTCTCCTTCTATCCCCCTCTCCCTCTATCCTCCTCTCCTTCTATCCCCCTCTCCTTCTATCTCCCTCTCCTTCTATCCCCCTCTCCTTCTATCCTCCTCTCCCTCTATCCTCTACCCCCTCTCCCTCTATCCTCCTCTCCTCTCCCTCTATTCTCCTCTCCCTCTATCCTCCTCTCCCTCTATTCTCCTCTCCCTCTATCCTCCTCTCCCTCTATCCTCCTCTCCCTCTATCCCCTCTCCTTCTATCCCCCTCTCCTTCTATCCCCCTCTCCCCTCTATACTCCTCTCCCTCTATACTCCTCTCCCTCTATCCCTTCTCCCTCTATCCTCCTCTCCCTCTATCCCCTCTCCCTCTATCCTCCTCTCCCACTATCCCCTCTCCTTCTATCCCCCTCTCCCTCTATCCCCTCTCCCTCTATCCTCCTCTCCCTCTATCCCCCTCTCCTTCTATCCCCCTCTCCTTCTATCCTCCTCTCCCTCTATCCCCCTCTCCTTCTATCCTCCTCTCCCTCTATCCCCCTCTCATTCTATCCCCCTCTCATTCTATCCCCCTCTCCCTCTATCCCCCTCTCCTTCTATCCCCCTCTCCTTCTATCCCCCTCTCCTTCTATCCTCCTCTCCCTCTATCCCCCTCTCATTCTATCCCCCTCTCCTTCTATCCCCCTCTCCCTCTATCCCCCTCTCCTTCTATCCCCCTCTCCTTCTATCCCCCTCTCCTTCTATCCTCCTCTCCCTCTATCCCCCTCTCATTCTATCCCCCTCTCCTTCTATCCCCCTCTCCTTCTATCCCCCTCTCCCTCTATCCCCCTCTCCTTCTATCCCCCTCTCCCTCTATTCTCCTCTCCTTCCCCTGCACTTGTATCTGATGTTAGTATTTTACCGTACAGTATACAGTGTTGTATACACTTGTACCTGATGTTAGTATTTTACTGTACAGTCAGTATACAGTGTTGTATACACTTGTATCTGATGTTAGTATTTTACTGTACAGTCAGTATACAGTGTTGTATACACTTGTATCTGATGTTAGTATTTTACTGTACAGTCAGTATACAGTGTTGTATACACTTGTATCTGATGTTAGTATTTTACTGTACAGTCAGTATACAGTGTTGTATACACTTGTATCTGATGTTAGTATTTTACTGTACAGTCAGCATACAGTGTTGTATACACTTGTATCTGATGTTAGTATTTTACTGTACAGTCAGTATACAGTGTTGTATACACTTGTATCTGATGTTAGTATTTTACTGTACAGTCATTATACAGTGTTGTATACACTTGTACCTGATGTTAGTATTTTACCGTACAGTATACAGTGTTGTATACACTTGTATCTGATGTTAGTATTTTACCGTACAGTATACAGCGTTTGTGTATGTGTCTGCATGTACGTTTGTCTGTGTGAATACGGCTGAACTTAGGGCCCCACCAAATCTCACAGCTGCAACCATCTACCTTCCCTCTTACCATCTACCCTCTCCTGTCCCCTTTCCTCCTCTCCTCCTCTCCTCCTGGCGCTGGCCGCTGTGCCTCCCAAACAAAGCCAGGGCAGTGGGAGTGGGCAGGTAATTGCTTGTTGATTATTTATGTGGCGCGGGGAGAGGCGGGCGATCGATAATGGGCCGGCGGGGCGGCAGCAGGCGGGTTGAGGGGAAGTGTGTGTGTTTGGGGGGTGTGTGTGTGTGTGTGTGTGTGCGTATGTGTGTGTGTGTGCGTATGTGTGTGTGTGTGTGTGTGTGTGTGTGTGTGTGTGTGTGTGTGTGTGTGTGTGTGTGTGTGTGTGTGTGTGTGTGTGTGTGTGTGTGTGTGTGTGTGTGTGTGTGTGTGTGTGTGTGTGTGTGTGTGAAGCCAAGCAGTGCATGGAGCTGTGGTCAGTGAGCCGCGGTGGTTCTCCGCCTGCATAGGGAGTAATTAGCCACACAGGACGGGGGGATGTTAACTAGCCATGTGCACACTGCTCTACCTCCATACATCCATCCATTCATCCACCCTCAGCTCTCTCATCCCTCCAACCCTCCATCAATCCTTCTCTCTTCCTTCCTCCCTCTCTCCCTCTGTAACGGCGTTCGTCTGTTGAAAGAGGAGCGGACCAAAATGCAGTGTGGTGGTTACTCATGTTCTTTAATGAAAAATAAACAAACGAACAATACAAAAACAACAAACGTAACGCGAAAACCTATACAGCCTATCTTGTGACAACTAACACAGAGACAGGAACAATCACCCACAAAACACACAGTGAAACCCAGGCTACCTAAATATGGTTCCCAATCAGAGACAACGAGAATCACCTGACTCTGATTGAGAACCGCCTCAGGCAGCCATAAACTATGCTAGACACCCCACAAAACCCCAAGACAAAAACGCACCACAAAAACCCATGTCACACCCTGGCCTGACCAAATAAATGAAGACAAACATAATATACTACGACCAAGGCGTGACAGAACCTCCCCCCTAAAGTGCGGACTCCCGGACGCACATCAAAACAATAGGGAGGGTCCGGGTGGGCGTCTGTCCATGGTGGCGGCTCCGACGCGGGACGTGGACCCCACTCTATCAATGTCTTAGTTCCTCCCCTTCGCGTCCTAGGATAGTCTACCCTCGCCGCCGACCATGGCCTAGCAGTCCTCACCCAGAACCCCACTGGACTGAGGGGCAGCTCGGGACTGAGGGGCAGCTCGGGACTGAGGCAGCTCGGGACTGAGGAGTAGCTCGGGACTGAGGAGTAGCTCGGGACTGAGGGGAAGCTCGGCACTGAGGGGAAGCTCAGCACTGAGAGGAAGCCCAGCACTGAGAGGAAGCTCAGCACTGAGAGGAAGCTCAGGCAGGTAGTTGGATCCGGCAGATCCTAGCTGGCTGGCGGATCTAGAAGAGTCTGGTTGACTGGCGGATCTGGAAGAGTCTGGTTGACTGGCAGATCTGGAAGAGTCTGGCTGACTGGCAGATCTGGAAGAGTCTGGTTGACTGGCAGATCTGGAAGAGTCTGGCTGACTGGCAGATCTGGAAGAGTCTGGCTGACTGGCAGATCTGGAAGAGTCTGGCTGACTGGCAGATCTGGAAGAGTCTGGCTGACTGGCAGATCTGGAAGAGTCTGGCTGACTGGCGGATCCTGGCAGACTGACGGATCTGGCTGCTCCATGTAGACTGGCAGCTCTGGCTGCTCCATGCAGACTGACAGCTCTGGCTGCTCCATGCAGACTGACAGCTCTGACTGCTCCATGCAGACTGACAGCTCTGGCTGCTCCATGCAGACTGACATCTCTGGCTGCTCCATGCAGACTGGCATCCCTGGCTGCAACATGCAGACTGACAGCTCTGGCTGCTCCATGCAGACTGACAGCTCTGGCTGCTCCATGCAGACTGACAGCTCTGACTGCTCCATGCAGACTGACAGCTCTGGCTGCTCCCTGCAGACCGACAGCTCTGGCTGCTCCATGCAGGCTGAGAGCTCTGGCTGCTCCATGCAGACTGACAGCTCAGGCTGCTCCATGCAGGCTGGCAGCTCAGGCTGCTCCATGCAGGCTGGCAGCTCAGGATGCTCCATGCAGGCTGGCAGCTCAGGATGCTCCATGCAGGCTGGCAGCTCTGGCTGCGCTGAACAGGCAGGAGACTCCAGCAGCGCTGTAGAGGAGGAAGGCTCTGGCAGCGCTGAACAAGCGGGAGACTCCAGCAGCGCTGTAGAGGAGGAAGGCTCTGGCTGCGCTGAACAGGCGGGAGACTCCGGCAGCGCAGGAAAGAAGGAAGGCTCTGGCTGCGCTGAACAGGCGGGAGGCTCCGGCAGCGCTAAACAGGCGGGAGACTCCGACTGCACTGGAGAGGAGAAAGGCTCTGGCAGCGCTGAACAGGCGAGGCGCACTGAAGGCCTGGTGCGTGGTGCTGGCACTGGTGTTACTGGGCCGAGGACACGCACAGGAAGCCTGGTGCGGGGAGCTGCCACCGGAGGACTGGTGTGTGAAGGTGGCACAGGATGGACGGACCGTGAAGGCGTACTGGAGAGTCTGAGAGCAGGACTGGCACAGGACGTGCAAGGCTAGGGAGGTGCACAGGAGGCCTGGTGCGTGAGGCTGGCACAATCTTCACCAGCCGACTAACACGCACCTCAGGACGAGTATGGAGCGCTGACCCAGGTGCCTTCAAATCCCCGACACGCTCCGTCAGGCGAATATCTTGCATACTACGCCAAATCAACTGCTCTCTCTCTTCACTCTCCTCCAATTCTATTAACACCTCCTCGAGTGTCTCCTCATCTCCCATCCGTGCATTCTCCTCCATTCTGTCCAATAATTCCTCGACCCTCTCAGACTCAGCCCTCAGCTTCGCCGATAGCTCCGATAACATCCCTGGCTCCTTACGGTAAACAGGGGGAGTTGGCTCAGGTCTGACTCCTGACTCTGCCACACTCTCCCTGAGCCCCCCCCCCAATACATTTTTGGGGCTTCCTTCCGCGCCGCCGTGCTTGTCTCTCCAACTCCATTCTCCTATAACCCTCTTCGCAATGCTCCAGCGAATCCCAGGCGGGCTCCGGCACTCTCCCTGGGTCGACCGCCCACCTGTCTATTTCCTCCCAAGTAGTGTAGTCCCAATATTGTTGCTCCTGCTGCCGCTGTTGTTTCTCCTCATACCAGCGCCTCTCAGCTCTCGCCGCCTCCAGTTCTTCTTTGGGGCGCCGATATTCTCCAGGCTGATCCCAGGGTCCTTCTCCGAACAATTCATCCTCCCATGTCCATTCCTCTCTTTGTTGCTTCTGCTGTCGCTGCCTGTTACCACGCTCCTTGGTCCTGGTGTGGTGGGTGATTCTGTAACGGCGTTCGTCTGTTGAAAGAGGAGCGGACCAAAATGCAGCGTGGTGGTTACTCATGTTCTTTAATGAAAAATAAACAAACGAACAATACAAAAACAACAAACGTAACGCGAAAACCTATACAGCCTAGTTGTGACAACTAACACAGAGACAGGAACAATCACCCACAAAACACACAGTGAAACCCAGGCTACCTAAATATGGTTCCCAATCAGAGACAACAAGAATCACCTGACTCTGATTGAGAACCGCCTCAGGCAGCCATAGACTATGCTAGACACCCCACAAAACCCCAAGACAAAAACGCACCACAAAAACCCATGTCACACCCTGGCCTGACCAAATAAATGAAGACAAACATAATATACTACGACCAAGGCGTGACACCCTCTCTCTCTCCCGCCATTCATTCAACCCTCTTCCTCCATCCATTACTCTCTTTCCTCCTTCTCTCTTACTCTCTGCCTCCCTCCCTCTCTCTCTCCCGCCATTCATTCAACCCTCTTCCTCCATACATTACTCTCTTTCCTCCGTCTCTCTTCTCCTCCATTTCTCACAAACTCTTTCTCTCTTACTAAATTCTAAAGGAATTTTGAGTAAAGAAAATGAGGGTTAACGAAGAAAATGTGTTGGACTGCCCTTCCCTCACTTGGGCAGATCCCAGAGGTCACACAGTGTGTGTGTGTGTGTGTGTGTGTGTGTGTGTGTGTGTGTCCTGTTGGGGGCCAGGTCACATTTTCTCATTGACAATGTTAAAGGACAGGAGATGTGTGAGCTGCCCCTTCCCCTGATAAACATTGCCCACCAGGGTCTAAGAGAGCTGGAGAGAGAGAGGAGAGGGAGGGGGAGAGGTGGAGAGAGAGAGGAGAGGAGAGGAGAGGAGAGGGAGGAGGAGAGGTGGAGAGAGAGAGAGGAGAGGGAGGAGGAGAGAGAGAGGAGAGGGGGGAGAGGTGGAGAGAGAGAGGGAGGGGAGAGAGAGGAGAGGGAGGAGGAGAGGTGGAGAGAGAGAGGGGGAGAGGTGGAGAGAGAGAGAGGAGAGGGAGGGGAGAGGTGGAGAGAGAGAGGGGAGGGAGGGGGAGAGGTGGAGAGAGAGGAGAGGGGGGGAGAGGTGGAGATGGAGGGGGAGAGGTAGAGAGAGAGGAGAGGGAGGAGGAGACGTGGAGAGAGAGAGGAGAGGGAGGGGGAGAGGTGGAGAGAGAGAGGAGAGGGAGAGGTGGAGAGAGAGAGGAGAGGGAGAGGGAGAGGTGGCGAGAGAGAGGAGAGGGAGGGGGAGAGGTGGATAGAGCGATAGAGGAAAGGGAGGGGGAGAAGTGGAGAGAGAGGAGAGGGAGGGGGAGAGGTGGAGAGAGAGGAGGGGGAGAGGTGGAGAGAGAGAGGAGAGGGAGGGGAGGGGAGGAGGAGAGGTGGAGAGAGAGAGGGGGAGAGGTGGAGAGGGAGGGGAGAGGTGGAGAGAGAGGAGGGGGAGAGGTGGAGAGAGAGAGGAGAGGGACGGGGAGAGAGAGGGAGGGGAGAGGTGGAGAGAGAGAGGAGAGGGAGGGGGAGAGGTGGAGAGAGAGAGGAGAGGGAGAGGTGGAGAGAGAGAGGAGAGGGAGAGGTGGAGAGAGAGAGGAGAGGGAGAGGTGGAGAGAGAGAGGAGAGGGAGGGGGAGAGGTGGAGAGAGAGAGGAGAGGGAGGGGGAGAGGTGGATAGAGCGATAGAGGAAAGGGAGGGGGAGAAGTGGAGAGAGAGGAGGGGGAGAGGTGGAGAGGGACGGGGAGAGAGAGGGAGGGGTGAGGTGGAGAGGGGGCAAATATAGAAGTGGAGAGAGAGAGAGAGAAAGAAAGAGAGAGGAGGGTGAGACGGAAGGCATCCCTCCAGGCAGCTCACCTTTCCATCGACCCCCCATCATTGATTATCTAAGGCCCATTAGGGCCTATTGTTAAAATTAATCATTAGGTGGGTCGATAGACTTAGAGCCTGGCTTTCCATTTGTCTGGCCTTAAATGGCAGATCATCCCAAATGGAACCCTATTCCCTATATAGTGGACTGCATTTGACCAGGGCCCACTATGCACTATATAGGAAAAAAGTGCCATTTGGGACTAGCTATCTCCAAGGGAAATCCCACTGCTTGGCATGGGAGCTGAACAGGAGAGACAGGGGTCTGCATAGGGAGAGGGACAGCAGAGAGAGAGATGGTGATACAGAAAGACAGAGATATGGTGATACAGACAGAGAGAGATGGTGATACAGACAGAGAGAGAGATGTTGATACAGAAAGAGAGAGATATGGTGATACAGACAGAGAGAGAGATGGGGATACAGAAAGAGAGAGAGATATTGATACAGAAAGAGAGAGAGATGGTGATACAGAAAGAGAGAGAGATGGTGATACAGACAGAGAGAGAGATGGTGATACAGAAAGAGAGAGATGGTGATACAGAAAGAGAGAGATATGGTGATACAGACAGAGAGAGAGATGGTGATACAGAAAGAGAGAGAGATGTTGATACAGACAGAGAGAGAGATGGTGATACAGAAAGAGAGAGAGATGGTGATACAGAAAGAGAGAGAGAGATGGTTATACATACAGAGAGAGATATGGTGATACAGAAAAAGAGAGATATGGTGATACAGACAGAGAGAGAGAGATGGTGATACAGACAGAGAGAGAGAGATGGTGATACAGACAGAGAGAGAGATATGGTGATACAGACAGAGAGAGAGAGATGGTGATACAGACAGAGAGAGAGATGGTGATACAGAATGAGAGAGAGATGGTGATACAGAAAGAGAAAGAGATGGTGATACAGAAAGAGAGAGATGGTGATACAGAAAGAGAGTTATATATGGTGATACAGAAAGAGAGAGATGGTGATACAGAAAGAGCGAGAGATGGTGATACAGACAGAGAGATATGGTGATACAGAAAGAGAGAGAGATGGTGATACAGACAGATAGAGAGATGGTGATACAGACAGAGAGAGAGATGGTGATACAGAAAGAGAGAGAGCGATGGTGATACAGACAGAGATAGAGATGGTGATACAGAAAGAGAGAGAGATGGTGATACAGAAAGAGAGAGAGATGGTGATACAGACAGAGAGAGAGATGGTGATACAGACAGAGAGAGATGGTGATACAGAAAGAGAGAGAGATGGTGATACAGACAGAGAGAGAGAGAGATGGTGATACAGAAAGAGAGAGAGAGAGATGGTGATACAGACAGAGAGAGATGGTGATACATAAAGAGAGAGAGAGAGATGGTGATACAGACAGAGAGAGAGAGATGGTGATACAGACAGAGAGAGAGAGATGGTGATACAGATAGAGAGAGAGATATTTAAAGTGTTGACAGTATTATATATTGTTGATAAAATACTGAAAATATATTACAGAAAGAGAGAGATGGTGATACAGAAGGGGAGAGAGATGGAGGAAAAGAAAAGAGCTGTGAGTTTGAGGATGACGCAGGGGAAAAGGAGAAAAGGAGATAGGGATAGAGAGGAGAGAGAAAGAAGGAGAGATAGAGAGTTAGAGAAGGAGAAGAAAGAGAAAGATAGGGAGATAGAGTGAGATAGTGAGAGAAAGAGAGAGAGGAGCAGCATGACAAAGGAGTGAGAGTGAGTGAGGAGTGAGATAGAAGCAGGAAGAGAACAGAGAGAGAGGGAGCCTCATCCATTTTAATGAGCTTCCTGTGTAAATGTGTTCCTGTCGAGTGAGAGCTGAAGGCGGCCACACGGTGCTCCTAATCCCCCCACACCCCCGTCATTAAGGGCAGCCTTGTCACACACACACACACACACACACACACACACACACACACCACACACACACACACACACACACACACACACACACACACACACACACACACACACACACACGTACCCACACACACACAAACATGCGCAATGCGTGTACACACACACGTGCGCATCTACACACACACATACACACACACACTGCCCCGCTGTGGGAAGGGGCCGCTGTCGCCACTCTGACAGGTCGTCACACATGAGTGAATTTCCCAGGAGCCCATGGCCTCTCTGCAGGCGTGAAGAGAGAGAGAGAGAGAGAGAGAGAGAGAGAGAGAGAGAGAGAGAGAGAGAGAGAGAGAGAGAGAGAGAGAGACAGACAGACAGACAGACAGACAGGCAGGCAGGCAGGCAGACAGACAGACAGACAGACAGACAGACAGACAGACAGACAGACAGACAGACAGACAGACAGACAGACAGACAGACAGACAGACAGACAGACAGACAGACAGACAGACAGACAGACAGACAGACAGACAGACAGAAAGAGAGACAGACAGAGAGAGAGAGATTGAAGAGAGAGAGAGTGATTGAAGAGAGAGAGAGAGAGAAAGAGAGAGAGAGACAGAGACAGAGAGATTGAAGAGAGAGAGAGTGATTGAAGAGAGAGAGAGAGAAAGAGAGAGAGACAGAGAGAGAGATTGAAGAGAGAGAGAGAGAGATTGAAGAGAGAGAGAGAGAGATTGAAGAGAGAGAGAGAGAGAAAGAGAGAGAGACAGAGAGAGAGAGATTGAAGAAGAGAGAGTGATTGAAGAGAGAGAGAGAGAAAGAGAGAGAGACAGAGAGAGAGATTGAAGAGAGAGAGAGATTGAAGAGAGAGAGAGATTGAAGAGAGAGAGAGAGATTGAAGAGAGAGAGAGAGAGAAAGAGAGAGAGACAGAGAGAGAGAGATTGAAGAGAGAGAGAGTGATTGAAGAGAGAGAGAGAGAGATTGAAGAGAGAGAGAGATTGAAGAGAGAGAGAGAGAGAAAGAGAGAGAGACAGAGAGAGAGAGATTGAAGAGAGAGAGAGAGATTGAAGATAGAGAGAGAGTGATTGAAGAGAGAGAGAGAGAGAAAGAGAGAGAGAGAGACAGAGACAGAGAGATTGAAGAGAGAGAGAGTGATTGAAGAGAGAGAGAGAGAAAGAGAGAGAGACAGAGAGAGAGAGATTGAAGAGAGAGAGAGTGATTGAAGAGAGAGAGAGAGAGATTGAAGATTGCTAAAATGTAATATGGTGTTCTGTGAATGTGAAAGTGTTTGGAGGATGCTATATTATTGTGTTGTTAGATTCTTGTAAAAAAGATTTAAAGTGTTGACAGTATTATATATTGTTGATAAAATACTGAAAATATATTTGTGGTTATTACCTGACTGTACAACATTAGGAAAACAGAATGACCAGGTGAAAGCTATGATCCCTTATTAATGTCACTTGTTAAATTCTCTTCAATCAGTGTAGCTAAAGGTTACAGAAGGATTTTTAAGCCTTGAGACAATTGAGACATGGATTGTGTATGTGTGCCATTCAGAGGGTGAATGGGCAAGACAATGATTCAAGCCATTGAACAGGTTATGGAAGTAGGTGCCAGGCGCACCGGTTTGAGTGTGTCAAGAACTGCAATGCTGCTGGGTTTTTCACACTCAACTGTTTCCTGTGTGTATCAAGAATGGTCCACCACCCAAAGGACATCCAGCCAACTTCACACAACTGTGGGAAGCATTGGAGCCGACTTGGGCCAGCATCCCTGTGGAAAGCTTTCGACAGTTTGAAGAGCAACTCAATACTAGGAAAGGTGTTCCTAATGTGTTGTGTATGCGAGTGTGAAACAATAACCTACACACACAGGCAGACATGCACGCACACAAGCATGTGCACATGCACACACCACACACACAGGGCCCATGCCAGGAGCACACCGGTTAATAGCTGCCTCCTTCTCCCGAAATTGCTTCCTATAAAAGGAGAGAGAGCACGTCTGGCTCTCTCTCTCTCACCTCCCAACCCTTCTCCCTCAGTCTCTCCCTTGCCCCCCCCCCCCCCCCCCCCATGATTAGGCCTAATTATGGTGCAGCGGACGCCTAACGGCCTCAGTCATGCAGCTTTAATTGACCGTTATTCATCTCCGGGCTGGCGCTGACGCTAGGCTAGGCGGCGCGGGGGAGGGGAGGGGGTGGAATGAATGGGGGTTTGGCATGCAGGGGTCCTAGCCTAGCGTAGCTGTACGTGGCCCAGGCTAATTGCTAGCCCCGAGGGATTAGGCCAGGTGATTACACACTGGGCGGTGTAATTACATAAGCAGCGGCGGGGCCCAGGCTAGCGGGCCCCGGGGTCACGCGGCCCCGGCCCTTCCCCAAGATTAATTGGAGCTGCCATCGGAGTGCGAGGCTCCGCCAGAGAGGGCGGTTATACGATTAGCATTAACATTTCAACGGTGGGCCGGCGATCGATGTATACCCCCCTTGCTGTTCCTCTCGCTCGCTCTCTTCCTCCATCTCCCCTCTCTCTCTCTCCCTTTCTCACTCTCTCCGCTGTATGTGTATGGGCAGAGACATGCAGGCGCTAGTTGATTTTCAACACAACCATTCAAAAACAATAGCTGTCGTCCCATTCAAATGTGGGTATTTTTTGGTTGTATTCACCACCATGATGTTAACTACATATCAGACACATCTCCAAAGCAGCAAACTGATGATATTTGGCACGATTGCACACGATTGAGTTTGTGCGTGTGCCTGTGTGTCTTTGTGTGTGTGCGTGTGCAGGAAAGCCCAAATGGTTTTGCCGGGAGACACATAAACCAAATCAACAGATCACCACACACCACCAGTACCCTATGACACTTCCACATTCTCCCTGAAACACACCAAGCTGAAAAACATATTCTTATTTCTCGCCTCTACCTCCTCCATCCACCAACCCTTCTTTTCCTCCTACCTCAAATTCCCCTGTTCATTTGGGACAAGAGACAGACCAGGGAGTGAAAGAAAGAGAAGGAGAGAGAGGTACAGAAAGAAAGAGCGAGAGGAGCTTTTCTTTGCTCAGAAAGATGACAAAAGGAGAGGCACATAATAGAGAGGCCTTTTCATAAATAGGGTTTGCAGGACACGGCCGCCTTTTCACTGGCTCAATACGGCCCAGAGACGGAGAGAGGGAGAAGGGGCGGGATAAAAGGAGAGAAGAGAGGAGGATGAGTGTTAATTAGAAGGTCCTTCAGCCCGTGGCCCCAGTCGAGACGCGGGGGCCGCCCCCAGCTGTCGAAGCATGACACACTCCTATTGTGTATTCAGCCCTCATTATGTAATTGTGTGTGTGGGTGTTGGTGTGTGTGTGTGTGTGTGTGTGTGTGTGTGTGTGTGTGTGTGTGTGTGTGTGTGTGTGTGTGTGTGTGTGTGTGTGTGTGTGTGTGTGTGTGTGTGTGTGTGTGTGTGTGTGAGTGTGTGTGTGTGTGTGTGTGTGGTTGAGTAGGAGGGGAACTGAGGGAGACTAAAGCCCAGGGTACAAACATGGCCAGCGGCGGTCTTTGCGCCGTGGCAAGACTGAGGAGGGGGCTATGGCGACACGGGAGCCTCCTGTGGCTGTAGTTATAAATAAACCGGGAGGAGAGCGTGTAGCTAGTCAGGGCTCAGGTACCAAAATACACTACAAAACCTGGTCCTGGAGACCCACTATAGATACAGGCATTCACCTCAAACCATCATACTCACTGATATACACTCTATAGTACCGTTACGAAACCAACTAGACAGGGATTAAGTCTACTCCCCCTAAGTCTAGCGGTTCTAGGTCTCACTAACTGTCAATGTATGCATACCCTGTCAATGTATGCATATACAGTGAAATATACAGAATATACAGAATATGCATATACAGAATATTACAGTGAAAAGATCTGTTTGAGGGTCCATGCCAGTTATGATCCCATTTGTTTCATTGTTTGAGTGTAGCTTGAACTGTTTATGTCTGTTGGTTTAACACTAGAACTCTCATAGGCCAACGGCCACTGACCTTTGACATTGCTCAGTTGTCAGAATCTTTTCATCGCAAACAAAAGTATTTTACCTGTTTACCATTTTTCCCCCCACACCTATTACTCCCTTAAAGGCCCAGTGCAGTCAAAAATGTGATTCTCCTGTGTTTTATATTTTTATTTCCACACTATGAGGTTAGAATAATACTGCGAAATTTAGAAAATTATGATAATGCCCTTTTTAAATGTAAGAGCTGTTTGAAAAGACTGCCTGAAATGTCTGCCTGTTTTGATGGGATGGAGTTTTGGCCTGCCTGGTGACATCATAAATGAGTCAATAGAGCAATAAGGAAGAGAGTTCCAAACATCTCTGCCAATAACAGCTAGTTTTCAGTTTTCCCCTCCCCACTCAGACCACTCCCGGACAGTCCCAGCAAAATTCTTGCTTGAGAAATTGCTCTTTGCTAAGAACCTATTTTAGTTTCTTTTTGACCATTTTAATTGAAAACAATCAGAGTAAGGTACTTAATTGTTACCCAGAAATGATTTGATACTGAGATAAAAATGGATGCATTGAACCTTTAAGGGGCCAAGACAAATGCTCTGTAATGTGTCTCTCCCCTCACTGATTTAATGAATGGCGTAAATGGATGATTGGGTGAAACTGATCATTTTTACTCGTTACTTCACAATTGAATTTGAACGAACTGAATGATGAGGATGAGGAAGAGGGTGATTCAATTTGAATGATAAGGAGGGTGAAGACGGTGATTGAATTCAGAACAATAATGTAATGATGATGAAGAACTGGCCATTGTGGGCAGTCAAATTATTTTAAGGCTGGAAAGGATACGTAATCTCCCCACGGAGTAAAACGCATAACGTGTCTTGTTCACAATGGCACGTTGAACCAAATGAATGGACGCCGACAGCATTGCAGATATTGACGTTGACTTTGAGCGTGAGATGCTTGAGCCTCACCTAGGGAAAAACAGAACAAGTCTAACTGAGAAAAGCATCCCTTCTCACAGCTCACACATTGGAGAGAAAAGAAGAAACATTGCCAGGTCGGCAGGTGCACACGGAACAAGGCCCATGAAAACTGTGTGCAGCGCAACCAAATTGTTTTTGGATCTTGCCCACAAAAAGCACAGAAGCTATGTGCTGACTGTGAAATCAGGAGCATTAATAGAGAAGAGAAGACCAGATTGATTCATGCGAAAAGGCATGGGTAAGGGCACAGTACAGGGTCCAATACAATCGATAAATGACTCTTGTTTTCATATATTCTCATGGATATATTTCCCCAAATATTTATTTCTGTAATGAATTCTTAACATTTTTTTATGCAATATTTATTATTGCCTGGCTACCCATCCACATCGCTCCGGCCAAGTGATGTCTCTCCTCCACAATGAGTTTGGATTTGCCTCCCTCCCCAGCAATTTCTAGAATACAAACACATTCTGACTGTTCTGATTGGTGCCGGAAACAGATGGTTTGGGCCAGAGCCGGCCTACATGATGACATTATCAACTTTGATACTCTGATTGGTTAGTTTTGTTAGAGACGATCCAATCGCTGAGGAATTTGTTTTGTACTACGTGACTCATTTTGAATTCACACAAACAACTTCTAGGATGGAAGTTTTAAAATGAATGTATCTAGCGATCGATTGAGCTGTGAGTTGTCAGGCAATATTTATTAAGCTTGGCGCTAGTGTTTACAGCAAATCATTTGACCGTATTACATACTATAACTCTATTTCTAATTGAATCTACAAATAAAATTGATCATATGTATTACATTGTTGCATTTTTATTGTAAGGGGAAAAAAATATGCTATGTGTTGCCCTAGGCCTTTGTAGAATAACACTGCACATGCAGAATATACAATTATTTAAAATAAACAAAATAGTGTTAAGATATGACTACATTCAATCAATAAAAACGTGTTTGATGTTCTTTATTTAGGTTGATAAAAACAAAGTAGATTAGTCTCATGTGTATTTTAAAGTGGGCCCCCTACAGCGTTCTCTAGCGGGTACTTGGGCTGAAAGGGCTAGCGGTTCTAGTGCCACATGTGGCGTGTTTTTGTTTGTGTGTGTCCACAGGGAGATGTCCCATCCCCCACCTTTGCTGTCCCCCCAGAACGCTCCTCACATCGCGTTGGGACCCCACCTGCGGCCACCCTTCCTGGGCATGCCCTCTGCCTTGTGCCAGGCCCCAAGTAAGTCGGATGCTAATGCTAGCAGGCTAACTACAGAAATGAATATAGGTCCTACACTTACCGTATTAATGGTGAGTTAGGGTTGGATTCAAGGTCATTTACGATTGACTGGACATATACAACGTTTACCGTGGATGCAGTCTCCAACCGAGCTATAACACGGGGCTTCCGCAATACTTCTGCAATACAGATTGAATCCAACCCTTAGATGCTAATACTAACAAGAAAGATTGGCCTATGGTAGACACTTCAAACAGCATTAGCTGTATTCACACTCAAATTTGTAAATGGGAAAATGTTCAATGAAATTCATGTCTTTTGTGTTTTTTGACTGTCTTGATAGAGACTTTTATCATCTAAGGAATGTATTTGTACCTGATACTTTGTGAGGCATTGGTATTTAACAGGGGGTCTATCTCATTGTATTTTAAAACCCCATTTGTAGTGTATGTCAGAAATCTCTTAATGAGTGCGTGTGCTCATCACTGTGTTTTTTATGCATTTCCCTCAGGCTATGGTTTTCTCCAGCCTGCCCAAGCTGAGATGTTTGCCCGGCAACAGGAGATGCTTCGGAAGCAGAACCTTGCCAGGTGTGTCATTGTCTTCTTGTGCTGTGTGTGTGTGTGTGTGTGTGTGTGTATGATGTCAAGGCTGTAGCTTACTGTGTGTGTCTATGTACTAAAATTAGGTGTAGTATGTGTGATAACATTGTCTCTAACCTCTCTCCTCTATGTCCGGTCCCAGGTTGGAGATGTCAGCAGAGTTGCTCAGACACAAGGAGCTGGAGAGTCTTCACAGGCAGCAGCAGCAGCGTGTGCTGGGGAGCTCCGACCCCCTGGGCCTAGCCCATGGCCTCCCCCTGGACCACCCTGCCCTGCGCAGCCTTCACCACCTGCCCGAGGGACACCCCCTCCACGAGGAACTCAGTCGACGCCAAAACGCCATGCTGGTGCTCCGACACACCAACAGCCCCCTGCTCTCTCTCAACCACCAGGGGCCCTCAGGGGCCACAACGCCCAAAGACACCCAGGGACAAAGCTGCGGGGCTCGGGGTGGATTAAGGAAGGGGGCCTCCAGGAAAGGCCCCCAGCAGCCCAGAGGGGGAGAGCACCAAGAAAGTGAATGCCGAGGGAGGGAGGGAGACGCGGACGGTCACGATGATGAGATGAAGGACTCGGATAGCGAGACGGAGATGGGCGAGGATAGGCACAAGGGCTCGGATGGCAAGGGGCATGGGCTTCACAGGGACAGGGGGAAAGAGAGCGGCAGGAAGAGGGGGTGTGACGGTGCCAAGGAGGCGGGCGAGGGCGAAGGTCGGCTCAGTGCCCCCTGTAGTTCGGCGGACGCAGAATCACCACCTAGCCACCACCTCTTCACCCCAGGGCTGAGTAAGAGCGATGTTAAGTACCACTTTCCACCTGGCGCCATGCCCCCTCTGCAAGGGCTCCACGACCAGTCTCTGCCCTTTGGATTCCCATATACCAGCCCCTACTTCCACACCGGTGAGTAATACACACACACCAACCAACTGCATCACAGTTAAATGTCACTCCGACTGAAACCTGTAAATGCTATTTGGCTAGCCATGCAACCAGCCAATATTAGTGGGCATTAGCATGCTAGCTAAAAACAACTGCATTCGAGAGAAGTGGTATGCAACGATAACAGCTACAGTTGAAGTCGGAAGTTTACATACAATTAGGTTGGAGTCATTAAAACTCATTTTTCAACCATTCCACAAATTTCTTGTTAACAAATTACAATGACTCAAGTCATTTTTCCAACAATTGTTTACAGACAGATTATTTCACTGTATCACAATTCCAGTGGATCAGAGGTTTACATACAATAAGTTGACTGTGCCTTTAAACAGCTTGGAAAATTCCAGAAAATGATGTCATGGCTTTAGAAGCTTCTGATAGGCTAATTGACATTGTTTGTGTCAATTGGAGGTGTACCTGTGGATGTATTTCAAGGCCTACCTTCAAACTCAGTGCCTCTTTGCTTGGCATCATGGGAAAATCATAAGAAATCAGCCAAGACCTCAGAAAATAAATTGTAGACCTCCACAAGTCTGGTTCATCCTTGGAAGCAATTTCCAAATGCCTGAAGGTTCCACGTTCATCTGTACAAACAATAGTATGCAAGTATAAACACCATGGGACCACACAACCTTCATAGAGCTCAGGAAGGAAACGTGTTCTGTCTCCTAGAGATGAATGTACTTTTGTGTGAAAAGTGCAAATCAATCCCAGAACGAAAGCAAAGGGCCTTGTGAAGATACTGGCGGAAACGGGTTCAAAGGTATCTATATCCACAGTAAGACAAGTCCTATATCGACATAACCTGAAAGGCCTCTCAGCAAGGAAGAAGCCACTGCTCCAAAACTGCCATAAAAAAACAGACTATGGTTTGCAACTGCACATGGGGACAAAGATCATACTTTTTGGAGAAATGTCCTCTGGTCTGATGAAACAAAAATAGATCTGCTCGGCCATAATGACCATCATTATGTTTGGAGGAAAAAGGGGGAGGTTGGCAAGCCAAAGACACCATCCCAACCCTGAAGCACGGGGGTGGCAGCATCATGTTGTGGGGGTGCTTCGCAAAATAGATGGCTTCATGAGGATGGAAAATTATGCGAATATATTGAAGAAACATCTCAAGACATTAGTCAGGATGTTAAAGCTTGGTCACAAATGGGTCTTCCAAATGGACAATGACCCCAAGCATACTTCCAAAGTTGTGGTAAACTGGCTTAAGGACAACAAGTCAAGGTATTGGAGAGGCCATCACAAAGCCCTGACCTCAATCCTATTAAAAATTTGTGAGCAGAACTGAAAAAGCACGTGCGAGCAAGGAGACCTACAAACCTGACTCAGTTACAGCAGCTCTGTCAGGAGGAATGGGCCAAAATTCACCTAAGTTATTGTGGGAAGCTTGTGGAAGGCAACTTGAAACATATGGCCCAAGGTAAACAATTTGAAGGCAATGCTACCAAATACTAATTAAGTTTATGTAAACTTCTGACCCACTGGGAATGTGATGAAAGAAATAAAAGCTTATAGAAATAATTCTCTCTGCTATTATTCTGACATTTCACATTCTTAAAATAAAGTGGTGATCCTAACTGACCTAAGACAGGACATTTTTATTAGGATAAAATGTTAGGAATTGTGAAAAACTGAGTTTAAATGTATTTGGCTAAGGTTTATGTAAACTTCCGACTTCAACTGTAAATACAATCTTAGTAATTGTTCAAACAACAGACGAAATGACATCACTTTTTTCTACGTTTGTTCAGAAGTAATCACTTTCCAGTAAACGTAGCCTATTTTGCTTTTCCCAATATTTTGCTTTTCCCAATTGGTGGGTATGGATCCTGGTTCATCATTAGCTTCAGTCACATTGAGTTACTGTCTAGAGTTAGACAGTAACTCATTCCTCTGCTCTTTGTGGTGATGTACAATATTTGACAAAATATCCAGCAGGTTGGTGTTTATTGTCATGAGTCTTGCAATTTCCCCTGAGCAATTTCCCCTTAGAAGTCAGAATTGGATTTGATTTTTTTGTACATATTCATGATTTTTTTCTTCATTTAAGGTTAGGGGTAGGCATTAGGGTTGGCTGTGAGGTTAGGGTTAAGTTTAGGGTTATGTTTAAAATCAGATTTTATGAAAAAAAACTAACCTGCGAGAAAAGTGGGAATCTCATTATGTAATATCGTTGCAGTGCGATTTTTCATTTATTCAACCAGTCAAGAAGAAATTCTTATTTACGGCCTACCCCAGCCAAACCCAGACGACGAAATAGGGCCAAATATGCGCTGCCCTATGGGACTCCCAATCACAGCCTGGATTTGAACCAGGGACTGTAGTGACGACACTTGGACTGAGAAGCAGTGCCTTTGACCACTGCACCACTCGGGAGCCCATGAAGGCAGGGGTGCGTTCAGTTCAACGTTTGCTAAATTGCGTGTTGGTTTGTATTGAATGACACATTTCCCCAAAACGGTGGGTTCTTCAACAGCCTCTGAGGTATGTTTGTTCACGTTTGGTGGGTGTGGCCTGGTCAATATGGGTGTGACCATTTCAAATCGCAAAACTCGTGCAGCACACCATACACAATCGCCATCTGGGCCACAATAACCACGTTATTTTTCAACTTGTCGTTCAGTACAGTACCATTTCTGTTTAATTAAACATTGAACACCTTTCTGTCATACTGAACACACCCCAGGACTCATGGGTAGGGCCATGTGTTTTGGTGCACTTTTTGAGGCAATATGCTTTTCCCGGTATTTCCATCGTTATCCACTATTGTTGCAGCAGGTAGAAAATCTTATGACATATTCTTTAATTGACACAAGCTGTCTCCAATCAATCAATGCCTGGTTGTGCGTGCATGTTTGCCGGGTGGATGGCCTGAGCAAGGGGAGGCGTAGTTCTGCGAATCTTGACAAATGATCTTGCTCTTATCCATAACCTCATCATGTACCCTCCAAACTGGATCTGTTGGCCACAGTGAAAGCGCCAAGACCAGAGTGGGAACATTTGCTGTTTATCGCAGACTTTTTTTGTGCCAAAAACATAGACAGATATAAAAATAGAATGGAAACACATCAAACTTTTGTTTTTGTTTTTCGGTAAATTAAAAGTTACATGACTAATATCTTTTTATGTGCATTACGTTATGACGCACAGATTTTTTAATCTGGAAGAAGTCAGTTGGATAGAAATCACCTCTGGTGGGAAAATGTGCATTTTTTAAAAGCAGCTTTTGGAAAACTAGCATGGAAATATATAGCAAACTGGATGGAAACCTAATTAAACCAACCATGAAGGTATATTGTAGCGAATTCGGGGGGGTAGCATCGACCGGTGCTTGCACCTGGTCAAGCCAACACGTGAAACTCTTGACAAGCTTGCTAGGTGTTGGGTTAGGGTCGCTACACTACCCCGTCCTTTGGGAGGGTGTATCCCCACACTTCTCTATACCATGTCCTTCACGTGTACATGCCTCTCGGATGGCCTCAGGCTCCATCCCACTTCTGACACTAATGTAGGGGGTAGTCCTGAACTGGCCGTGAATCCGAATCCAGCGGATGTCAAGACAACGCTTAACCGTTACACCAAGAGGTCTTGAATCATTGAATCTCCGGAGGACATTTGAATTCACCCTAGCTTAAACTCGCGAATACACACAGAATCAAACCTTCATATTAGAGCAACTCTGTTTGGGTTAATTAGAAACCTGGTTTGAGTTGTCTGTCTAATGACTGTTATTAAATAGAGAGAGATTTGAACGTTTGAAAACACAGACAGAAACTGCTTAGAAAAGCAGAGGCAAAACAGCCAGTTTCACAGTGGGAACCAACACGCACCTATGCACGAATGTGCATGCACACACACACACACACATGCACACACCACACACACACACACACACACACACACACACACACACACACACACACACACACACACACACACACACACACACACACACACCCCATGGCAAGCATATGAAAGACATTAGCAGTACTCTTTCTGTGTCTGCAGCGTGGAGACCTCCCCCTGGAAGGGGCCCTGCCACTGACCCCCCCTGACCCCTCTACACACAGGGTTATCACCACAACCATGTGGAAGAAGAGGTGGGGGGGAGAAAAGAGAGAGGGAGTAGTTAGGCACAACAACAGTGAGAATTAGCAAACATGGATCAAGTACACTTCTAAATGTGAAATTAAATGTGATTCAATGCAAACATTTTTAAAAGCAATTAAATATAATGTCCATTTACACAACAACCGCGAGGACAAAACAACAGTCCGAGAGAAAAAGTGTGTGTGTGAAAGAGAATTGCATGATTTGGACAATGAGATCGAGAAATTAAATGGAGAAATGGGTGTATGCTAGCTGGAGAAATGGGTGTATGCTAGCTGGAGAAATTGGTGTATGCTAGCTGGAGAAATGGGTGCAGCTAGCTGCTGGTCAAGGTCTGGGTTGTATTCATCAGGCACCAAATAGAAGAAAACTGACTTTTTTTTAAAAAGTACCCTAATGAATATAACTTAGTCATTTACAACATCCCTCTACCCTCTCTCCTCTCATAGGTGGTATGGGAGGTATGTTCATGGACGGCGAGGACTCAGCGGCGCCCCCAGTGGAGGACATCAGAAAGTGGAGTGTGGAGGAGGTGTGTGGCTTCGTGGGAGGCCTGGCCGGCTGTGCTGAGTACAACCAGGTAAGGACCAGAGCAGGATGGCAGGGTCTGGTTTATCCACCCTTTAAACCAGAGAGAGAGAGAGAGAGAGAGAGAGAGAGAGAGAGGGAACAGGGTCGGGCTGGTGGAAGAGCAGAGTAGGTCAGAGTAAGGCTTTGGGATCAGAGTATCTAATATTGTCACCTCAATCAGAAGTTCTACTATTAGTAGAGTAGAGTTGGTTTCTAGTTGATTCTATAGCTGTAAGACCACTGTTATCTCTCACAGCACCACAGTCCCCTTAATGTAATACACACACACACACACACACACTGTTGGAATATTGAGAATGGTGTGAGTGTGTACGCAATGTCTGTGTGAGTGTATGCTCTGTGTGAGCGTGTGTGCATGAGTTTGTGCGTGTTTATGAGTGTGTGTGTCTGTCTCGGCCCTGGCTGAAGTGGCTGTGTCTCTCCTGAAGGTGTTTCGGGAGCAGGCCATCGACGGAGAGACCCTCCCGCTGCTCACGGAGGAGCACCTGCTCAACATCATGGGACTGAAGCTGGGCCCGGCGCTTAAGATACGCTCTCAGGTACACACCACTGACTGGCCACACACTCAGGACCATCACCTCAGGAGTGTGTGTGTGCAGCCTCAAAGTTCCTAGTTTTCTTGTATGAGTAGACTGTTCTTGTGTGAGTAAACCTCAAGTGATTGTGTGAGTGTGTTTGTGAGTGATGGAAGCTAGTAGTGCATCATAGTTAGCCAAAGCAGATAGATAGTGTAGCGTCTAAATGTGCGGCCCGTTGTCGGTGCACAGATTGTCAGGCATACCGTACTGTAGCCCTTAACCCTCTCCTCTCTCTCAGGCTGGTGGTACAGTAGAACACTAGGACATGATGTTTGTCCCAAATTGCACCCTATTCCCGACATAGTGCACTACTTTTGACCAGGGCCCATTTGGGATGTAGACTGTGAGCTGAGCAGCTTTAACCTCGGCATGTGACGTTCTCTCTCTCTCTCTCCTCAGGTGGCACGGCGCGTTGGCAGAATCTTCTACATGACCAGCTTCCCGCTGGCCCTCCCGCTGGCGCTCCCGCCGGCGCTCCCGCCATCTGCCCTGCGCCCCCCGGACAGGGACCTCCAGCCGTCCGACACCCCCCTGGCGCTCCCACTGCGGCCCCTCTCCGCCGCCAGCAGCAGCTCTTCCCCCTACAGCGCCCCCCCGCCCACCTGTCACACCTCCCCCAAGCAGGAGAACGCCAACGGCTCTGTGTCGGGGGGCTATGAGGCAGCCAAGACCCCCTCATAGGATCCAACTGGCTGCACAGGGAAGGCACAGGGAGGGAGGGAGGGAGATGGGTACAGAGAAAGCTCTGTAACAGACATTGATTTGACCCCCTCCCCCTTTGGGCATGCACCGCCCTTTGGTTTGGGGAATAAACTGTAAAAAAAAATATATATAAAAGTGAACAAAATAAAAATGAACTAAAGGGACTAATCAAAGCAGCCCAATCAACTTCAAGTTCCACTGTGGTTGTAGCCGAGCAGAATCCAAAGACGTAACAGTGGGCTGGAGGGAGAGATGTGATGAAGCGACAGAGGGAGAAAGAGAGCGAGAGAGAGAGAGCAGACAGCTGGTCTCAGACAGCTTGCCAAAGAAAGAGCAAAGCCCCAGAACTACGACATTCTTCTGAGTCAGACAGACGCTACCGGAAACTCTTTCTTCCTGGGCTGAAGAAGGAAGCCCCTCGCTCCCCAACATACTCGGCGGCGCCCAGCACTTAAAAGAGAGACGCCTCTTCTCTCTTTTCTCTCGCTCTTTTCCTCCCCTCCTTTCTTCTCACTCCCAGTCTAAGGAGCCCAAACAGCTCAGAGGAACTGAGAATTCTGGTGGCTGGAGTGAAAGCATACACTGAAAGGGACTCCAAAAAAACTTCATTATTGCAACTATGCATTCCACAGTCCAAAACCAAAGATGTGTGAAATAAGGGACGATATTCCATGTTTGTTTCTGGTGTTTTTTTTGTGTTGCTTTGTGGGCAAAATGGCTAGTCTTAGGGAGAGGTGGGGTACATAAAATATCCCAGTGGTCCCAGTACCTCATTTGACTGTCTTTAAAAGACAAGGGAGACTCCTTGTAAGGTGAAACAAGGGGGAATCTTTATACAAGGTGTTCTAGGTACATGCCACAGTTGTGCCCATAAGCCATCGGCCTATAGGCAGAGTTCTTTCTCTGACACACTCAAATGTTACTGATACAGGATGGTGACGAAACGGTGGCTTCGGCTCATAGGGCTAATGTTATTGCATAATCGTGTTAAACTACTGTGGGATATACAAACATGCCGAATTGTACAGAATCATGCTTAAGCTGAAAACATCCTGTAGGTTACATACATGGTACTTTCACATTTAAAAAAAGAAAAGAAATGTCGTTGCATGGGGAAAAATCTTTATGACTGAACAAAATGTGACTTGCTAACTTTTGGTGGTACTTTTGTTTCAAACTTTTTTGTTTGTCGTTTTTTTTCTTCAAATGTTTGACATTAAAAGAAGCCCCAATCTTAAATGCTACTTCAGCAATATAAGTTAGGAAATGATATTTATAGGACTTTTGCTGTAGTTAGATGAACAGATGTGTATAATACTTAGTCCTCACAATGGATTCCAAAGAACATTTACTTGGTTTTCCCTTGATTGCAGGGAAAAGGCACAAAGAGCTAAATGCAAATCTTTGAATTTGTTAAGGATTTTTTTTAAACTACGTGTAAGCAATGAATTAAAATGGTCTAGATTTCCCATCACTGTTTTGTCTTGATCCTATTTTTCTATTCGCCACTTGGTAAAATAAATCCTACGGAAACTATCGACTGCTTTCTTCTACACCTCACTTATCAGTACCATTTCTAGTGTGTTTTCTCTGACAGCTAGATGGTGTGCGCTTGCTTTGTATTGCTGGAGCAGTGACATTCTGATAGTATCCGATCCCCTGCTTTTCCCTGTGTGTTTGCTCTTCACTGTCGTTGTGTGTGTGTGTGTGTGTGTGTGTGTGTGTGTTTGCAGGGGAGTGGACCCCTGGGGGCATGGTTCAGGTCAACACCAGCTGTCAGTGTGAGGTTCAGCCGCAGGCCAAGGCCTCCCTGCCTGTGGGGATAAACCTGACCCTTCCGCCTACATACATACGTACACACAAAGAGAAGTGCACACCCACCTTTAGCCTTCAAAGAAAACAGAGTTTCCACTGAAGCTGTCAAACACATCTATCCCCTATGGGCCACTCCTGGGCTTTCATTGGCTTGGTCTTCAGCTCTACTTAACTGGTTGCCATCATGTACAAGTACTGAATGCACACAAAGATAACACTGCATAGAGAGGAGAGCTTTAGTCAAGGAAGTTCGCAGCATCAGTTATGTCTTGCTGCTAGGCAAGGTGGAATGTCGGCCATATTGCTTATACCTATCCAGTCCATTCAGACCTACACAAGTGCCTAGAGAGAGGGGAAAGAGGGAATGAGTGGAGGAGGGAGTGTGCGGGGGGTTTGGTTGGCAGGGAAACAGGCCAGTCTGTTTCTGCTTCACCGCCTGGGCAGAGAAGACTGGCACGCCTGGCAGGCAGAGAAGACTGGCACGCCTGGCGGGTTGAAGCCTCCCTCTGTCCCATTACCCAGCACAGCCTGGTCCAGCCCACCATAGAATAGCGTAGCACAGTGTAGTCAATACCTTTCTTCTAACAAATGTCCGTTGCTAAATTCCATCCTGGTAAACGCTCAGGAAACCAAAGTTCAAACAGGGAAACACAGGTGCTCATGTACGCAATTATTGGCTACAACCCACCACACTACATAATCCTGTTCACTGAAATGAGAAAGCATTTGCATCAGTAGGGTACTTCACACAGAAACCAACAAAGTAGTCTCAGAAGTATTTAATATTTGTTTGTAATGTACAATAACTTTAAGAACATGTTTGTGCTGTACACATTGAAGGAGCAAACTAAAACAAAATATTATTTTACTAGGCAAGTCAGTTAAGAACAAATTCTTATTTTCAATGACGGCCTAGGAACAGTGGGTTAACTGCCTGTTCAGGGGCAGAACGACAGATTTGTACCTTGTCAGCTCGGGGATGTGAACTTGCAACCTTCCGGTTACTAGTCCAACGCTCTAACCACTAGGCCACCCCAAAATAAGTCAAATAAAATGTATGTAGATAAGTGTCCAACAGGAAGGCAGTAATGACTAAATGTACTAGCCAACGCTCTACTCCTCTCCACCCCCGTCTCTCTCTCTCGGTCTTCCACCAAGTCCTCATTTCCCTCGGCCAACTCTTTCAGAGCCACGCTGGACAGCTGCATTGGCGCCTTGGAGGCTTTAACCCAGTTTACATTGTCATCCTCACCATTATCACCATCTATTGAGGAAGGAAGCTCATGAAGGAGGGATTCATTTGAAGGGGCAATCAGGGATTCAAACAACAAAGCCAAAGTCCAAAAAAAGGATGTACCAATCCCTGATTGTCCCTTTAAGTGAGAGTGAAAAATGTCTGGACTACTGGACTATGTGTAGAAAACAATCACTCTACAATACTTCCCAAGTAAATAATGAGTGCTAATATCAGGCAGCAATGGATTTAAAATGCAGACACGTGATGGTGGGTATTTGTGACCACAATGGGTTTGATTTCAGTGGAGAAAATGGCAGGTTTCCTAATAAAAGACAAGATAGAAGTAAACAATATGTTGGAAGCTCAATTTGAAGGCTAGGTGGAGCCATCACCATTTTGCATGCACCCATCATATTCCCTACAGATCTGCCAAATCAAAAGTGGTAGGTGGCTAGGGGTCATTTCTGGACCGGGCCTGTATGTCTTGCAATACCCTTTTCACACTAGTGTGCCGACCCAAAACGTACTGTGCTGGTACGCTGCTAGTTTCTATTCAGCTTGTCTTTTCAGCTTGTCTTTTCAGCTTGTCCTTTCTAGTACGGTTCCAGTAACTACAGTGAATACATAACCAGGCCAGCAAAGTATAACTTGGCCTCGCACCCCTCAGTATTGTGAAAAGTGCATATTTGTCCAATACTGTAAGAGAGAAGCCCGTCCACAAACCTGAGGCGCCATCTTGGTCTTCCTCCGCCCCTCGTCATTGCTCAGGTCAGACAGCTCTTGAAGAAGGTCATCATCGTCGTCAGAGCCCTCCTTTTTGTCTGGCAAGAGGAAGGAGAGATAGGATTTTAAGAAACAGTGAAAATGTAATACTCATTAGCTGGGACTTGGCTTTACGGATGAGAGTCAGATACAAAACTTTAAAGATAGGTTTAATGTTATACACTTCTAATGTACAATTTGAACACTTCAGGGCCTGTATTCAAATCAAATGTTATTTGTCACATGTGCAGGATACAACGGGGGGTAGAACTTACAGTGAATTGCTTAGTTACAAGCCTTTAACCAACAACCCAGTTAAGAAAAAAATAAGTATTTACTAAATAAATTGAAGTAAACAAATAAATATAAAGGGAAAAAAACGAATAATTAAAGAGCAACAATAAAATAACAGTAACAAGGATATATACAGGGGGTACCGGTACAGAGTCAATGTGTGAGGGCACCGGTTAGTTGAGGTAATTGAGGTAATATATACATGTAGGTAGAGTTAAAGTGACTATGCATAGATTAGATTAGCAATTTGCTTAGCTGTTCAGGAGTCTTATGGCTTGGTGGTAGAAGCTGTTAAGAAGCCTCTTGGACATAGACTTGGCGCTCCTGTACCGTTTGCAGTGCGGTAGCAAAGAGAACACTATGACTCTTTGGCAATTTTTAGGACCTTCCTCTGATACCACCTGGTATAGAGGTCATGGATGGCAAGAAACCTGGCCCCAGTGATGTACTGGGGCGTATGCACTACCCCCTGTAGTGCCTTGCAGTCGGAGGCCGAGCAGTTGCCATACCAGGTGCTATTCATAGTGTCTCGGAATAGGAGTGCGGATTTCGAATCAGTTTTCATTGTGGATTATAATGAATAAGTTTAAATGAACATGGGGGATCTGATCTTAGATCAGCTCTCTTATTCTGATACGTTTTATGAATATGAGCGCCGAGGTATGTTCATGCAGGTAGGTAGGTAGAACCTAACCACCTTTGAAGTCCCTATAACCTACATGGGGATGGAGCTGAGAATACATTAAAGTCATGGCACAAAATACTCATTACAGTTTACCACAGCTAATTTCACACATTTTATACTCCCTCGTAGCCTAAATAGAGAAAATAGCCTAGAGATAGCAGGCAGGCATCACTTCAGACTGCTACAAATTCCTCTGTAAAATGGCCACCTGTGTCCTGTCTGTGTGAGTGAGTTTGTCTGAAGGCTAGTTTTGCTGTGCTTAAATATGTATGTTGTACTTTAATATGTGTGTGTATGTTATGCTTTAATGAGTGTGAGTGTGTGTGTGTTGTTGTTGTGGAGGTTTCTGTCACCCATGATGGAACATCTCATCTTACATTCAGGACAACACTCCTTTGTATCAGACGGATCCAGCTACTGTAGCACTGGACTGGCCTGAGGCTGCAGGGGAAACACGCTGCTCTGGACTGTGCTGACCACTCTGTCTCCCGTTCCATGTACCAGAATGCTGCCGTTGGTGAGGACATTCTCACAATTACTGTTAAGGCGAGGCTGCAAGTTCTACCAACAAAATATAATCTAGCACTCTGGTACCCTGCAAACCATGACCCAATTTGTATTCTACATGAGTCAAATGTAATGGAGTCCTTTGCCCGTGTTGTGAATGGCTGGTGTTCATACAAGGATTTGTACATTGCTAGAAATGACCGCCTTGTCGACCTGATAGCCAGGAAGGTGAGACAAGTAGTCTCACCAACAGCACATATGCAGAAACATTCTTGTGTAAGGGGAAGCTGGTTTGATGTTGATGTGTTTTCCTGTGTGCCAAATACGCCAGAATGTGTGGGGGGAGGCGCTAACTGCGGAAGTGGGTGGATACATGGAGCAGGCCTTTACAGAGAAGCTGCGTAAACCAGCCCCTCATGGCATGCTTGGACAGCCCCAGGTGGAGGTGCAAGCTGGCGGTGCTGATATTTGGCAGTCTCGGCCACATACACAGGCTTGCAGGGCGTGGCCTCCAGATTGCGGACCTGACAAAAACGAGGGCTAAAGCAATTGGCTAGGTACTGCTGTGTTTCAGCTGTCGTGGGCAGCTTAGCTGTTTGGAGAAGGAGGTGCTTTCTGTACCCTTGAGTGCCATGCATACAGGGACCTTTGAAATGTTTGGATCCTTGTTTTTGTCAATTTGATTGGTGGATTCAAATAAAGTATTTAAAATGTGTGTGTGTAGCAGAGGCTACTGCAGACTGGTCCCTGGACTTTGAAGTGATGAGATGCTGGTGGCCGGGGGAGAGAGAGGAAGAGAGGTGTGGACACTTCCTTTGAGAACCTTTTTCACTTCCTCGCTCAACCATTTCTTCCCATGATCCTCTTCTCCCCTTATTACCTAGACTCCCCAGCCCCAGAGAAGGGCCTAATTGGTCGGTAACACATGGCAACACCAATGTGGCCGCTTCCTCTGCCCAGGAGCTCTCAAAATGTGGTATAATTTTCTGAAAAAACACCCAATCTCTTCCCATCTTCCCTCCCTCTTTTTCCTACTTACATACACAAACTGCTTTATCATGCTACTGGTCACTTTTGTGCATGTTTATATGTATACTGCATATTACCATTAGTATATATTTCTACAACCAGTCACTTTTCAGCCCTGTTTACATGTATATCCTACTACCAGTAACTTTTTATGAATAAACCCACATCAACCACTCCAGTACCCTGCACAATGAATAAGTTACTGGCATGGACCTGTATATCGCGTGTTTCTTCAACTTAAATCGCAATTCTAGTATGCTTTTTATTCTATTTTCTATCATTATTATCTACATTACTATTATTATCACTGTATTGTTGGGAAAGAGCTCTCAGGATAAGAATTTTACTATACTGTTTTACACCTGTTTACACCTGCACGTGGCGAATAAACTTTCAAACTTGAAACACACCCTCACTGGGGTTGGGAGGGACAGCGGGATCTACATGCCTGTCTGACCCCATACGACCTATGACTTATTCCCCAACATTTACAGAAACCAGCCTTCTCCCCCTCACACTCTCCCCCTCACATTCTCTCAAACATGCGTGCGCGGACTTGCGTGCATGTTTGTGTGTGTGTCTGTGCATGTTTGTGTGTGTGTCTGTGCATGTTTGTGTGTGAGTCTGTGCATGTTTGTGTGTGTGTCTGTGCATGCTTGTGTGTGTGTCTGTGCATGTTTGTGTGTGAGTCTGTGCATGTTTGTGTGTGTGTCTGTACATGTTTGTGTGTGTGTCTGTGCATGTTTGTGTGTGTGTCTGTGCATGTTTGTGTGTGTGTCTCTGCATGTTTGTGTGTGTGTGTCTGTGCATGTTTGTGTGTGTGTCTGTGCATGTTTGTGTGTGTGTCTGTGCATGCTTGTGTGTGTGTCTGTGCATGCTTGTGTGTGTGTCTGTGCATGCTTGTGTGTGTGTCTGTGCATGTTTGTGTGTGTGTCTGTGCATGTTTGTGTGTGTGTCTGTGCATGTTTGTGTGTGTGTCTGTGCATGTTTGTGTGTGTGTCTGTGTATGCTTGTGTGTGTGTCTGTGCATGTTTGTGTGTGTGTCTGTGTATGCTTGTGTGTGTGTCTGTGCATGTTTGTGTGTGTGTCTGTGCATGTTTGTGTGTGTGTCTGTGCATGTTTGTGTGTGTGTCTGTGCATGTTTGTGTGTGTGTCTGTGTATGCTTGTGTGTGTGTCTGTGCATGTTTGTGTGTGTGTCTGTGCATGCTTGTGTGTGTGTCTGTGCATGTTTGTGTGTGTGTCTGTGCATGTTTGTGTGTGTGTCTGTGAATGCTTGTGTGCATATGGAGGACATTCAGGGGCAGCCAGTTAAGCCCTGGGAGCTGGAGGAGAGCAGAGGGGAATGTAGTGGGGAGTGGCCACCTCTGGCAGTTCCAGTGGACTGGTTTGAATTAGGAACCCCCACCGGGATCCAAGGCTGCGCTTCCTGTGAGAGGGAAGGGGACGGAGGGGGCGGGCGGGCCGTCGGGTGAGGAAGGGGAGGGCCGGCATTTCGCCGGCAGCTGCCCGCCGTTTTGCGGGGACTCTCCCTACAATGAGGACCAGATGCAAAAAAATCCCCTAACGCTCCATCACTCTACTCTCTCCCTCTCTCCTTCCGACCTCTACGGTTCTTTCCCCCCCTCGAGTGTATCCAACTGTAAAGCTGTAAAAGAGGGCTCCTGCCATGCCCGTGTCCTGTGGATGACCCAGAGCAGAGGGTCAGACACAGAGGCTAAAGGAAGAAGGGAGTGACAGCTGAGAGAGAAATATTGAAGGAGAGAGAAAGGGGGAGGGAGATAAATATAGGAAGATGGAAAGGGAGATGGATAGACGGAGATGGATAGAGAGAGAGGGAGGAAAGAGAGAAATACAGAAGGATAGAGAGAGAAAAATAGAAGGATAAAGAGAAAAATATAGGTGAGAGAAAGTGGAAAGAGAGAAAGTGGGAAGAGAGAAATGTAACCTTTATTTAACTAGGCAAGTCAGTTAAGAACAAATTCTTATTTAAGGATAAAGAGAGAAAGAAAGAGAGAAGTAGGGACATCAACAACATGGACAGAGGTTTCTCAGGTCTTGCTGAGAGGGCAGCTTGGCAACACTATGGCCCCTGGTCCATTTCTTCAGAAGGATCCAGTCTGAAATGGGAGCAGGATTCACTATCACCGACATTAATACAGCTTTACTGACTCAGGATTAGGGAAGTAACGTCATATTCCAAAAGGAGCGAGGCCAAATGCTCATCCCGGAAAGGGAGCTGTATCCTTGCCATAGAGGCAGGGCTGAATAGTCTACTACACGGTGTGTGCGTGTTCTTGTATGCATGTGCGTGTGTGTTAAGACTGTGCTTCTGTGCTGCTGGCCAACAATCTGTAGATCGCCTCTATGTAACTCAATACAGCCTCCTAGTGGCCAAGACAGGCATAGTGTAAGCATGAGCATCCGACAAGAGAGTCTACCAGGGCATTTACTGGCCAGCCCCAACAGCAAATGTAGTGAGTGTCGGCAGATCTCGAGAAGTATAAGGCAATGTATGTCTTGACTGCAGGACTTCAGACTGCAACCACTTAGTTGCATTTTGAGACCCTTTGACTTGTATGTGAGAGTAGAAAATATATATTAGGTCACATCGGTGCGAGCTGCACGTTTGTTCACCTCACTCAAAACATCATATTTTTTTAGCAGGCTAAAACCATGATTTGGTCAAACAGTATCCTTATGATTCCTCTAATGAGGAACCTTTTCGCTGGGGCCTGCTTCTGTGACGAGCGAGCCAATCTCTCTGTCCTTTCCTGGGGAAACAAAATGCTTAGGGAGAAAAAGTGTGTTCTGATTGTATAACATTTTAAAAACCTATTAGGGGGGAAACACACATATCCTGTTGTGACAGTTGTAGAGGATGTTCTCAGCTTTGTCAGAATACTTTATTTCTCAACTTAAATTTTTTTACCTCAATAGCAACTATTTTACAAACAAGATATTTGGTATGGCTTTGAGATACTGAGTGTGCGGAATGCACATTGGCCATTGCGAGTGCATAGGCCTCATTGGGCGGCAGGCTACAATTACATTTACAGTTGAGAATTTGTTCTCAACTGGCCTACGTGGTTAAATAAAGGTGAAATATATATATATTTTTTAACTGCTAGATTAATACATGGCTACTAGCAGTGGGTAATATATTAAGAGTTAGCAATCTAGCTATAATGTCAGGTGGTGAATTAGCCCCAAATAAAATGTGCCTATGATATCGGAACACAAAGATGCAGGCAAATTAATCTCTATTTGGAGAAGGGGAAAAAAAACGGAAAATTCTGGAGCCCTATTTTAACAGTAAAATATAACAATAGCGTAGTTGTCTACCCAAAATACACAACAGTCACTGGATTAGGTTGCATATAAAATATTTTTAATCACACCGTGGAAAGATGAAACAACATATTTCTTCAATACCATCTCAGTCTATTACAGTTTTTAATAAAGCAATTTGAATGATTTTATAAGATGATAGAAATATTTTCTATTGCGTGAAGGCGCAGAAAAATTGGTGCGAGCTAATCATGGACTGGTGCCACCAGTAGAAAATAGTCTGGAGCCCTGCCTTAAATAAGACAGACCATTTTCTGTTGGAACCACCAAGAAGGATATGAAGAGCCTCCATTGGAACACAAAGATACAAAAGTCTGTGGACACCCCAAACATTGGCAGGAGAATGACCTTACTGAAGACCTCGCTTTGGACCTTGCTTCGGTCCGTTTTCCTTCTAATTAGATGACTAATAAACAGGACTAGAGCCCGACCATTATATCAGTTCACTGATATTTGCGGACGATATTGGCCTTTTACGGCTATATTAGTATCGGACGATAATTTCACAGATAACCGATAATCAATCAAAATTATGGAAAAAGGGAGTATCATGCTGATCTGAACAGATGGCCATTCTCATGTGTCACTAATGTCACAATGTAAAAAGTTTATATTTGAAGCCTATTTTTGGTCGGCTCCAAACAGGACCCTGCTATGTATGCGAATGGAGTTAGTTATCTTTGACTTTGAGTCCTCCATCGTCGTCCGAGTCGCTGTAAGACTCAAAGAAATCCTTGAACTCCTTCTTGTCCACCGCCTTCTCTGCTGAATTTTCCTGCGTTTGATCTCAGGAAGCTCCAAGTCTTCCATCTTAATCGAGAGAGGAATCGTCAATATGCAGTTCCATTTCAAAATGCTTTTTGTCATACAGGTGATTTGAGACCATGTATAACAAGCCTGGGGCCACATTGACTACTTTGACAGTTTTTTAAAGTAAATTAATTGGCCTACACTTCAGTTTGTTTCCTAAAACTTGGAAATTGTAGAGAACTGACCACGCTGAAAAAAATAATAATAAATAATAAATAATTTCTAAGATGTGTGCATGAAACTTTTGTCCCAATCTCTCATTGACAACAATGCATTGTCTACTCAAACTTTCCAAGTTATATGTATAGTTCATTAAATAGGATCAGGTCATTAATTAATTTGAATGAATGTCCTGAAAATACTGTGTTTGGCCCTAAAGTGGTTACTTTGTTGATTGGTGTTGTGCTTCTGATAGTTACCCTCTCCTTCCAAGACATCTCCAGCTGGATCTCCTTCTCCCTCAGCCTCTTCTACTGGCTGTAGTACCTGGTAAGGGGAGTGCCCTCCTCCGCAGTCAGCTTCTCCCACTTTGCCTGCACACACACACACACACACACGACAGCATCAAACACACTTGTTACATAGCCACTCTGCGTTTGTGCCTGTTTTGAGGTATTATTGTCTTGGCAGTGCAAGGGTGCTCATCTTTTTCCTTATATCTGGCTCAATCAAAACGTTGAGGTATTCTGGTGTGTTTTCACTGCAATCCAGATTTCAAACATTATTTGCGAGCTCAGCGAGCTCAGTAAGCCATCGCCCAATACCGCCCCAACAGAGAGAGAGTAAAAAGCAGAGATAAAGACAAAGACAGATCACAAGAGAGAGACAGTGAGGGAGAGAAAGAAAAGACAGAGCCTAAGAGAGATAGAGGGAAAGAGACAGAGCGAGAGAGAGAGAGAGAAAGATGAAAGAAAGAAAGCGGAAAAGGCTGAAAGAGGAGACTTGGAGGATCTACGCCCTTCCCCTAAAGGTCTTTGCGGATGGTATTGATCAGGCCCAATAGGATTATCTGACCTCCAAATCCAATAGACTGCATAGACCGCGGCTTCCTTCGTCAGTTAGATAAACCTATTTATGACAATTTGCAGTGGCGGTTACTAGGCTGGTCACCGGAGCAAAGAGGAGAGGAAGTGAACAGAAAAAGAGCATGGGCTTTTGAAAACACTTCAAACCCAGACAAAACAATGCTATCGGATTACGGGCAATATTTTGGTTTCTACAGTTCTCTCACACCTAGTTCACCTACTTGGGATATTGGGCAAAAACCCTATGTCTCAAAATATATACAAAAAAACATAAGCCTACGAAGAAAAAATATATTTATGCTTCAGTTCAGACACATTCAAATGTGATCTGAGGACAATGAAACACCGTTTTCAGTAGCATGTTTAATAAATATTCAAAACTAACAGATAGAGTGAAAGATAATACTAAAATGCTTGAATGTACACTCACGATGCTACAAGGCACACTCAATGCTTCAATTACAACTCATCGGCATATCCAACAACTAGTGCTCACTCCGTGTGGTTTTGAATATTGTATTTCTATTATACAGTAGAGAGAGGGTAGGGGGTAATCATTAGTTAGGCTAACTCTCAGTCTGGGTGATGTGTGGGGGGTGTTTTTGTGTTTGGGACCAGAGGGGAGCAATGGCCTTTCCGCAAAAGCCGGAGAAGGGCCTCTACCTGGCTGCAGTGCAGCATGGGGACGGATGCCATGGCGACCGGCTCCTCTGGGCTGGGAGCCGTGGCAATAGGCGCTGCCCCCCGGTGCCACGCTGTCTGTCTGTCTCTTGGTCTTTACCGGCGCGCATGCACACAGACACACACATTTCTCCAAGGCTATATTACAAGGAGACATCCCCTCTAATTTCACTCCTAAACAATCTTAAATATTTATCACGAGTCCGGGGCGAGGCACTCAGAAGGAGCAAAGCAATGCAGCCTCGGGAGTGTGTGTGTTTGGTGGGGCAGGTGGAGAGTGCATACAATGAGAGAGAGGAGAACACACAGGAAATGGCATTTCTGCACACGCAAGCACACACACACGCAACCCTTCACTCATTAAGGTGAGGAAGGGTAGGGGGGTGGCTGGTTCAAACCTATTAAGAACATCTAATGACCAGAGAGCCGTCCTTCAACCAGCGCCAGTGTTTACATAAGGATGTCTCCTCCAGAATTCCTCTTCCTTCCTCCGCTTCCTACTCAGGTTTCACTGAGGTGGCCGCTCTCTCTCTCTGTGTGTGTGTGCGTGCGTAGCCTCTCATCTCCTCACTGTCTGTATGTAACGAACACAGCCAAAGGAGCGGTCAGGGGGTTAGGGGTCAGGCGGAGCATGATGGTTAAATGGTCTCAGCAGGAGGAGACCTTCACAGGCACTTCCAACGTGAGCTCTCCTAGACTGGTGGGCATGAGTTTTTGGGAAGGGGTTGTACTGGGGGTGGGACTCATCTGGGCAGTGGTTTTGAGTGATACCCAACTGACATCTGTGTGCGCGTGCATGCTGACCTTTAAGACCTTTTGGCACAATTGGACTCTTGGAGGGGGGTGATTTAAAGCTTCAAAGCTATTCTCAGAAACAATTAGTTATCTAATTGGAATGAAACAAACATGACTAAAGAATCAACCATTGATGACCCATCACACGATTGAAGAAGCATCAGCCTTGGCTGCTGAAAATGTCTGATAACTAGGGCTGGGAATTGCCAGGGAGCTCAACGATACAATGTCACGATACTTAGGTACCGATACGATATGTATTGCGATTCTCACGATTCTATATGTATTGCGATTCGGTAGTGCCATTTTATTGCTATTTGATATTGCACACATACTGCTGTAGAGAGACGAGAGAACATGAGGAAACGAGTTTTGATCAGTCATGGAAATAAATGTGCTGAAAACATGTTGGCTCACTATTTAAAAAGAAGATGCAGAACAAGCTATAGGATGAAAATACAGGAATCTTGGCAGAGGCACAGTTGACTAGCGCAAGCTAAAGCTAACTTGCCACAAAGTATGGATATACAGTACAGGTCAAACGTTTGGACACACCTACTCATTCAACATTTTCTTTATTTTGTACTATTTTATACATTGTAGAATAATAGTGAAGACATTAAACTATGAAATAACACATATGGAATCATGTAACCATAAAAGTGTTAAACAAATCAAAATATATTTTATATTCTTCAAAGTAGCCACCCTTTGCCTTGATGAATGCTTTGCACACGCTTGGCATTCTCTCAACCAGCTTCATGAGGTAGTCACCTGGAATGCATTTCAATTAACAGGTGTGAATGGTCCAAAGTTCATTTGTGGAATTTCTTTCCTTCTTAATGTGTTTGAGCCAATCAGTTGTGTTGTGACAACGTAGGGTGGTATACAGAAGATAGCCGTGTTTGGTAAAAGACCATATTATGGCAAGAACAGCTCAAATAAGCAGAGAAAACGTCCATCACTACTTTAAGAGGTCAGTCAATGCAGAAAATTTCAAGAACTTTGAATGTTTCTTCAAGTGCAGTTGCAAAAACCATCAAGCGCTATGATGAAACTGGCTCTCATGAGGAACGCCACAGGAAAGGAAGATCCAGAGTTACCTCTGCTGCAGAGGATAAGTTTCTTTGAGTTAACTGCACCTCAGATTGCAGCCCAAATAAATGCTTCACAGAGTTCAAGTAACAGACACATCTCAACATCAAGTGTTCAGAGGAGACTCCATGAATCAGGCCTTCAGGTTGAATTGCTGCAAATCAACCACTACTAAACTACACCAATAATTAGAAGAGACTTGCTTGGGCCAAGGAACACGTGCATTGGACATGAGACCGGGGGAAATCTGTCCTTTGTCTGTTGAGTCCAAATTTGAGATTTTTGGTTCCTGTGTCTTTGTGAGACGCAGAGTAGGTGAACAGATGATCTCCGCATGTGTGGTTTCCACCATGAAGCATGGAAGAAAAGGTGTGATGGTGCTTTTGCTGGTGACACTGTCAGTGATTTATTTAGAATTCAAGGTACACTTAACCAGCATAGCTGAACCATCCCATCTGGTTTGCGCTTAGTGGGACTATAATTTGTTTATCAACAGGAAAATGACCCAAAACACACCTCCAGGCTGTGTAAGGGCTATTTGACTAAGAAGGAGAGTGGTGGAGTGCTGCATCAGAAGACCTGGCCTCCACAATCACCCGACCTCAACCCAATTGAGATGGTTTGGGATGAGCTGGACCTCAGAGTGAAGGAAAAGCAGCCAACAGGTGCTCAGCATATGTGGGAACTCCTTCAAGACTGTTGGAAAGCATTCCTCATGAGGCTGGTTGAGAGAATGCCAAGTGTTGAAAGCTGTCATCAAGGTAAAGGGTTGCTACTTTGAAGAATCTAAAATATATGTTGATTTGTTTAACCCTTTTTTGGTTACTACATGATTCCATAAGTGTTATTTCATAGTTGTGCTGTCTTTACTATTATTCTACAATGTAAAAAAAAAAAAAAATTTTATAAAGAAAAACGCTTAAATGAGTAGGTGTGTCCAAACTTTTGACCGGTACTGTATACTGAACAAAAATATTTTTTAAGTATATAAATGCAACATGTAAAGTGTTAGTCCCATGTTTCATGACCTGAAATAAAAGAGTCACAAAATGTTCTATGTGTACAAAAAGCTTATTTCTCTCATAATTTGTGCACAAATTTGTTTACATTCCTGTTAGTGAGCATTTCTCCTTTGTCTGTAATAAAGCCCTTTTGTGCGGAAAAACTCATTCTGATTGTCTTGACCTGGCACCAACGTGGGTGGGCCTATGCCCTCCCTGGCACACGCATGGCTGCTCCCCTGCCCAGTCATGTGAAATCCATAGGTTAGGGCCTAATGAATTCATTTCAATTGACGGATTTCCTTGAACGGATTTCCTATGAACTGTAACTCAGTAAAAAAGTTGAAATTGTTGCATCTTATGTTTATATTTTTGTTCAGTATAATATTGCGATACGTAAGTGCCTACATTTTTTCAGCACATCACTACTGATAACCCTCCCCAATTCAAGCTGGAATCTCATATAGGTGCATTTCAATATACATGGGGTAGCAGACAGAGGGACTGAGGGGAAAGTGTGTGTGTGCTCAAGAGGTGAAATGAGGGCACTGGAACAGCAGCCCAGACGACCTGGCACCGACAGGCTCACTTGCTCACGGGCTGGCGGGAAGGGCACACACACTTACACACAGCCAAGCTCACCACGTCAGTTGCGTCGGCCACTCCAAAGGCGGCCCTCTGTCTCCGGGCTGTGATGTGGCCGCTGTTCTCCTGTACCTTCTCCAGCAGCTGGCGGATCTGCCTGCAGTAATTGGCCACTTTGCATTCCTTCAGGAAGGCTTTCAGCTGTGGAGCGGTGGAGGACAGGAAGGGAGGAAGAAGAAAGAGGGAGAGAGGAAGAAAAAAAGGAAGAGAAAAAAACGGAAAATAGTCATCTAGTCTGGTGCTTGTCTTTTCCCCCTGGACTGTGTCGTTGCTACTCTGTGCCCAGTGTGTGTGTGTGTGTGTGTGTGTGTGTGCAGCAACAGTAAAAACTAGAGTACAAGAAGAACTCAGTAATCCATTCTGGAAGAGGGCAAAGGAAGAGGAGGACTTCAGTGACTGTTTGCTTTGGCAAGGGCAGATTCTGCCTTCGTTGGTCGGTTGGCTGAGCTCATAGAAAGGAGCTCGCCTCCCACCCACAACTAGCTGTCTCTGACAGGAAGTGGGCTCAGTGGTCGGTCGCCAGGGCCGCTGGTGGAGACATTAAAGCTCAACGCAACCACACTAAAATCTTAATCTCTCTTCCTCTTTCTCCCACTGTTTCTAACTGGCCTCCTCGCCATATATAGTACAACCAAGTCATGTTTGTTGCAGCCTTGAGTATACTGTAGAGAGGCTAGCTGCTGACCATTTAGCAAAGGTGTAAAATAAAAAAGACAAGTGTCCATCCTGTGGGGAGGTGAGACGAGGTATGATGGTGATATTACCTGGACGATGCTGGGCAGGGCCAGCTCTGGGAAACCAATAGAGAAGGCCTGAGACTGGAAGTACTCCAGGATGAGATCATACATCTGTTCTAGCAGCCCATCCTGAACCAACAACAAACTCAGTCACCACTGGAATTAGTACTTGTACTCAGAAGCGTTTACATTTTATTTTCACGTCACATTCAAGAGACTTGTTGGGTGAAAGAACCTATAAGAACCAATGTGAGGGGTCACAATTCTGCGTGAAACTTGATGCGAGATTACAAGCAGGGACACCTTAACGCACTAAAAACACACACGTTAAGGATCACAGCTATTTCTGTGTTAAAACATGTTTCTAGCTGTTGTTTATTCCACAAGTTACAACCGGCTATAACAGCGGAATGCCTATTTACTATTCCATTCACTGTCTCATCAGCTCACAGCCAGGCAATTTATAAAATTGATCTTCACTGTAAAAAGCATCTAAACATCGAGTAAGTTTACATGCACACTAATAATTCGATATTAAACCGATTATGGCAGGGGCAGATTATGCAATAGTCATGCAAACACCTTACTCTGCTTATCTCAATCAGCGTAGAGTCAAAATCTAAGTAATCATATGTCGATTAAAACACGTGGTTTTCTGAGAATTCTTTTGAATTATTAGGACATGTAAGCATCTTAAATCGGCGTTCCAGCTGTGTATTTGATCTGTGCATGTCCTAGCACCAGCCGAGAGCCCTCTTTAGAGCATTGAAGTGAGTTCGGAACAACTGAATGTATGCGTCTTAAAATAGTTTTCACATACAAACTTTAGAAGACTGAACTCAGAATCAAATATGCTTCCCAAAAACAACATGTTCGCTCGCTGTGGTAAAACGTTTATTTTGATTGCCGATTTTCTGCACTTATCAGAGTGCCATCAGGTAGCCTGATTTCAAATGTGTCCATGTAAACTGGATTGTTAGGAAAATGTGACTGTTTTAATCAAACTATTATATTAATCTGACTATCCACAATAATCATATTATTGTATGCCTGTAACAACTAACCATCTCACCTTTCTTTTAGACTATCAATCGGTTTTCAACAGTGGAGAAATGTATAAACCTGCTGTCTGTCTCTCTGACATTTGCAACATTGTTTCAATATTGAAGTTAATTCTCCACTGTCCCATTGAGAATTAACATGTCAGGTCGAGACAGACATCTTTTCTCAGCCAGTTAAAATCATGAATCAGCATACTTTTTATGGATGTATACTAAATAAATGTCACTAGAAAAACAAGTAAAACTAAATGAAATGCAGCTAGTTTGTCTTACCAGATTCAGTTTGAAGTGAGTGTTAAGAGTGCAGTTGGCTGGCTTCTCTGAACATTGTCCTGACGAGAGAGAACATTTTCAATGCTAGGTGAATGTAGCAAATAATGTCACTAGAAAAAGCTTAAACAAACAAATGCAGCTACTTTGCTGTTATTCTGGTTGCGGTGGCTGTGTTAGCCGTAGTTGACTAGCTAACAGGAAAGTGATAAGAATAGGGGTGTAACGGTTCCCCAAACCCACGGTTAGGTACTTATTATGGTTTTGGGGGTCATGGTTCGGTTTCGGTACAGCGGGAAAATGAAACGCCATTCACAATGTTCCTGGTATTATCTGTCGTGACAGGATTGTTATGTTGGGCTTCAAGTTTCCACACTGATGCTGCGTTTGTAACCAATGTGGGAGGTGGGAATTTACCAGTTGTGAAGTAATAAATACCAGTTGGATGCTTTCATGTGATTTGAACTCGTTGAGAAATGCTGATTGGCTAACAAGCTGCGTCAACCGTATACTAACCAACACTTGCACTTGACTCTCCCCCCTCCCTAGCTCCGACTTTGCTTATAGCTACTTTGAGGAAAAGTGTACTTACTACGCCTGTGATGTGGTTGTCCCACCTAGCCATTTTAAGATTAATGCACTGTAAGTCGCTCTGGATAAGCGAATCTGCTAAATTACTAAGTAAGTGGTAAATTACTAATTTGTAAGTGGGTGCTCAGGATGATAGATGAGATTCCCAAGTGGATTTTTCCCAGGTGCATGTGGTAAATTCCCACTTCCCACTTGGTTACGAATGCACCATGACGCTGCCTCCCATAAATGGTGCCTGCTCAGCGGGTCTGGTCGCCGGTACGGGCTAGAGTAGTTGTCTAACCTGTCATGGTTAGGAAGCCACGGAGGCGGACAATGGGGCGGACTAAGACAATGGTGAAGTGGGGTCCGCGTCCCGCGCCAGAGCCGCCATGGCGGACAGACGCCCACCCAGACCCCCCCTATAGGTTAAGGTTTTGCGGCCGGAGTCCGCACCTTTGGGGGGGGGGGGGGTACTGTCACGTTCTGACCTTCATTTCCTTTGTTTTGTATTTATTTAGTATGGTCAGGGCGTGAGTTGGGGGGCAGTCTATGTTTGTTTTTCTATGATTTGGGTATTTCTATGTTTCGGCCTAGTATGGTTCTCAATCAGAGGCAGGTGTCATTAGTTGTCTCTGATTGAGAATCATACTTAGGTAGCCTGGGTTGCACTGTTTGTTGGTGGGTGATTGTCTATGTTGATTGCTTGTTTCAGCGCAGTTTGCATTAGCTTCACGGTTGTTATTTCGTTTATTGTTTTTGTATAGGGTTTCAGTGTTCAATGTTTTCTGTATTAAAATTTATGATGAACACATACCACGCCGCATTTTGGTCCTCTGATCCATCTCGCCTCTCCTCTTCAGATGAAGAGGAGGACGACCGTGACATTGACAAAGAAGGTAAGGAAGCTTACCAAACAGCACTTCTTCCATATTATCCTACAGAGGTCCATGATGCAGGCCAGATGTTTTAATTGCCGTACCCGATTAGAAAGAGCAGATGCCTACGTTTCTAATTGACCTGTTTGGTCCCCAAAAAATCTCGACATATTGTGCAGATGGTCTCAGTTTCAAAATATAACTTCTTCCTAGAATAACCATTCCTCATGAGAGCAGGCTACAGGTAACAATCAGCAATAACCATTTGGGAAAAAATATTCCTTCTATTTTATTCTGTTATATTCCATTACATTCTTACTCTAAAATAAGTGTTGACTGTGGTAGGGTAGGGAATGTGATGTCTACTAAATAAACAAGTTGATTTCATTGGCATGCCGCAGCCATAGCCTAAGCACAGATAAATACAACTCAAAACATGCTATTGTGTTCTTTTGAAATAAATGGTGTTGTATCATGTTTTGTATGACTTTCCTAAACAAAATATGAAAGGATTTTAGTGATTGTGTAAATAAACACTAGACAGGCAGAGAGCATCATAATAAATCCAAACTAATTTAAATGTTAATGCCCATTTTTAAAGTCATGTCTCCCTCGCCCTTGACTTTTCCTAAATAAGTATATGTAACACACTGTGTTGTTAGAGTCTTCATACCACAAACTTATTTTACTGAGGAGTGGCTTCCGTCTGGCCACTCTCCCATAAAGGCCTGATTGGTGGAGTGCTGCAGAGATTTTATTTATTTATTTTACCTTTATTTAACCAGGTAGGCAAGTTGAGAACAAGTTCTCATTTACAATTGCGACCTGGCCAAGATAAAGCAAAGCAGTTTGACAGATAAAACGACACAGAGTTACACATGGAGTAAAAACAAACATACAGTCAATAATGCAGTATAAACAAGTCTATATACAATGTGAGCAAATGAGGTGAGAAGGGAGGTAAAGGCAAAAAAGGCCATGATGGCAAAGTAAATACAATATAGCAAGTAAAATACTGGAATGGTAGTTTTGCAATGGAAGAATGTGCAAAGTAGAAATAAAAATAATGGGGTGCAAAGGAGCAAAATAAATTAATTAATTAAAATTAAATACAGTTGGGAAAGAGGTAGTTGTTTGGGCTAAATTATAGGTGGTCTATGTACAGGTGCAGTAATCTGTGAGCTGCTCTGACAGTTGGTGCTTAAAGCTAGTGAGGGAGATAAGTGTTTCCAGTTTCAGAGATTTTTGTAGTTCGTTCCAGTCATTGGCAGCAGAGAACTGGAAGGAAAGGCGGCCAAAGAAAGAATTGGTTTTGGGGGTGACTAGAGAGATATACCTGCTGGAGCGTGTGCTACAGGTGGGAGATGCTATGGTGACCAGCGAGCTGAGATAAGGGGGGACTTTACCTAGCAGGGTCTTGTAGATGACATGGAGCCAGTGGGTTTGGCGACGAGTATGAAGCGAGGGCCAGCCAACGAGAGCGTACAGGTCGCAATGGTGGGTAGTATATGGGGCTTTGGTGATAAAACGGATTGCACTGTGATAGACTGCATCCAATTTGTTGAGTAGGGTATTGGAGGCTATTTTGTAAATGACATCGCCAAAGTCGAGGATTGGTAGGATGGTCAGTTTTACAAGGGTATGTTTGGCAGCATGAGTGAAGGATGCTTTGTTGCGAAATAGGAAGCCAATTCTAGATTTAACTTTGGATTGGAGATGTTTGAAATGGGTCTGGAAGGAGAGTTTACAGTCTAACCAGACACCTATGTATTTGTAGTTGTCCACGTATTCTAAGTCAGAGCCATCCAGAGTAGTGATGTTGGACAGACGGGTAGGTGCAGGTAGCGATCGGTTGAAGAGCATGCATTTAGTTTTACTTGTATTTAAGAGCAATTGGAGGCCACGGAAGGAGAGTTGTATGGCATTGAAGCTTGCCTGGAGGGTTGTTAACACAGTGTCCAAAGAAGGGCCGGAAGTATACAGAATGGTGTCGTCTGCGTAGAGGTGGATCAGGGACTCACCAGCAGCAAGAGCGACCTCATTGATGTATACAGAGAAGAGAGTCGGTCCAAGAATTGAACCCTGTGGCACCCCCATAGAGACTGCCAGAGGTCCGGACAGCAGACCCTCCGATTTGACACACTGAACTCTATCAGAGAAGTAGTTGGTGAACCAGGCGAGGCAATCATTCGAGAAACCAAGAGTGTCGAGTCTGCCGATGAGGATATGGTGATTGACAGAGTCGAAAGCCTTGGCCAGATCAATGAATACGGCTGCACAGTAATGTTTCTTATCGATGGCAGTTAAGATATCGTTTAGGACCTTGAGCGTGGCTGAGGTGCACCCATGACCAGCTCTGAAACCAGATTGCATAGCAGAGAAGGTATGGTGAGATTCGAAATGGTCGGTAATCTGTTTGTTGACTTCGAAGACCTTAGAAAGGCACGGTAGGATAGATATAGGTCTGTAGCAGTTTGGGTCAAGAGTGTCCCCCCCTTTGAAGAGGGGGATGACTGCAGCTGCTTTCCAATCTTTGGGAATCTCAGACGACACGAGAGGTTGAACAGGCTAGTAATAGGGGTGGCAACAATTTCGGCAGATAATTTTAGAAAGAAAGGGTCCAGATTGTCTAGCCCGGCTGATTTGTAGGGGTCCAGATTTTGCAGCTCTTTCAGAACATCAGCTGAATGGATTTGGGAGAAGGAGAAATGGGGAAGGCTTGGGCGAGTTGCTGTTGGGGGTGCAGTGCTGTTGTCCGGGGTAGGAGTAGCCAGGTGGAAAGCATGGCCAGCCGTAGAAAAATGCTTATTGAAATTCTCAATTATGGTGGATTTATCAGTGGTGACAGTGTTTCCTATCTTCAGTGCAGTGGGCAGCTGGGAGGAGGTGTTCTTATTCTCCATGGACTTTACAGTGTCCCAGAACTTTTTTGAGTTAGTGTTGCAGGAAGCAAATTTCTGCTTGAAAAAGCTAGCCTTGGCTTTTCTAACTGCCTGTGTATAATGGTTTCTAGCTTCCCTGAACAGCTGCATATCACGGGGGCTGTTCGATGCTAATGCAGAACGCCATAGGATGTTTTTGTGTTGGTTAAGGGCAGTCAGGTCTGGGGAGAACCAAGGGCTATATCTGTTCCTGGTTCTAAATTTCTTGAATGGGGCATGTTTATTTAAGATGGTTAGGAAGGCATTTTTTTTTAAATATCCAGGCATCCTCTACTGACGGGATGAGATCAATATCCTTCCAGGATACCCCGGCCAGGTCGATTAGAAAGGCCTGCTCGCAGAAGTGTTTCAGGGAGCGTTTTACAGTGATGAGTGGAGGTCGTTTGACCGCTGACCCATTACGGATGCAGGCAATGAGGCAGTGATCGCTGAGATCTTGGTTGAAGACAGCAGAGGTGTATTTAGAGGGGAAGTTGGTTAGGATGATATCTATGAGGGTGCCCGTGTTTAAGGCTTTGGGGAGGTACCTGGTAGGTTCATTGATAATTTGTGTGAGATTGAGGGCATCAAGTTTAGATTGTAGGATGGCTGGGGTGTTAAGCATGTTCCAGTTTAGGTCGCCTAGTAGCACGAACTCTGAAGATAGATGGGGGGCAATCAGTTTACATATGGTGTCCAGAGCACAGCTGGGGGCAGAGGGTGGTCTATAGCAGGCGGCAACGGTGAGAGACTTGTTTTTAGAGAGGTGGATTTTTAAAAGTAGAAGTTCAAATTGTTTGGGTACAGACCTGGATAGTAGGACAGAACTCTGCAGGCTATCTTTGCAGTAGATTGCAACACCGCCCCCTTTGGCAGTTCTATCTTGTCTGAAAATGTTGTAGTTTGGAATTAAAATGTCTGAATGTCTTCCTAAGCCAGGATTCAGACACAGCTAGAACATCCGGGTTGGCAGAGTGTGCTAAAGCAGTGAATAGAACAAACTTAGGGAGGAGGCTTCTAATGTTAACATGCATGAAACCAAGGCTATTACGGTTACAGAAGTCGTCAAAAGAGAGCGCCTGGGGAATAGGAGTGGAGCTAGGCACTGCAGGGCCTGGATCACCTCTACATCGCCAGAGGAACATAGGAGGAGTAGAATAAGGGTACGGCTAAAAGCTATGAGAATTGGTCGTCTAGAACATCTGGAACATACGAGTAAAAGGAGGTTTCTGGGGGCGATAAAATAGCATCAAGGTATAATGTACAGACAAATGTATGGTAGGATGTGAATACAGTGGAGGTAAACCTAGGTATTGAGTGATGAAGAGAGAGATATTGTCTCTAGAAACATCGTTGAAACCAGGAGATGTCATTGCATGTGTGGGTGGTGGAACTAATAGGTTGGATAAGGTATAGTGAGCAGGACTAGAGGCTCTACAGTGAAATAAGCCAATAAACACTAACCAGAACAGCAATGGACAAGACATATTGACATTAAGGAGAGGCATGCTTAGTCGAGTGATCAAAAGGGTCCGGTGAGTGGAGAGGTTGGTTGGTGATTTAGACAGCTAGCCAGGGCATCGGTAGCAAGCTAGCATAGGATGGAGGTCTGTTGTTAGCCACCTCTTGCGTTCCGTCAGTAGATTAGTGGGGTTCCGTGTGGTAGAGGGGATTAATCCAAATCACACAACAACAACAACAAAAATAAAAACAATAGATATAGTTATAGAGGCCCAAGAAGAAAACATAATAATAATAATAAAAAATTAAAAAATTGTCCGATTGTCTATTCAGATAGCAGCCGGTAAGACAGCTAACGGTTAGCAGGCCGCAGATGGGCGTTCAGGTAACGTCGCGACGGAGGAGCCAGCCGAATAACTCCTTCGGGTAGATAACTTCGGCAGTCCAGTTGTGAAGGCCCGGTGGGGCTCCGCGAAGGCAGTAAAACGGGTCCGGATAGGTGACTGCAGCCCAGGTGTGATTGATGGAACTCAGGAGTGATTGACGGAGCTTGCTAGCTCCGGAATAATTGATGTTTGCTCCGGAATCGACGAAGGCCGATAGTCACACGGATAGCAGCTAGCTAGCTGTGAGATCCGGGTATGAATGTCCAGAGAGCAGTCGAAATCCAGGGACATGGAGAGAAAAATTGGTCCGGTATGTTCCGTTCCGAGCCGCGCTGCGCCGTACAGAACTGGCGATAGATTTTCGAGCTAAAGGATAGCTGATGACCACAAACCGTGGTTAGCTGAATACTAACGATTTGCCAGTAAAGGAGCTAACTAGCTTCTGAACTAGCTTCTGGATTAGCTTCTGGCTAGTTTCAGGCTAGCTTCTTGGAGTTTCTGGCTAGCTTCTTGGAGGATTACAGATCTGAGGTAAATAATACTTTTTTATAAATATACATTGGTGAGGCGGGTTGCAGGAGAGTGTTTTGAAGATGAGTTGATGGAAAATAAAAATAAAATGTATGTGAAAAAGTTGTAAATATATATATATATATATATATACAGGACACGACAAGACGAGGACAAAAGACGTCTGAACTGCTATGCCACCTTGGATTGATGGTTGTCCTTCTGGAAGGTTCTTCCATCTCCACAGAGGAACTCTGGAGCTACAGTGGCTTATGAAAATATTCACCCCCCCCTTGGCATTTTTCCTATTTTGTTGCCTTACAACCTGGAATTAAAATATATTTTTTGGGGGGGGGTTGTATCATTTGATTTACACAACATGCCTACCACCACTTTGAAGATGCAAAAACATTTTTGGGGTGAAACAAACAAGAAATAAGACAAAAAAAAACAAGAGCATGCATTACTATTCACGCCCCCAAAGTCAATACTTTGTAGAGCCACTTTTTGCAGCAATTACAACTGCAAGTCTCTTGGGGTATGTCTCTATAAGCTTGGCACATCTAGCCACTGGGATTTTTTCCTCATTCTTCAAGGCACAACTGCTCCAGCTCCTTCAAGTTGGATAGGTTCCGCTGGTGTACAGTAATCTTTAAGTCATACCACACATTCTCAATTGGATTGAGGTCTGGGCTTTGACGAGGCCATTCCAGGACATTTAAATGTTTCCTCTTAGTAAACCACTCGAGTGTTGCTTTAGCAGTATGCTTAGGGTCATTGTCCTGCTGGAAGGTGAACCTTCATCCCAGGCTCAAATCTCTGGAAGACAAACAGGTTTCCCTCAAGATTTTCCTTGTATTTAATGCCATCCATCATGCCTTCAATTCCGACTAGTTTCCCAGTCCCTACCAATGAAAAACCTCCCCACAGCATGATGCTGCCACTATGGATGGTGCTCTCGGGGTGATGAGAGGTGTTCGATTTGCGCCAGACATAGCGTTTTCTTGATGGCCAAAAAGGTCAATTTTAGTTTCATCTGACCAGAGTACCTTCTTCCATATGTTTGGGGAGTCTCCCACATGCCTTTTGGTGAACACCAAATCTGTTTGCCTATTATTTTCTTTAAGCAATGGCTTTTTTCTGGCCACTCTTCTGTAAAACCCAGCTCTGTGGAGTGTGCAGCTTAAAGTGTTCCTATGGACAGATACTCCAATCTCCGCTATGGTGCTTTGCAGCTCCTTCAGGGTTATATTTGGTCTCTTTGTTGCCTCTCTAATTAATGCCCTCCTTGCCTGGTCTGTGAGTTTTGGTGGGCGGCCCTCTCTTGTTAGGTTTGTTGTGGTGCCATATTCTTTCAACGTTTTAATAATGGATTTAATGGTGCTCCGTGGGATGTTCAAAGTTTCCATTTTTTTTTTGCCCAACCCTGATCTGTACTTCTCCAAAACGTTGTCCCTGACCTGTTTGGAGATCTCCGTCGTCTTCATGGTGCCTTGCTTAGTGGTGTTGCAGACTCTGGGGCCTTTCAGAACAGGTGTGTGTGTATATATACTGAGATCATGTGACACTTAGATTTCACACAGGTGGACTTTATGTAACTAATTATGTGAAGTTTGAAGGTAATTGGTCACACAGATCTTATTTAGGGGCTTCATAGCAAAGAGGGTGAATACATATGCATGCACCACTTTTCAATTTTTCAGAATTATTTTAAAGTTAATTTTTACATTTCACTCCACCACTATTTTGTGTATGTCCATTACATGAAATCCATTTAAATTACATGTTGTAATGCAACATCATAGGAAAAACGCCAAGGGGGATGAATAGTTTTGCGAGGCACTGTATGTCAGAATGACCATCAGGTTCTTGGTCACCTTCCTGACCAAGGCCCCCGATTGCTCAGTTTGGCCAGGCGGCCAACTCTAGTGGTGGTGGTTTCAAACTTCTTCCATTTAAGAATGATGGAGGCCACTGTGGTCAATGCTGCAGAAATGTCTTGGTACCCTTCTCGACACAATACTGTCTTGGAGCGCAAAGGACAATTCCTTCAACCTCATAGCTTGGTTTTCATGCACTGTCAACTGTGGGACCTTATATAGACAGGTGTGTGCCTTTCCAAATCATGTCCAACCAATTGAATTTACCACAGGTGGACTCCAATCAAGTTGTAGAAAACACAGAAGGAGGATCAATGGAAACAGGATGCACCTGAGCTCAATTTCGAGTCTCATAGCAAAGGGTCTGTATACTTATGTAAATAAGGTATTTATTTTATTTTCTTGTATATCCATCTGCACAACATTCTAAACTTGTTTTTCGCTTTGTCATTATAGGATATTGTGTGTAGATTGAAGATGATTTTTGTTGTTGTTGTATTTACTCCATTTTAGAATAAGGCTGTAACATAACAAAATGTGGAAAAGGGGAAGGGGTCTAAGTACTTTGCGAATGCACTGTATATCAGTCCACTGAATCGAAGCAGTCTTATTACTTGGAGTAGGCATACACAGTGAGAGCGTGCGGAATTTACAATTGCAAGACTAAGACTAATGGATGCACATGCTGTGTCAACGTTGGGACAAGATCTGAATGAAAACAACTCAGATGGCGGGGAAGAAAGGGACCATGACATCTCTGATGATTATTATTCTTATTCATGTGGAACAGCTTTACATATCGGATCTATATGGGCGGCAGGTGAACGAGTGCCGTATAACGTTTCGGATCAAATGGCACAGCTGTACTCGTGAAAGAAGGAACTCTCTTCTCGCCTGTTGCTGTGCTCTACAGTACAACATGCTTGAATTTGCCGCTATCAATTCGCACGTGTTGTTCAAGCAGTGTATGAACAACACAATGAACAGGAGAGACTTCATCATGAGTCTGGCACAAGGGCTACGTGAGAGACATATGAGGGCCAAGGCAGCAGCCAAGATTCCACGCGAGCCATTGCGCACAGCTTCCGGGGAGGAGAAACTCCCAGGTGGGCAGTCGCACTCAGAACAGAACCCACAACACCTGTTGCAGCTGCAAGCAACTTGTTTGTGGCAAGTGTAGAAATCAAGTGAAAGTGACAAAGATTTGTGTCGAAAAGGGATAACAGCTAAATGAGATCCAAAGTTTGCGTGAAGACGCACACAATACTGTAAGCAGGAGCGAGGCCACAAATAACTGACAATATACTATTTTTGACCGCTGACATTTCGACTAGTATATTCATTATAATGCCATTATTGCTTTTGTGCTGATTTTCACTATTCACAAGCACACTTGGCGCTAATACTGATGTTTAGGCTATTGATATTTTTGTTAACATATAGCTTACAGTAACAAACTAGTCAAGTCTCTACAGTGCGACCATTTTACTCGCATATGCACTTAAATATTTTGCTGTGCAACCTGGCATTTTATTTTAGACAAAAAAAGACAAAAATCACTGAGATGATAATTGTTTGAAATGATTACTTCACTGTACCGCAGCCCCTGAGTTCCATGGAGAATACACTGAGCATATTATTCATGTTCATTATGCTTGCACCATTACTACAAAGAAACAGCTTATTACCTCAAATATTTTTATTTGTGCTCCTAAATTGTTTTGTGTGCTCCTACATATTACATTTTTTGGTATAATCTTTTTTGGTACAATCTTGTTTCATCGCTGCAACTCCCCAACGTGCTCGGGAGAGGCGAAGGTCGAGTCATGCATTCTCCAAAACATGATCTGCCAAACCGCGCTCCTTCACACCTGCCCACTTAACCCGGAAGCCAGCCGCACCAATGTGTGGGAGGAAATACCTTTCAACTGAAACTGTAGTCAGCTTGCAGGAGCCCGGCCTGCCACAAGGAGTCATTAGAAAGTGATGAGCCAAGTAAAGCCGCACGGGTCAAACCCTCCCCTAACACGGACGGAGCTGGCCAATTGTGCACCGCCCCATGGGACTCCTGGTCACAGCCGGTTATGGCACAGCCTGGAATCGAACACAGGTCTGTAGTGATGCCTCAAGCACTGCAATACTGTGTCTTATGACCCATGTACACTAGCACAAGATGCTGCGTGGTGAAACACGGAGAGGGCGGGGGACAAAGTTGAACTTTTTCCAACTTTATGCAAATCACCAGCGGCGACCGCTGGGCGATGACCAATCATATCGAGTGGTTCCCATGATGAATTTTACACCATGCGACTCAAGGCTGGAGACTATGGAACGCCGTTTGAGTCTTTGAGTGTCAAAAAAGATACGTCAAATAACACTATTTGACACGTCAAATAAGCTTATTGACCAATCAAGACCTGAATATGACTGCACGTCACATAATAATTAACACGTTCATACATTTCTTACGTAGTTATTACAAATTGATTACACTATCACTCGTATTTCATATGTCACAATGATTCATCGATACATATGCTAATGATGCTGGTAAAGTTGTCTGCGCACCTACAGTGCTGGTCATTAAAAAAGCTAGCTAGCTGATGGATGCAAAGAATTTTCTTCCCCAAAAACATAACAAAATGACATTCTGTTTCAGTAGCTATATAGTTAGCTAGCAAACTATATAGCTAGGTGTCACCATTTAAAATAACCCTAATTTATAAGACAGTTTTTACTTGTTTAATGGTGGTCGGACCCATCTATGTGAAGCTAGGCACAATAAGGATTAGGCACAATAGTGGACTTTTAGGTTAAAATAAAAGTATGTCATTAACAGTGATGCAAATGAATACAAATAGTAGAATTCTGCCATAATTGATGAGATCATGCTAAACGAGGTTGGAATGTTATATAAAATCAACAAAGACAATAATTTGTTAATTTGACAAATCTGAAATCACACTGGAATTATTAGACTTTAGCATTGCATTGGGGGCATACTTATTTCACTATACAGCCTTACCTATGGATTGTGGATCAATGACATGAGGTATCAGTCTACTCAGTGACACCAAGCTCTTATTGCGGGACTCTGAAGCAACTGTGATTTGAACCACATTTATTGTCAACCTACAATGTGCATTGAACACTATTCCAGAGGGAACACAATACTGCGTGGATGTTTTGGAGTCTGATAACTCTGAAGAAGAGAAAATATCTGTGGTATTGTGTAGACTGATACCCCATTTCATTGTTCCCCAATCCTTAGGTAAAGCTGTAGAGTGCAATATTTATTTTTTATTTATTTTATTTCACCTTTATTTAACCAGGTAGGCTAGTTGAGAACAAGTTCTCATTTGCAACTGCGACCTGGCCAAGATAAAGCATAGCAGTGTGAACAGACAACACAGAGTTACACATGGAGTAAACAATTAACAAGTCAATAACACAGTAGAAAAAAAGAGTCTATATACATTGTGTGCAAAAGGCATGAGGAGGTAGGCGAATAATTACAATTTTGCAGATTAACACTGGAGTGATGAATTATCAGATGGTCATGTACAGGTAGAGATATTGGAGTGCAAAAGAGCAGAAAAGTAAATAAATATAAACAGTATGGGGATGAGGTAGGTAAAATTGGGTGGGCTATTTACCAATAGACTATGTACAGCTGCAGCGATCGTTTAGCTGCTCAGATAGCAGATGTTTGAAGTTGGTGAGGGAGATAAGTCTCCAACTTCAGCGATTTTTGCAATTCGTTCCAGTCACAGGCAGCAGAGAATAGGAACGAAAGGCAGCCAAATGAGGTGTTGGCTTTAGGGATGATCAGTGAGATACACCTGCTGGAGCGCGTGCTACGGGTGGGTGTTGCCATCGTGAACTGAGAAGGCGGAGCTTTACCTAGCATGGACTTGTAGATGACCTGGAGCCAGTGGGTCTGGCGACGAATATGTAGCGAGGGCCAGCCGACTAGAGCATACAGGTCGCAGTGGTGGGTGGTATGAGGTGCTTTTGTAACAAAACGGATGGCACTGTGATAAACTGCATCCAGTTTGCTGAGTAGAGTATTGGAAGCTATTTTGTAGATGACATCGCCGAAGTCGAGGATTGGTAGGATAGTCAGTTTTACTAGGGTAAGCTTGGCGGCGTGAGTGAAGGAGGCTTTGTTGCGGAATAGAAAGCCGACTCTAGTTTTGATTTTCGATTGGAGATGTTTGATATGAGTCTGGAAGGAGAGTTTACAGTCTAGCCAGACACCTAGGTACAGTGCCTTGCGAAAGTATTCGGCCCCCTTGAACTTTGCAACCTTTTGCCACATTTCAGGCTTCAAACATAAAGATATAAAACTGTATTTTTTTGTGAAGAATCAACAACAAGTGGGACACAATCATGAAGTGGAACGACATTTATTGGATATTTCAAACTTTTTTAACAAATAAAAAACTGAAAAATTGGGCGTGCAAAATTATTCAGCCCCCTTAAGTTAATACTTTGTAGCGCCACCTTTTGCTGCGATTACAGCTGTAAGTCGCTTGGGGTATGTCTCTATCAGTTTTGCACATCGAGAGACTGACATCTTTTCCCATTCCTCCTTGCAAAACAGCTCGAGCTCAGTGAGGTTGGATGGAGAGCATTTGTGAACAGCAGTTTTCAGTTCTTTCCACAGATTCTTGATTGGATTCAGGTCTGGACTTTGACTTGGCCATTCTAACACCTGGATATGTTTATTTTTGAACCATTCCATTGTAGATTTTGCTTTATGTTTTGGATCATTGTCTTGTTGGAAGACAAATCTCCGTCCCAGTCTCAGGTCTTTTGCAGACTCCATCAGGTTTTCTTCCAGAATGGTCCTGTATTTGGCTCCATCCATCTTCCCATCAATTTGAACCATCTTCCCTGTCCCTGTTGAAGAAAAGAAGGCCCAAACCATGATTCTGCCACCACCATGTTTGACAGTGGGGATGTTGTGTTCAGGGTGATGAGCTGTGTTGCTTTTACGCCAAATATAACGTTTTGCATTGTTGTCAAAAAGTTCAATTTTGGTTTCATCTGACCAGAGCACCTTCTCCCACATGTTTGGTGTGTCTCCCAGGTGGCTTGTGGCAAACTTTAAACGACACTTTTTATGGATATCTTTAAGAAATGGCTTTCTTGCCACTCTTCCATAAAGGCCAGATTTGTGCAATATATGACTGATTGTTGTCCTATGGACAGAGTCTCCCACCTCAGCTGTAGATCTCTGCAGTTCATCCAGAGTGATCATGGGCCTCTTGGCTGCATCTCTGATCAGTCTTCTCCTTCTATGAGCTGAAAGTTTAGAGGGACGGCCAGGTCTTGGTAGATTTGCAGTGGTCTGATACTCCTTCCATTTCAATATTATCGCTTGCACAGTGCTCCTTGGGATGTTTAAAGCTTGGGAAATCTTTTTGTATCCAAATCCAGCTTTAAACTTCTTCACAACAGTATCTCGGACCTGCCTGGTGTGTTCCTTGTTCTTCATGATGCTCTCTGCGCTTTTAACGGACCTCTGAGACTATCACAGTGCAGGTGCATTTATACGGAGACTTGATTACAAACAGGTGGATTGTATTTATCATCATTAGTCATTTAGGTCAACATTGGATCATTCAGAGATCCTCACTGAACTTCTGGAGAGAGTTTGCTGCACTGAAAGTAAAGGGGCTGAATAATTTTGCACGCCCAATTTTTCAGTTTTTGATTTGTTAAAAAAGTTTGAAATATCCAATAAATGTCGTTCCACTTCATGATTGTGTCCCACTTGTTGTTGATTCTTCACAAAAAAATACAGTTTTATATCTTTACGTTTGAAGCCTGAAATGTGGCAAAAGGTCGCTAAGTTCAAGGGGGCCAAATACTTTCGCAAGGCACTGTACTTATAGATGTCCACATATTCTAGGTCGGGAACCATCCAGGGTGGTGATGCTATTCGGGTGTGCGGGTGCAGGCAGCGAACGGTTGAAAAGCATGCATTTGGTTTAACTAGCGTTTAAGAGCAGTTGGAGGCCACGGAAGGAGTGTTGTATGGCATTGAAGCTCGTTTGGAGGTTAGATAGCACAGTGTCCAAGGACGGGCCGGAAGTATACAGAATGGTGTCGTCTGCGTAGAGGTGGATCATGGAATCGCCCGCAGCAAGAGCAACATCATTGATATATACAGAGAAAAGAGTTGGCCCGAGAATTGAACCCTGTGGCACCCCCATAGAGACTGCCAGAGGACCGGACAGCATGCTCTCCGATTTGACACACTGAACTCTGTCTGCAAAGTAGTTGGTGAACCAGGCAAGGCAGTCATCAGAAAAACCGAGGCTACTGAGTCTGCCAATAAGAATATGGTGATGAAGACGGCTGCACAGTACTGTCTTTTATCGATGGCGGTTATGATATCGTTTAGTACCTTGAGCGTGGCTGAGGTGCACCCGTACCGGCTCGGAAACCAGATTGCACAGCGGAGAAGGTACGGTGGGATTCGAGATGGTCCGTGACCTGTTTGTTGACTTGGCTTTCGAAGACCTTAGATAGGCAGGGCAGGATGGATATAGGTCTGTAACAGTTTGGGTCCAGGTTGTCTCCCCCTTTGAAGAGGGGGATGACTGCGGCAGCTTTCCAATCCTTGGGGATCTCAGACGATATGAAGGGAGGTTGAACAGGCTGGTAATAGGGGTTGCAACAATGGCGGTGGATAGTTTCAGAAATAGAGGGTCCAGATTGTCAAGCCCAGCTGATTTGTACGGGTCCAGGTTTTGCAGCTCTTTCAGAACATCTGCTATCTGGATTTGGGTAAAGGAGAACCTGGAGAGGCTTGGGCGAGTAGCTGCGGGGGGGGCGGAGCTGTTGGAGTAGCCAGGAGGAAGGCATGGCCAGCCGTTGAATGTCAATACACACAATAGGCTGACTGGTAAGATGATTTCACACAGTCACAGTCTCGCGATAAGAGCTACAACGCTAGTTTTTGCGTAAACTCTTCACAGTTGTGTTCTGTGGGTGTCACCGAGTTGACTGATACCCTAGTTCATTGCTTCACATTCCAACCTTGTTTAACATTATTTAGTCTAAATATGGCATGATTCCACCAATTGTAACCTTCTGCACCACTTTCAAATAGTTACTTTTATTTTGAAGGCAAACCGCAAATTCCAAATTGTGCCTAATCGTTATTGTGGCTAGCTTCACAACACAACCCGGTCCGGTCGAGCCTGAAGTTCAATTTCAATAGGTGAACAACAAGTGGCTACCTAGCTAATACTTACTTACTCACAAGGATTCCTAAATTATTGTTAAGAATAATGAAAATGACTGCAGTTTCTACTGGTCATTGTTTTCAGGCTGGTTGTATTAGTGCTAGCTAGGTGCCAAGCTAAAGCTAGCTAGCTACCCCAGATGTTGTGGTCAAACAATGAATGCTGTATTGTAAACACATCGTTCGTGGCCGGTGTTTGCTTGTTTGTACAGCTTTGACAGTGCTATTGATAGTAGTGGTGGAACTTGGCTAGCACATGCATATTCAGAACACACAACATTCTATAATAGAACTGTTATTTGGCATATCGAATTAAAAGCTAATTTAACACGTTATATAGTGTAATTTGATGTGTATCTTTTTTGACACACAAAGACCCAAACGGCGTTCCATAGGAGACTTTCTTCAGCAAAGATGGCTGACAAAAATACTAGGATGTAAGTGATTATAACATCATAACGAATCACGCAAAAACAATGACAGTTGACAGGAATATGTTAGTTAATGTAGAGACAATCGATTATGCATATTTTTTTATAAAGTTAATTTACAAAAACGATTTTGCAAGCTAGCTGACTAGCTAACATTAGCCAGCTGGCTGGCTACACAGGTGTTGTGACATGAGTATGAAATTGTAATTCTTGTCGTTTAATGTTTTAGGGACTCCTGAAACAACCAGCAAACCAGGCTGTCGTCTTGTGAAACAGTGGATGGAAAGAATCTAGCTAGCTAAAGCACTTACTGCGCATTGAATGTAAAATGATGTAAGCCTGCCTTGCTGATATTTGCCATGCAATGCAGATAGATGAAATAACGTAGCTAGCTTACTATGTTCTTGCTTAATGTGCAGTGGAGGATAGAAATACCTGTATGCCTATGGATGGAGCTTGGATGTGTAGCTAGCTATGTAGCCGATCTGTGTATGGACGCAAACATTTGGTAGTTTAAAGCTGGATTTGGATACAAAAAGATTTCCCAAGCTTTAAACATCCCAAGGAGCACTGTGCAAGCGATAATATTGAAATGGAAGGAGTATCAGACCACTGCAAATCTACCAAGACCTGGCCGTCCCTCTAAACTTTCAGCTCATAGAAGGAGAAGACTGATCAGAGATGCAGCCAAGAGGCCCATGATCACTCTGGATGAACTGCAGAGATCTACAGCTGAGGTGGGAGACTCTGTCCATAGGACAACAATCAGTCATATATTGCACAAATCTGGCCTTTATGGAAGAGTGGCAAGAAAGCCATTTCTTAAAGATATCCATAAAAAGTGTCGTTTAAAGTTTGCCACAAGCCACCTGGGAGACACACCAAACATGTGGGAGAAGGTGCTCTGGTCAGATGAAACCAAAATTGAACTTTTTGACAACAATGCAAAACGTTATATTTGGCGTAAAAGCAACACAGCTCATCACCCTGAACACAACATCCCCACTGTCAAACATGGTGGTGGCAGAATCATGGTTTGGGCCTTCTTTTCTTCAACAGGGACAGGGAAGATGGTTCAAATTGATGGGAAGATGGATGGAGCCAAATGCAGGACCATTCTGGAAGAAAACCTGATGGAGTCTGCAAAAGACCTGAGACTGGGACGGAGATTTGTCTTCCAACAAGACAATGATCCAAAACATAAAGCAAAATCTACAATGGAATGGTTCAAAAATAAACATATCCAGGTGTTAGAATGGCCAAGTCAAAGTCCAGACCTGAATCCAATCAAGAATCTGTGGAAAGAACTGAAAACTGCTGTTCACAAATGCTCTCCATCCAACCTCACTGAGCTCGAGCTGTTTTGCAAGGAGGAATGGGAAAAGATGTCAGTCTCTCGATGTGCAAAACTGATAGAGACATACCCCAAGCGACTTACAGCTGTAATCGCAGCAAAAGGTGGCGCTACAAAGTATTAAGTTAAGGGGGCTGAATAATTTTGCACGCCCAATTTTTCAGTTTTTTATTTGTTAAAAAAGTTTGAAATATCCAATAAATGTCGTTCCACTTCATGATTGTGTCCCACTTGTTGTTGATTCTTCACAAAAAAATACAGTTTTATATCTTTATGTTTGAAGCCTGAAATGTGGCAAAAGGTTGCAAAGTTCAAGGGGGCCGAATACTTTCGCAAGGCACTGTACATATTAGTTCAGAACCTAGCTATAAACCTTGGCTATCATAGCCAGTTGTATCAACTTCAAAACAGTCTGAATGACATTAATGAAACCTATGAATTGAGTAGAATATAATATAACTTTGTGCTAAGGATGCAAGTCGTATATACATGTAGTTATTACCATGCATGAGATCCCCACATTGTAGCCTGTACATTTAATATATTCACTGATCATGTACTCTACCTTCGCAAATAAAGGTGCAGTTCAGGCATGAATGTCTTTGAGATTATTTTTCAGTCATATCCAATACCAGGAGTATCAAATTCCAGTCTTTCAATGATGCTGTGTCTGCATGTATGTATTACAATTATACACTTCAACAGTGTTACCAATCTTGGTCCTGGGACGTCAATGGTTGCACATTGTAACTATGCAATAGACTAGAAACACGATTTAACTAGTTAAAGGCTGATTGTAAATTCATATATACAGACAGAATTTTTAAAACAGTACACTACACTTCATATGTATCATGCAAATACTCAAACCGGTTCATCTCAATATCTAATGCCCTTCATCTGCATTGATCTGATAAACACAGGACAGGTGTAGTATTTCATTAAATGAGAGACTTAATTTCAACCAGTAGAGAATGTGAAATGCTTTATTGAAAAAAGTTAATTATCCAAGTGTTATAAATAAATGCATTTGAAATATTATAATTGTAATACATTATAAATACAAGTTCAATCTGTACTTCAATGTACATCTATTGTGCATTATAAAAACAGAGGAAGAAAGGTGGTGAGAGTGGTGTAAAAGGGAAAGAGGTAAGGACATAGGAGCAGGGAAGGCAGCATGTGTTTAATGAATCACGATGCTACCCTAATATTCGCTTAGTTCATCACAATTACATAAGTGTCTCCAGTGGTGTTTCCTAACCAGCCTTGGGCTCCCAGTCGGCCCGAAGGTTATCTTAAGAGCGGGTTAGGTGGTGATGACGAGACTGAGGATTGGCATTCTCTCACACATCAAAACATACAAGAGCGGCTGAGGTGGCGATGACCGGACTGGGGGTTGGCATCCTCTCTCACATCAAAACATACCTGCAGATGAGAGACAGAAAAATATTTTTAAAACACGCTAACACTGTCGGTCATAATAATCAGGAGGGGAAATACAAAACTGACCTTGGATCATTAACTCTGGGACTACTGCATCAATGTAAAGCATCTCTTTAAAAACACTTCCTGTTGGCCTGACCAACTGACCTCTCAACTCTGATCATGCTGTGCCCTCTATGTAGCCAGTTCAGATATGGGAGGGGTTCACCGACACAGCTGATATGGTTCCGAACTTTTTATAGTCCCCTACCCCTTCAAACATTCAACCTCCAGCTGCGTACCCCCTCTAGCACCAGGGTCAGCGCACTCTCAAATATTTAGTTTTTTGTTTTTTGCCATCATTGTAAGCCTGCCACATAAGAATGAGTGTGAGTTTTTGTTACAACCCAGCTCTTGGGAAGTGACAAAGAGCTCTTATTGGACCAGGGCACAAATAATAATAATAATAATGTAATAATAATCAATCATTTTGCTCTTTATTTAGCCATCTTTACACACAACTTATTTGTATGTCAAAAATTGTGAATAACTCACCACAGGTTAAAACCTCTACTGACTCCCCATCCCGCATGCGGGAGCGTAATCATCGCCTGACACTAATTAACATAACGCAACAGACATAAATATCCCTAGAAAATATTCCTATTCATGAAAATCACAAATTAAATATATTGAGACACAGCTTAGCCTTTTGTTAATCACCTCAGATTTTCAAAATATGCTTTACAGCCAAAGCTAGACAAGCATTTGTGTAAGTTTATCGATAGCCTAGTATAGCATTTTGTCCAGCTAGCAGCAGGTAACTTGGTCACGGAAATCAGAAAAGCAATCAAATTAAATAATTTACCTTTGATGAGCTTCGGATGATTTCACTCACGAGACTCCCAGTTAGATAGCAAATGTTCCTTTTTTCCAAAAATATTATTTTTGTAGGCGAAATAGCTCTGTTTGTTCTTCACGTTTGGCTAAGAAATCGCCTGGAAATTGCAGTCACGAAAACGTTGTTTATAATCAATCTTCAAGGTGTTTTTCAAATATCTATTTGATCATATATCCATCAGGACAATTCGTTTTTCAGTAGGACCGATTGGAGTAATGGCTACCTCTGTATTTTACGCGAGAGTCACCCTGGGAGCCATCAGGTGACCACTTGCGCAATGTAGCCGCCTACGGGTATTCTTCAACATAAATGCGTAAAACTACGTCACAATGCTGTAGACACCTTGGGGAATACGTAGAACGCGTAATCTGGTTGATAGCTCATTCACAGCTCAATAGGGACTCATTGGAACGCAGCGCTTTCAAAACCTGGAGCACTTCCGGATTTGATTTCTCAGGCTTTCGCCTGGAACATCAGTTCTGTTATACTCACAGACAATATCTTTACAGTTTTGGAAACGTTAGCGTGTTTTCTATCCTAAGCTGTCAATTATATGCATATTCTAGCATCTTTTCCTGACAAAATATCCCGTTTAAAACGGGAACGTTTTTTTTCCAAAAATGAAAATACTCCCCCTAGAGTCGCAAGAGAGGGTGTGCTTGAAAGGATGCACATAACTCTGCAATGTTGGGTTATATTGGAGAGTCTCAGTCTTAAATTATTTTCCACACAGTCTGTGTCTGTATTTAGTTTTCATCTTAGTTAGGGCCGAGAATCCACTCTCACATACAGTGCCTTGCGAAAGTATTCGGCCCCCTTGAACTTTGCGACCTTTTGCCACATTTCAGGCTTCAAACATAAAGATATATAACTGTATTTTTTTGTGAAGAATCAACAACAAGTGGGACACAATCATGAAGTGGAACGACATTTATTGGATATTTCAAACTTTTTTTTAACAAATCAAAAACTGAAAAATTGGGCGTGCAAGATTATTCAGCCCCTTTACTTTCAGTGCAGCAAACTCTCTCCAGAAGTTCAGTGAGGATCTCTGAATGATCCAATGTTGACCTAAATGACTAATGATGATTACACACAGGTGGATTGTATTTATCATCATTAGTCATTTAGGTCAACATTGGATCATTCAGAGATCCTCACTGAACTTCTGGAGAGAGTTTGCTGCACTGAAAGTAAAGGGGCTGAATAAGAAAGAAACTCTGAGAGCAAACCTATCCAGAAATCTGGCATTGGCTTCTGATTAAATTCAATTTTAACAGAACCGCTTGTTGCAATTTTTATGAGGGTCTCTTGTTCAGATATAAGTAAGTGGACTGTAGGCAGGGCATGAAAGGGATAACAAATCCAGTTGTTTGTGTCGTCCATTTCGGGAAAGTACCTGCGTAATTGCACACCCAGCTCACTCAGGTGCTTCGTTATATCACATTTGACATAGTCCGTAAGCTTGAGTTAATTGCAAAAAAAAAAATCATACAATGATGGAAAGACTTGTGTGTTGTCCTTGTTAATGCAGACAGAGAAGAGCTCCAACTTCTTAATAATAGCCTAAATTTTGTCCCGCACATTGAATATATTTGCAGAGTGTCCCTGTAATCCTAGATTCAGATCATTCAGGTGAGAAAAAACATCACCCAGATAGGCCAGTCATGTGAGAAACTCGTCATCATGCAAGCGGTCAGACAAGTGAAAATGGTTGGTATGGTTAGTAAAGTTAGTAAAAAACTTTAAGCTCATCTCTCAATTTAAAAAAATGTGTCAATACTTTGCTCCTTGATAACCAGCGCACTTCTGTATGTTGTAAAAGCGTTACATGGCCCATATCATTGAATAGTGCAGAAAATACACGGGAGTCCATGGGCCTTGCTTTAACAAAGTTAACCATTTTCACTGCAGTGTCCAAAACGTCTTTCAAGCTGTCAGGCATTCCCTTGGCAGCAAGAGCCTCTCGGTGGATGCTGCAGTTGTTTAATTGTATGTATAGTTTTTGGAACTTTTCACCCAGCATTGTCCTAGCCATATCTGCAGGAGCAGGAAGAATGAAGTCCTCCACAATAGTATGGGGCTTGCCTGTCCTAGCCACTCGGTAGCTCATCATATAAGACGCTTCTAGCCCCTTCTTATTAATGGTATCTGTTGCTTTTATTCATGTCTTACTACTCGAAAGTCATCTTTATTCTCGCTCAAACTCCTGTGGCTTATTTCTCAAATTGTCATGTTTAGTTTCTAAATGTCTATGCAAAACTGAAGGTTTCCCACGAGAGAGTAAATGTTAATGTGATTGGATGTTCATTATTTGACTAGGCACCTGTATTTGACATTGTGTTGTTATTTTGCTGAGCACTAGATGGTTGAATTGTATTTTTGGCAGTGAAACAAGGCTACTGAGGCAAGAAAAAACCTCACCCAAATGTATAGCCCCGCGTACCCAAGTTTGGGAATACCTGACCTCGAGGATTTAGGGAGAAGGTGAGAGAGTGATGAAGTGAAGGAGAGAGACTGTTATTTTCTCAATAATGTAGTTAAAGCAAGTGTTCAACAGTAATCTGTGTGTGTGACCTCACCTGGTGTCCACACTGTTGCTGCAGAGTACTTTATGCTGAAAAACATGAACCGACACACGAGGACCAACAATATGGCGTAGTTATAGAAATAATGAAGTGACTTACTATTCTCCATGGTTGGCCCTCTTGCCTATTCTTTGAAGGTGGAAGGAGCCACAGTAATACACCTGAGCCTGCTTACATCACAACACAATCCATCAATCAGATTGATACATGAGTGTGTAGGTGTGGGTTATAGGGTGTCTAATTGTTCTACATTTGTTTCAATATGGGTGTAATGTACTGGGTGTCGTGAGTATGAAGTCAGGCACAGGGAAAACAGAGTTCAATATAGTGCTCCTTTAATGCACACACGGTGAACCACGACCACCCCACTAAACACTGGGTGCTCAAAACCAAAATGCCCTAGACACGGGGAACGAAAACAGTCCAGCACTATATACGAACATACACCAACACGTTCGTCTGTAACAAACACCAGGGTTACATTAATCAATCCCGCACAAAGAAACGGGCGGGCCGGCTGACTAATAAAGCCCAACTAATACAACCAACTCAAAACAGGTGTAATCAATAAACACATAAGGAGGGGGAGAAAAGAATCAGTGGCATTTAGTAGGCCGGATGACGATGACCGCCGAGCGCCACCCGAACGGGAAGGGGAGCCATCTTCGGTCGGAATCGTGACAATGGGTGACTTAAAATATTTGATTTGATTTATTTCACCTTTAATTAACCAGGTAGGCCAATTGAGAACAAGTTCTCATTTACAACTATGACCTGGCAAAGATAAAGCAAAGCAGTGTGACAAAAACAACAGAGTTACACATGGGATAGACAAATAACAGTCAATAACACAATAGAAAAATCTATTTACAGTGTGTGCAAATGTAGTAAGATTAGGGAGGTAAGGCAATAAATAGGCCAGAGTGGTGGAATAATTACAAATTAGCATTAACACTGGATTGGTAGATGTGCAGATGATGATGTGCAAGTTGAGATACCAGGGTGCAAAATAGCAACAAAACAAAAATACAATATGGGGATGAGGTAGTTATTTACAGAAGGCTGTGTACAGGTGCAGTGATCGGTAAGGTGTTCTGACAGCTGATGCTTATAGTTAGTGAGGGAGATATAAGTCTCCAGCTTCAGTGACTTTTGCAGTTCGTTCCAATCATCAAAGGAGGTGTTGGCTTTTGGGATGACCAGTGAAATATACATGCTATGGGTGGGTGTTGCTATGGTGACCAGTGAGCTGAGATCAGGCGGGGCTTTACCTAGCAAAGACTTATAGATGACCTGGAGCCAGTGGGTTTGGATGGATATGTAGCGAGGGCCAGCCAACGAGAGCATACAGGTCGCAGTGGTGGATAGCAGATGGAGCTTTAGTGACAAGACGGATGGCACTGTGATAGACTACATCCAATTTGCTGAGTAGAGTGTTTGAGGCTATTTTGTAAATGACATCGCCGAAGTCTAGGATCGGTAGGATAGTCAGCTTTACGAGGGTATGTTTGGCATCATGAGTGAAGGAGACTTTGTTGCAAAATAGGATGCCAATTGAATATTTAATTTTGGATTGGAGATGCTTAATGTGAGTCTGGAAGGAGAGTTTACAGCCATAACCATAGAATATGTGGACAACTACAAATACCTATGTCAGAACCGTCCAGAGTAGTGATGCTAGTCGGGCGGGCACGTGTGGGTAACGATCGGTTGAAGAGCATGCCTTTAGTTTTACATGCATTTAAGAGCAGTTGGAGGCCACGGAGGGAGTGTTGTATGGCATTGAAGCTCATCTAGAGATTTGTTAACACAGTGTCCAAAGAAAGGCCAGAAGTATACAGAATGGCGTCGTCTGTGTAGATGTGGATCAGAGAATCACCAGCAGCAAGAGCGACATCATTGATATATACAGAGAAAAGAGTCGGCCTGAGAATTGAATGTGGCACCCCCATAGAGACTGCCAGAGGTCCGGACAACAGGCCCTCCGATTTGACACACTGAACTCTATCTGACATGGAACCCAAACCGTCTGCGCGCGTGCGCCATTGTGCATACATTTATTTTGTCCCCGTACACCAAACGCGATCACGACACATGTTAAAATATGAAAACAAACTTTGAACCAATTATGTTAATTTGGGAACAGGTCGAAAGCATGAAACATTTATGGCAATTTAGCTAGTTAGCTTGCACTTGCTAGCTAATATGTCCTATTTATCTAGCTTGCTGTTGCTAGCTAATTTGTCCTGGGATATAAACATTGAGTTGTTACTTTACCTGAAATGCACAAGATCCTCTACTTCGACAACTAATCCACACATAAAACGGTCAACCGAATCGTTTCTAGTCATCTCTCCTCCTTCCAGGCTTTTTCATCTTTGAACTTATATGGTGATTGGCATCTAAACTTTCATAGTATTACTACACCGACCAGCAACACAGGTCTTCTATTTTAGCTCATGGCAACGCAGACACTCGTTGAATAATTGAATAACATAGATTTCTACGTTTATTTTGCAACGCTCCCATCGTGGTCAGCCTATGAGAAGGAGTTGGTGAACCAGGCAAGGCAGTCATTTAAGAAACCAAGGCTATTGAGTCTGCCGATAAGAATGCAGTGATTGACAGAGTCGAAAGCCTTGGCCAGGTCAATGAAGACGGCTGCACAGTACTGTCTTTTATCGATGGCGTTTGTTGCACCCATGACTAGCTCGGGAACCACATTGCATAGCGGAGAAGGTACGGTGGGATTCGAAATGGTCGGTGATCTGTTTTTTAACAGGATGGATATAGGTCTGTAACAGTTTTGGTCTAGAGTTTCTCCCCGTTTGAAGAGGAGGATGACCGCAGCAGCTTTCCAATCCTTAGGAATCTCAGACGATACGAACGAGAGGTTGAACAGGTTGCAACAATTACAGTGGATAATTTTAGAAAGAGAGGGTCCAGTTTGTCTAGCCCAGCTGATTTGTAGGGGTGCAGATGTTGCAGCTCTTTCAGAACATCAGCTATCTAGATTTGGGTGAAGGAGAAGCAGGGGGGGGCTTGGGCAGGTTGCTGCGAGGGGCACAGAGCTGTTGTCCGAGGCCGGGGTAGCCAAGTGGAAAGCATGGCCGTGCTTATTGAAATTCTCGATTATCGTAGATTTATCGGTGGTGAGTGTTTCCTAGCCTCAGTGCAGTGGGCAGCTGGGAGGAGGTGCTCTTATTCTCCATGGACTTTTTGGAAATAGTGCTGCAGGATGCACATTTCTGTTTGAAAGAGCTAGCCTTTGCTTTCCTAACTGACTGTACAGTGGGGCAAAAAAAGTATTTAGTATTTATAATTTTGACCCCACAGGGTGAGATCTTCTGTGGATCCCCAGATCGAGGGAGATTATCAGTGGTCTTGTATGTCTTCCATTTCCTAATAATTGCTCCCACAGTTGATTTCTTCAAACCAAGCTGCTTACCTATTGCAGATTCAGTCTTCCCAGCCTGGTGCAGGTCTACAATTTTGTTTCTGGTGTCCTTTGACAGCTCTTTGGTCTTGGCCATAGTGGAGTTTGGAGTGTGACTGTTTGAGATTGTGGACAGGTGTCTTTTATACTGATAACAAGTTCAAACAGGTGCCATTAATACAGGCAACGAGTGGAGGACAGAGGAGCCTCTTAAAGAAGTTACAGGTCTGTGAGTGCCAGAAATCTTGCTTGTTTGTAGGTGACCAAATACTTATTTTCCACCATAATTTGCAAATAAATTCATAAAAAATCCTACAATGTGATTTTCTGGATTTTTTTTCCTAATTTTGCCTTGAAGTGTACCTATGATGAGAGAGGCCTGTAATTTTCATATTTTTAAGTGGGAGAACTTGCACAATTGGTGGCTGACTAAATGCTTTTTTGCCCCACCGTATACTGTAAATTGGTTCCTGATTTCTCTGAAAAGTTGCATATCGCGGGGGCTATTCGATTTTTATTTCAATACGCCACAGGATGTTTTTGTGCTGGTCAAGGGCAGTCAAGTCAGGAGTGAACCAGGGGCTATATCTGTTATAGATCTAAATTATTTTTAGTTCTACATTATTACATTATTTGGGGCAAGCTTATTTAAGATGGTGAGGAAAGCACTTTTAAAGAACAACCAGGCATTCTCTACTGACAGGATGAGGTCAATATCCTTCCAGGATACCCGGGCCAGGTCGATTAGAAAGGCCTGCTCGCTGAAGTAGAGGTGTATTTGGAGGGCAAGTTGGTCAGGAAGATATCTATGAGGGTGCCCGTGTTTACAGATTTAGGGTTGTACCTGGTAGGTTCCTTGATAATTTGTTGGAGATTGAGGGCATCTAGGACGGCCGGGGTGTTAAGCATATCCCAGTTTAGGTCACCTAACAGTACGAACTCTGAAGATAGATGGGGGGGGCAATCAATTCACATATGGTGTCCAGAGCACAGCTGGCGGCTGAGGGGGGTCTGTAATAAGCGGCAACAGTGAGAGACTTATTTCTGTAAAGGTGTATTTTTAAAAGTAGAAGCTCAAACTGTTTGGGGACAGACCTGGATAGTAAGACAAAGCTCTGCAGGCTATCTCTGCAGTAGATTGCAACTCTGCCCCCTTTGGCAGTTCTATCTTGATGGAAATGTTGTAGTTGGAGATTTCAGAATTTTTGGTGCCCTTCCTAAGCCAGGATTCAGACAAGGCTAGGGCATTAGGGTTGGCGGAGTGTGCAAAAGCAGTGAATATAACAAACTTAGGGAGGCTTCTGATGTTAACATGCATAAAACCAAGCCTTTTACGCATACCGAAGTCAACAAATGAGAGCACCTGGGGGATAGGTGTAGAATTGAGGGCTACAGAGCCTGGGTTAACCTCTAAATTACCAGAAGAACGTAGGAGGAGTAGGATAAGGGTACGACTAAAGGCTGTAAGAACTGGTCATCTTGTGCGTTGGGAACAGAGAATAAAAGGGGCAGATTTCTGGGCATGGTAGAATAGATTCAGGGCATAATGTACAGACAAGGGTATGGTAGGATGTGAGTACAGTGGAGGAAACCTAGGCATTGAGTGACAATGAGAGAGGTTGCGTCTCTGGGGGCTTCTAAGGCATGTTGAGCAGGACTGGGGGCTCTACAGTGAAATAAAACAATAATAACTGACTAAAACAGCAGTTGACATTAGAGACTGACATTAAAGCAATCATGGGTGTTGGTCGGGAGAGCTAAGACAACATCGGGTAAATGGGGATGAATGGGCTGAGAGGGTCAGTTAGGTACACGCAGGACCTGAGTTTGAGGCTCGGTCCGACAGATAAACAAAATGAGATACAGTGTTAATGAACAGACCAGCAGGCATCAGCTGTGTAGCCGAGTGATCATAGGGTCCAATGAGCAGCAATAGGTGAGTCAGGGAGACATTCGGTAGTCTCGCTATTATGCTAGCGGGAGACACGGCTTTCAGAAAGCTAGCGGGCCAGGGCTGGCAGATGGGTCTTCAGCGATATCGCAACGGAAAAGCCTTTTGAAATCACATCGGACGATGTAGCCTGTTTTGTTTTTGTACAGATATCACACCCTTACCTAAACAGCACCCTCACCTGAGTAGAAATCAAAGGGAGAGAATCTGGGAATTGAATAACTGCAGTTGACATAGCTAAGTAAATGTAAGTATACTCTTATTGCAATGTGGATGGCTCTTAACAGAGCATTTGGTTGTGCATAGTGTAGTCTATGGTGTTGCCAGGGAACAGAACCCTCTTCGAAGAAGTAGGAGGTGAAATTGTTTAAATGTTTTATTTAGCCAGGTAGGCCAGTTGAGAACAAGTTAAACATTTACAACTGGCCAAGATAAAGCAAAACAGTGTGACACAAACAACAACAGAGTTACACATGGAATGAACAAACTTACACTCAATAACACAATAGGAAAAGTCAATATACAGTGTGTGCAAATGGCGTAAGAAGGTAAGGAGCGAAGTAATTACAATTTAGCAAATTAACACAAGAGTGACAGATGTGAAGATGATGTGCAAGTAGAAATACAGGAAATACTAGTGTGCAAAAGAGCAAAAAAGTAAATAAAACAATATGGGGATGAGGTAGTTGGATGGGCTATTTACAGATGGGCTGTGTGCAGCTGCAGTGATCTGTAAGCTGTACAGATAGCTGATGCTTAAAGTTAGTGAGGGAGATATAATTCTCCAACTTCAGCGATTTTTGCAATTTGTTCCAGTCATTGGCAGCAGAGAACTGGAAGGAAAGGCGGCCAAAGGAGGTGTTGGCTTTGGGGATGACCAGTGAGATATACCTGCTGGAGCGCGTGCTACGGGTTGGTGTTATGGTGCCGTAAAAGATCTCCCGCAGACGGATTGCCTTTCTTGCTGCGTTGTTGGACCCCATACTTCTCCTCTGGCATACAGCGGCAAGCTACATATCCCCTCCTGGTCCTCATGTCCATCCTCATGAAGTTATGCAGGACATAGGTAGCCTTCACATATCTGAATTCCTCCAGGAGGCAGACCCAGATGGCCCTTGTCACCCAACCTTGCAGTGCCCTACACAGTAACTGTAGGTCATCGTTTTTGAAAGAATCTCCAGTTACAAGGTATCTGTAGGAATATGGAAGATAATGTCATTGTACTTTTACATCACCAGGTAATTGTGGATTTCTAAAGTATAATATCCCTTATAACAAATCATGATAAAATTAGATTGATAGATGCATGTGCACACACACATGTGCAGCATGTGACAATAACAGGATCATATCAAGGAGGGGTCCAACAAGGCCATGCTTTTCTAGTTAAATGGATTTATTAGACTGGCGCCTATTGGTACTCCTCAAGGCCAGGCTATTCTACTGTTAAATATACATACGATCATTTTGACCGTCATTGTGCTTTGTGGATGAAATGCACATATTTAGGAAAGTCAGGGACTGGTGGGTTAAAGGTTTTTATTGAAATTAAGTTATTGAAATTGAAAACTGTAAGATTGACCATCTTGGCGGTTGTAGTGTTTAGTAAGCGCAACATGGTGCATTGGCCAATTCATTGAAAACTTCAACTTTGTCTTGCTTATAGAGTCGGTACTACCTGTTTACTGAATTGGGTGCAAGAGGGAATTTTTGTGTCTCGAGCACTTTCACAAGGTGCTGAAACCCCCTATTCTCAACCAATGAGAATGAGTGCATATCAACAGCTTTAAACCAAAAGACTGTAAAAAATAAACACAGCCTACCTATCGCTCTTGTGATTTCTTTGGCCGGGTCAGTATCAGCTGCCAAGGGCTGCTTATAAATGCAGAAGGAAGAAGCTGTTGTGTTGTTTTTTCGCATTTGCATCTTGCTCCGGTATACTGGAGTGATGTTGTTGTGTCAACATATTTGAGGTGTTGGCAGCTGCATAGGCTACTCTCGTTGAGTATTGTGACATACTGTTAATATTTCATCCTTAACTCTCCATCGCCGTTGTAATCTACTGGGAAGCCAAAATGTTCCCAAACTGGAGATAAACGATGACGCATGGAGGATCCTCTAATTCTTGTTTATCGAAGGCCACCACTCGCCATCGTACAGAACTAGTTCTCGGCTGCGCCTCGCAAAAGGACAGTTTGAAATGTGAACTGTATAACCTGAAATGTTAGTTTTTTTCAGCTCAGAATGACTCAAGAGGCATAGGCAGCGTAGGCATAGCCTAGTGTTTTTTTCTTCTTATTTTTTTGTATTAATTCGGGATCACAGTGCGGACGAACAGAGGTCCCTGTACCGAACGGATCAGTATGAATATGTGTACCGTTACGCCTCTAGATAAGAACTTTGCCAACCTGCATGGCAAAGGAACATTTTAGAACACAGACTTCACGACTGGGTCGCGTCTCTGGCAACATAACCGATAGAATGAAAGACCAGCCGGTGGACATGCTAGCAAAGTCGACAGGCTAGCATTCTGTAAAAACTGTTGGAGACTGACAGAAGGGGGTGTTCATAACAATTCAACTATTCTACCTTGTTAGCTACAGTAGCAAATAGATCCAAGTAGGCTGGACTCATCAAACATATGGAATTGTTTTATGATGGCCATACCAAGGATCATTTAGCTATTTGATTTAGAATTTTAGTACCCCATTAGGTATCAGAAATACATTTATTTACATATTTTTATGAAACATTTAATTTTGCCATACTGCCATACGCCCATAGAAACACACTGAATAACTGGTTCATACATGCAAAAACAATCTATGTCCATCCAATATATATATCCGAGAGATATAAGATCAGGATTTTTAACAAATATTTAACCCTTTTTTTAGGCACTTAACTACTTCTGTATGTACATATGGCAGTGTAGCCTAGTGGTTAGAGCATTGGACTAGTAACTGAAAGGTTGCAAGTTCAAATCCCTGAGCTGACAAGGTACAAAATCTGTCGTTCTGCCCTTGAACAGGCAGTTAACCCACTGTTCCTAGGCCATTATTGAAAATAAGAATTTGTTCTTAACTGACTTGCCTAGTAAAATAAAGGTTTTAAAAAATAAATAAAAACTTCCATGGGTGTCCTAGAGCAAAACGGAGAACAGTGTGTAGAACAAAATGGGTCGGACGCTACAGACAGAAATGGTCAGATCGGCTTTACCGACTTCAGACAAGTCCCCTGCCACTTTTAGGGTTGTAGAGCAAAATGGATATAATAGTTTGTAGACCAAACCATTCGGACAGAAATTGTGTTTTGTGTGGCTGGCAGGTAGCCTAGCGGTTAGAGCACTGGGCCAGTAACCGAAAGGTTACGGGTTTGAATACCCGAGTCGACAAGCTGAAACATCTGTTGATGTGCCCTTGAGCAAGACACTTATCCCTAATTTGCTCCAGTGGCGGAGTACTACTATGGCTCTCCCTGTAAAACACATTTCACTGCACCTACCTGGTGTATATGACAGTAAAAAAAACATGTATTTTTTATTGTGAAAGGCTTATATTTAGCCAAGGTATAATTTCACTAGCCAAGGTATAATTTCACAAGCCCGGAATTCATTAGATTACTGCTGACTGATTGAAATGCAGTGTATTTGAGCCTTTACTGTACAACAAAGCTTATTTAGCGATAATTATTGTGAATCGCCCATTCACATGGGCCCAATTGTTTTTTTATAGGATTTACAGGTCGCCCAGCCCTCGTTAAGATAACATTACCACCAGTTTATCCAAAGACATGGTCCTCTTTTCCAAATGATATAGCGTGGGTCCGTCAACACGGCAGTTAGGCTATACATGAAATACAACACAGAGGGTATGACCGACTGTTACATCCATTTGAGTTCTATTATGGTAATAATGCTAATTTCTGTACTGTAGGCCAAGCTAAGACCCATTGTCACATAGTCTATTGTGGTAGTTGGTCACTCTCTACTTGGTATATTGGACAGATAGGTGCTCTTTTAGCCAGGTCTGACAGTAGCAGGGTAGAGTCATGATACACTGACTGCATGGTAGAAGCAATCGGTGGAGCCGGTGGCGTTGGTTGCCCCAGGCGACAGCAGCGAAGCCAGCCCTGACGAGAGGAGTGCGAGGGATAATCCCAGAGGGCCTTGAGGCAATCCTCTTGGCAGCGACGACGAGCACTGCGATTTACACCCGGGTAAGAGCCCCTGACATCCGCTTTCGCCCGCTGCCCTTAATCCTCTTATGCACACATGGAGGGAAACACCCACAGTGTCAGGGACGAGTGTGAAAATACATTAGTTAAGGCCTGAGCCATGGAGCTCATCAGCTGCTCTTGTTGCCTTGTAAATGCCATCGTTATTCTATTAGAGTGACACAGACAATAGGTTGAGTAGTGCACCATAATCTAATCTGGAATCTTTCCCAACATTTTTTAAAATTTAAAGCAGGGTGGAATTGTGAGGAATTGTATAATGGTCATATATGAATCAAATCTGACTGGATTTTCATGAGGAAGTCCAGAACAACTAATACAGTAAAAATATGAAACTAAACTACGTGACAATGCAGGACAACGAGAGCTATTTTCGCTAAATGCACGTAGGTTGAACATAAAAGGACATCCTCTCTCATCCTGTAGATTTAGGCTACTCCAACAAACATCTTAAGCTAGTTGCACATTCCCTCTAGACATGCTACAATAGCTAGGGCTAAGAGAAATACCTGAGCTCCTGACCAATGACCTATCAGACTATCAATTCTTGTACTAAGGCACCAAGCCGCACCATTGTAGGCACCACAATCTCTGCAACTGTCACGACTTCTACCGAAGTCGGCCCTTCTCCTTGTTCGGGTGGTCGACTTCACCGGCTTTCTAGTCACTACCGATCCATTTTTCTGTTTCGTTTTGTTTTGTCTGATTTACATACACACCTGTTTTACATTCCCTCATTGCATTCCCTATTTACCATCTGACATACATTTCTGTTCTGTCCGTGATTGTTTATGTCGTTAGTGGTTGTGTTCGTGTTAGAGTTTTGTTGTATGTTCCATTTTTGGAATGTTGCTTTATTCTTTGAGTAAACTCAGTTGGATTACTCCATACCTGTGTCCTGCGCCTGACTCCGCTTTCACTCTGCACCCAATCGCTGACAGCAACCATTATAAAACAGGTGCATCTCCATGTGGTCTGTCAGAACAAGTCATAGAAATAACCCAGCTAAAGGAAAGGAACATGAACAAATGCAACAAAACACCCAAATACTTTTTTTTAGAAACGGTAGTGATGCAGGTATTTAGATGTTGTACATATGAAACTGTGTCATTCTGAACTTTATCCACAATATAAAACAGGTGCATCAATGTTAGTATATTCCATTTTGTGGGACTCGAGCTGTTTCCCCTATCCAGTTGTTCCATTCTCTGAGTAGCATGAAGCTAGAATTAACAGAAGGGTATCACTCGAGTCGCAACAAAAATAATATAACGTCATAGGTGTCTGAGTAAAAAATATATACATAGTATTTTTATGAAAAAAGAATACTCTGGTCTGAACTTTAATGGCTTAAACCAGGTAGAAAGTGTGTAGAAATGATAACGAACTTAAAATTGTCAAATAATTTACCCCCCCCCCCCCAAAAAAAAACATTATTCAATCACATTTTCAATATAGAGCTAATTACCCAGCTAGCACTGTGGATCTGGGCCGATTCCAGCAGTGTTTTGTGGAACTCGGCTGAGAGTCAGACTCAGCTGACGTCATGTGGCCCGGCCCGAGTCTGGGCCGCCTTAGGCAGTATTACTTATGGCTAGGATGCAGAGATTGAGCTCGGACCGATTCCAGTGTGAGTTATCTGGCCCAAATGTATTACTTGGGTCTCAGGACAATTGGGGCTACACTCTGGCAGATGATTACATTGGCTGCTTTATATAATTCATGTGTAATTATTTATACATTTTTCCACATTTTCTTATTGTTTCTGTGATCAAAAAATACAATTACCATTTAAATTGAATTCTTTAAGAGTCCTGTTTAAGTTGTATTTTAGTATTTTGATACTTTGTGCAAGACAATAAGCATTAAAAACTTTGTGGGTGGAGCTTCCAGAGTTACACAGTGGTCTAAGCCACTGCATCACAGTGCAAACTGCGTTGCTACAGATGCTAGTTCGATACTATTGCCGGCTGCGACTGGGAGACCCATGAGGCGACGTCTAAGTTAGGGGAGGGTTTGTCTGATTGCGCTGTGGCGGGCCAGGTGCATGCATGCTGACACTGTCACCAGGTGTATGATGTTTCCTCCAACATATCTTTTTTGGGGGGGTGGATGAGTATAATTTGTATGCATAAAATGTAAAATAGTAATATTTAAAATGACTTAAAACGGATAATTCTGTATAAATTTATTTAAATTAGCATCGGGCAGCTTATGGGGGCACTCTCGTAAGATGCCGACAAATTTGGCTGAACTCCGGTAGACGGAAACGGCCCAGTGTACATGGGCCGATTCTGGGCAGTCATTCATATTGATTCCGGGTCATTTTGAAGAGGGCCGCTTCTGGGTCGATTCCTCATGGCTAGCTGGGTAGCAGCACTATTTTGGTTGATTTTTGTGGTCTCAAACCAGTGAGTTTAATATTCTTCATCAAGAATATGGGTAAAATTTAATTATTGACAATGAAAGAGGTGGGAATGTTGTTCCCTTGTCATATAATTGCCACATTTACCATCAATATAGCATCAAAATTGTTTTCCTGGTTGTATTTTGGCTATTATTTTTTCGCGATGTGAGTTTTGGGTCGCAACTGAGACAACCCGGTTGGGTCCCGAGGCAAAACCAGTTGAGAACCACTGATCTAAAAGACCTGCATCACCTGTACTGGGAGCTTTTCCCTTTCTTAAAGGACGTATTTGGGTATTTTTGAGCATTTCATGTTTTTTTTAGAGCCCCCGTACTGCTCAATGAGGAAGTGAGTCGCTGGTTGGGGTAAGTTTCTCCAAAACAAGTGAAATCACAACAACAACAAAATACAAAAAAAGTGTTTGGACCCTTCTATAACATGCCATTTAAATAGAACAATACAGAAAAATTCTCCTTTATAGCCTAATTACTGGTAGCCTAATTAGATTACTAATTGAGATGATTCAAGTATCAAGAGGTCAAGTGTCATGAGAAGATACTATATTGACCTGCTTGAGGACAAAACTAGGCCTCCCAGTTAAAAATACATTTTCCTAGCCATTACAACCTATGAATCTAGTAGTACTAAGCCTTATTCCCAGCATGGCTAAGACAAGCTAACTGAGCCAGCAGTACTCACCCAGTCTAAGTCTTCCCTGTGGTAACAAGCCTAGTTAGCATGCTAAGCTAGCAATACTTACCCAGTAGAAGTCTTCTCCTGTTGTATACACGCCTATTTAGTTAACATGTTCAACTAGCAATACCTTCCCTCTAGGCCTTCTCCTTCAGGTTGGTGTTGCTGAGCTTCAGGATAACATCAAATTTGATGGGCTTCACACTCATCCGACCAGGCTTCTTGTTAAAGTCCACTTGACGGATGATCTAAAGGACACACAAAAGAACAGAAAAATGTGTGCCTTCAGAAATCATGCTAAATTAGCAAAAACTTTACACACATTAGACATCATCAAAACACCAGTGACAGTGCCTGCCCTCAAAAACACACAAGCCAGGACGTCACTATCCTTTGGTATGGGGCTTGTACAATGGAAAAATAATTGAGGTTCCTGACGACAGACATTTTAATAAATGATCAATGCAAATATAGGACCAAAGGTTATACAGTCCGTAAAAAAGCATATCATTAAAAACTACAACCCATCAAACACTATATGCTTGGTGGTTTTTGAGTGAGTGTTTGTGTGCCCCTGGTGATGTGACCCTTTAGGAGCTGTGTCTTCTGCAAAAGCTACTGGGGATCCAAATGAACAAATGCCAATTATATTGTGCATGTCCTTCAGAATCAGCACAGTATGTGCCAGTGCTATATTTCTGTATTTTTACTGATATAATTTTGCATATAACATTGTGTGTTTTATGTGTACTGGATTGACCAAAAACTGTATATTTCATTTGTGTATCTGTGTGTGTGTGCATGTGAGGTTGTTGGCACTAGGCGAGCGGGAGCACTCCTGGCCAGGTCTGTCTGTACAGACATCGGATGTGGTGGTGGTCGCCTGGGGGTGGGGGGTATGGGCCAGCCCTGATACACAGAGGGGGCCACTGTAGCAGGAAGCTCCAAATCATATACCCCCCAACACACACACACACACACACACACACACACAAAGTATGTATGATGGTGTGGTTTGTTATTGTATATGGAGTGTGTCTTAGTGTTTGTTGGCGTCCTGTGGTAAGCTAGCACGAGAAAGGCAGTATGAGAGGTGACCGCTTGTTCCCGTGTGCATGTGCACAGTTTGACCAGAGCGATAAAGACCAGGCTGTGGTTTACGCTCTGCTCCTAACTCAGACATACCAAACTTGACACATTTTTATGATCCCACAATACACGCATTTGCCTAGGCCCTTTTTTAGTCTAATAATGTTGGCAGAAGACTGCCTCAGTATGAATTGTAGTTTATAGACTGTTATGGGTACTTGGTAATTGGCTTCTCTTCATCTAGCTAACTAGAAATATACTTAAAATGTACAATCAGAGCACTCCCTAGGATTTTCTGACAAGGTGGTGCTGATGTACTGTCGTGGCCAAACGTTTTGAGAATGACACAAATATGAATTTTCACAGTCTGCTGCCTCAGTTTGTATGATGGCAATTTGCATATACTCCAGGATGTTATGAAGAGTGATCAGATGAATTGGAATTAATTGCAAAGTCCCTCTTTGCCATGCAAATGAACTGAATCCCCCCAAAACATTTCCACTGCATTTCAGCCCTGCCACAAAAGGACCAGCTGACATCATGTCAGTGATTCTATCGTTAACACAGGTGTGAGTGTTGACGAAGACCAGGCTGGAAATCACTCTGTCATGCACACTCTGATTGAGTTCGAATAACAGACTGGAAGCTTCAAAAGGAGGGTGGTGCTTGGAATCATTGTTCTTCTCCTGTCACCCATGGTTACCTGCAAGGAAACATGTGCCGTCATCATTGCCAGTAAGATTGCACCTAAATCAACCATTCATTGGATCATCAAGAACTTCAAGGAGAGCGGTTCAATTGTTGTGAAGAAGACTTCAGGGCGCCCAAGAAAGTCCAGCAAGCGCCAGGACCGTCTCCTAAAGTTGATTCAGCTGCGGGATCGGGGCACCACCAGTACAGAACTTGCTCAGGAATAGCAGCAGGCGTGAGTGCATCTGCACGCACAGTGAGGGGAAGACTTTTGGAGGATGGCCTGGTGTCAAGAAGGGCAACAAAGAAGACACTTCTCTCCAGGAAAAACATCAGTGACAGACTGATATTCTGCAAAAGGTACAGGGATTGGACTGCTGAGGACTGGGGTAAAATAATTTTCTCTGATGAATCCCCTTTCCGATTGTTTGGGGCATCTGGAGAAAAGCTTGTCCGGAGAAGACAAGGTGAGCGCTACCATCAGTCCTGTGTCATGCCAACAGTAAAGCATCCTGAGACCATTCATGTGTGGGGTTGCTTCTCAGCCAAGGCAGTGGGCTCACTCACAATTTTGCCTAAGAACACAGCCATGAATAAAGAATGGTACCAACACATCCTCCGAGAGGAACTTCTCCCAACCATACAGGAACAGTTTGGTGACAAACAATGCCTTTTCCAGCATGATGGAGCACCTTGCCGTAAGGAAAAAGTGATAACTAAGTGACTCGGGGAACAAAACATCGATATTTTGGGTCCATGGCCAGGAAACTCCCCAGACCTTTATCCCATTGAGAACTTGTGGTCAATCCTCAAGAGGCGGGTGGTCAAACAAAAACCCACAAATTCTGACAAACTCCAAGCATTTATTATGCAAGAATGGCTGCCATCTGTCAGGATGTGGCCCAGAAGTTAATTAACAGCATGCCAGGGCGGAATGCAGAGGTCTTGAAAAAGAAGGGTCAACACTGCAAATATTGACTCTTTGCATCAACTTCATGTAATTGTCGATAAAAGCCTTTGACACTTATGAAATGCTTGTAATTATACTTCAGTATTCCATAGTAACATCTGACAAAAAAATCTAAAGACACTGAAGCAGCAAACTTTGTGAAAATGTATATTTGTGTCATTCTCAAACCTTTTGGCCACGACTGTAGGCCTAAGGTTTGCTAGGGGGGAGGTCCGGATGGGGTCAGTCAAGTTGTAGCATTTAGCATTTTTGAAAAACCTGTAACTGACATTCGCTGAAACCTAGCGTCTTAAAATATATCAAGCATTGTAACCAAGACAGAAGTATTTTTTTATCCTAAATTAAATTGAAGTGTCTCAATGACGCTTTCAAATTTTGTAGGTTACATTTTGGGGTAATGATTATTCTAAATAATAGGCGTATATATGTGGATAGTCGACTGAAAATGTCAACTGGCTTAATTGTTTTTGGGGAGAAAATTCAGAATAATTCAATTACTGGATTCAATTAAGACAGTTTCCTGTAGGCTTTTTGTAATATGAAACAACTGAACTAGACCTATAGGAGCTTGTTTCAGTTCTCCATCCCTGACCTAATCCATCAAACTGACTACTAGACTACCATTCATTCAACATGCCTTGTCGTAATTGGCGAACTATTATCACACCATTAGCAGCCTACTGTTGACATATAGCTAGCTATATGAAGAGGACAGATGAACTGATTAATTAACGTAGGCCTGCTAATCTTTAACAGCCTAAATACATTTTTTGTGAAGGATGATATTAGCTGAACAGCTCTCTGCTACTGTATGTCTGCTTCCATCTACACAGCGATGTGTACTGAACTACCACAGCACTGCACGTTTCCTTGCTTGTCTATGCGCTCGCACCTACTACAGACATCAAAGCATATGAAATGTGCTATTTTACAGGGTCAGTTACAGTAGTACAGCGCCACTGTAGAAAATTAGGATTAAGTGCCTTGCTTAACGGGACAGCGACAGTTGTTACCTAGTCGGTTTGGGGATTCAAACCAGCAACTCTTTTGGTTACTGGCCCAACGCTCTTAACTGCTAGGCTACCTGCCAGGGTAAGCCTTTAGCTAAGGCACTAACTACAAAATAATAGTGGTTATGTGCTTGACTAACACATATCATTTTGGAAAATGTATTTGGAAACCAGTTTGTTCTCCATTTGACATACCCTGTGGTATCAACGAATGAAGTGGAGAGCTGCCATCCAGGTAGAGGGAGGAAAAGCAATAATAGTACTATGACTACAGGAGTGAGCCTGAGCAGAGAACTAGAGATTTCTTTCTCCTCATCCGAGTCCTCTGAATGGCTCAGCTCCAACTTCAGACAGTTACAGTTACCACAATGTGCCAACTAGAAGCCTATTTTTGGGTAGTTTTTCGTACCAGCGTACTTTGACCTCAAAATGTGTGCATGGTATGCAAAATGCTTTGCAGGTTGACAGGTTTACTAATGCACTCTGCAGACCACATCCTCTCTGCCTATGTCGCAGCCGGCCACCCCCCCACCCACACACACACACACACACACACAAACGGGGAGGACGAGGGGGGTGCTTTTCTGCGGCTCTAATTAAAGCAGTAGCAGCGCGCACCTCAGCCTCTTTTCTCTTTAACGAGGGGAACAGTTAAAAAAATGAATAAACAGGCAGTGGGGTGCATCATGAATAAACACTGTGCGCTGTGAGGGGTTATTGGAGTGTGTGTGCTGGAGGGTGGACGGCTGTGCCGTAGGCAGAGAGGATGTGGTCTGCAGAGCACGTTAGGAGTAGAGTAAACCACAGCCTGGTCTTTATCACTTTGGTCAGACCATCAACACACACACACACACACATATACACACACACATGCATACACACACACATGCACACACACACACATACACACACACATATACATACATACACACACACACACACACACACACACACATACACACACACACATACACACACTAACACACACACACCAGACCATCACGGTGACCACTCCCACAAAACCAAGCTGTCGCCTCCATACTAACGTTCTCCTGTTAGCTTACCACAGGAGGCTAGCACTCACTAAGACATATATGGGTATGCACACCACATATACTCAAAGCCAAACCCACACGCACACAGTCAAACATGTTGACAGTTTGCGACCTTACCCTGATAACAAAGGTGTGTAACGCGCACACACAACCCTCAGATGTACTTCCTCCCCCTCATCGTTCCGAGCCTATGCAGTTGTTAGCCGTTGAGACCTCGCTAACTGCCTTGATACACTGGACTGTGTTTTCCACTGATACCTGAGAAAATGTTGCATAACTCCCACCCAAGTTGTTTGTTTCCATTGGGTTTGTTGCCAAATGTTGTCCTCTTGTTGTATTTCTCACATCTAATCAACCCCTTTAGATCAAGGCTACACAAGTGCTAAGGGCAGAGGTGGCCAACCCTCCTCATAGTGGTTATGCAATGCTACTGGTTATTCCGCTGAGCATGGTCCAGTGAGCATATTACCAGTTCATTTAGGTGTGATACCTAGATTAGGGTTGGAGCGAAATCCTTCAGGGCTCGTATTCACAAAGTATCTAAGAGTAGGAGTGCTGATCTAGGATCAGGTCCCTCCTGTCCATGTAATCGTATTCATTATTAAGTAAAGAAGGCAAAACTGGTTCTAGATCAGCACCTCTACAGGGAGAAGCTTTGTGAATAAAGGCCTAAGAGGGCAGTGCTGTTGGGGGAAGGTGGGGCACCCTTAGTATAGAGCAGTGGCTCATTGTAAACCTGCCACACACACACACACTATATGATACATTTATTAAACATAAGAATGAGTGTGACTTTGTCAAGAGCTATTATAGGACCAGGGCACAAATAATAATAATCAATAATTTTGCTCTTTATTTAACCATCTTACATATAAAACCTTATTTGTTCATCGGAAATTGTGGATAACCTCACTACAGGTTAATGAGAAGGGTGTGCTTGAAAGGATGCACATAACTCTGCAATGTTGGGTTGTATTTGAGAGTCTCAGTCTTAAATAATTTTCCACACACAGTCTATGCCTGTATTTTGTTTTCATGTTAGTGAGGGCCAAAAATCCACTCTCACATAGGTTTTTTATTTTAATTTAACCAGGTAAGTCAGTTAAGAACAAATACTTATTTACAATGACAGCCTATGTGGGAACAGTGGGTTAACTGCCTTGTTCAGGGGCAGAACAACAGATTTTTACTTTATCAGCTCTGGGATTCGATCTAACAACCTTTCAGGTTACTGGCCCAACACCCTAACCACTAGGCTACGTGCCTCCAAGGTACATGGTTGCAAAGAGCATCAGTGTCTTAACAGCACGATTTGCCAAGACAGGATACACAATCCAGAATCTGGCAGTGGCTTCTGATTAAATACAATTTTCACAGAACCTCTTGTTGCAATTTCGATGAGACTTTCTTGTTCAGATATCAGTAAGTGGACTGGAGGCAGGGTATGAAAGGGATAACGAATCCAGTTGTTTGTGTCGTCGTAATTGCGCACCCAACTCACTCAGGTGCTTCGCTATATTACATTTGACGTTGTCCGTGAGCTAGAGTTAATTTGCACACAAAAGTCATACAATGATGGATAGACCTGTGTGTTGTTAATGCAGACAGAGGAGAGCTCCAACTTCTTAATAATAGCCTCGATTTTGTCCAGCGCATTGAATGTAGTTGCGGAGTGTCCCTGTAATCCTAGATTCAGATCATTCAGGTGAAAAAAAACATCACTCAGATAGGCCAGTCGTGTGAGAAACATGCTAGTGGTCAGAAAAGTGAAAATTATGGTCAGTAAAGAAAACTTTAAGCTCGTCTCTCAATTCAAAAAATCGTGTCAATACTTTGCCCCTTGATAACCAGCGCACTTCTGTATGTTATATAAAAGCTTTACATGGTCGCTGCCCATATCATTGCATAGCGCAGAAAATACACGAGAGTTCAGGGGCCTTGCTTTAACAAAGTTAACCATTTTCACTGTAGTGTCCAAAACGTCTTTCAAGCTGTCAGGCATTCCTTTGGCAGCAAGAGCCTCTCGGTGGATGCTGCAGTGTACCCAAGTGGCATCGGGAGCAACTGCTTGCACGAATGTTACCATACCACTCTGTCTCCCTGTCATGGCTTTTGCACCATCAGTACAGATACCAACATGAGCAGCAGCTACGTTTGGCTACATACAGACCGTTAGTGGAATTCCCGAGAGAGTAGCGGTTAATGTGATTGGATGTTAATTATTTGACTAGGCTACCTGTATTTGACATTGTGTTATTTCACTGAAAACTGGTTGATGCTTATTTATAAAATCCTCTTAGGCCTCACTCCCCCCTATCTGAGATATCTGCTACAGCCCTCATCCTCCACATACAACACCTGTTCTGCCAGTCACATTCTGGTAAAAGTCCCCAAACCACACACATCACTGGGTTGCTCCTCTTTTCTGTTCGCTGCAGCTAGCGACTGGAACGAGCTGTAATAAACACTCAAACTGGACGGTTTTATCTCAATCTCTTCATTCGAAGACTCAATCATGGACACTCTTACGGACAGTTGTGGCTGCTTTGCGTGATGTGTTGTTGTCTCTACCTTCTTTCCCTTTGTGCTGTTGTTTGTGCCCAATGTTAGTACCATGTTTTGTGCTGCTACCATGTTGTGATGTTACCATGTTGTTGTCATGTTGTGTTGCTACCATGCTGTGTTGTCATGTGTTGCTGCCTTGCTATGTTGTAGGTCTCACTTTATGTAGTGTTGTGTTGTCTCTCTTGTCGTGATGTGTGTTTTGTCCTACATTTATATTGTATTTATTTTTAATCCCAGCAGGAAGTCTTTTGCCTTTTGATAGGCTGTCATTGTAAATAAGAATTTGTTCTTGACTGACTTGCCTAGTTAAAGGTAAAAAAAAAAAGAAAAAAAAACACTAGATGGTTTATATTTATTTTGGAAGTGAAACGAAGCTACTCAGGCGAGAAAAAATTACTTCCCCAAATGTATAGTCCGTTGGAAAATATAAATGGACTGTTTGAAAATGTGAAAAAATTATATGTTCTTTTTTTAAAAAGTTCAATGTGAATCACATTTTTATTTGGCTTACCCCAGACGGCATTGTGTACCACAGTTTGGGAATATCTGGTAAATAAGGTAGGTTTGGGATGGTGATGGGTGGATTTGGCTCTTACCTCCAGTAGGAAGGGCAGAACAGGCACAATGCCGTCTGGGGTAAGCCAAATAAAAATGTGATTCACATTGAACTTAAAAAAAAAAGAACATATAATTTTTTCACATTTTCAAACAGTCCATTTATATTTTCCAACGGACTATACATTTGTGCTGCCAGAGAGGAGGGTGAGGCCACGCACAAAGTGCATCCTCTGAGGGTAGTAGCATGACGTGGGCACCAGCCTGCACAGCAAGACAGACACAGATTCAGTGGTTAACACTACCACCTGCTGGTTGAAGTGTGAAGTACAACTTGCTTTTAGGGCAGGGGTGGGCAATACATTTTGGCTCGAGAGCCACATAGAGATGAAGAAATTCTATAGCAGGCCAAACATAATTTATGTGTGTGTGTGCCCACTTGATGGTGCCCACTATGACCTGGCACAGTGGGTAGATGAGGGGCTGCAGGACGTTGCTGGGGTGCAGCGTGCTGAGAAAACGACGCCATTGGTATTTGTATTTATTATGGATCCCCATTAGCTGCTGCCAAGGCAGAATCTACTCTTCCTGGGGTCCAGCAAAAAAATTATACAAATGTTCAGAACATTACAACACACTGTGTGCCCTCAGGCCCCTACTCCACCACACATCTACAGTTCTAAATCCGTGTGTAGATGTGTGTATAGTGCCCATGTTATGGTGTGTGTGTGTGTATACATGTGTCTGTGCCTATGTTTATGCTTCTTCACAGTCTGCGCTGTTCCATAAGGTGTTTTTTAATCTGTTTTTTAAAATCCAATTTTACGGCTTGCATCAGTAACTTTATTTATTTATTTATTTTTTGTTACTTTTTTAAAAATTATTTTAGATTTTTTTTTGTATTTATTTATTTATTTATTATTATTATTTTTTTTTACCTGGATAACACTCGCCAGGCCAGCTTCCCTGCCCCATCCACCGCTGCCCCCTGGACACTGATCTCTTGGCTACATAGCTGATGCACGCTGGACTGTCCATTAATCACGGTACTCCATTCTGCTTGTTTGTTCTATCTGTTGGCCCCGTTGCCTAGTCTACGCCATTTTACCTGCTGTTGTTGTGCTAGCTGATTAGCTGTTGTCTCACCTACTGTTTTAGCTAGCTTTCCCAATTCAACACCTGTGATTACTGTATGCCTCGCTGTATGTCTCTCTCAAATGTCAATATGCCTTGTATACTGTTGTTCAGGTTAGTTATCATTGTTTTAGTTCACAATGGAGCCCCTAGTTCCACTCTTCACGCCCCTGATAACTCCTTTGTCCCACCTCCCACACATGCGGTGACCTCACCCATTACTACCAGCATGTCCAGAGATACAACCTCCCTCATCATCACCCAGTGCCTGGGCTTACCTCCGCTGTACCCGCACCCCACCATACCCCTGTCTGCGCATTATGCCCTGAATATATTCTACCATGCCCAGAAACCTGCTCCTCTTATTCTCTGTCCCCAACGCTCTAGGCGACCAGTTTTGATAGCCTATAGCCGCACCCTCATACTACTCCTTCTCTGTTCCGCGGGTGATGTGGAGGTAAACCCAGGCCCTGCATGTCCCCAGGCACCCTCATTTGTTGACTTCTGTGATCGAAAAAGCCTTGGTTTCATGCATGTCAACATCAGAAGCCTCCTCCCTAAGTTTGTTTTACTCACTGCTTTAGCACACTCTGCTAACCCTGATGTCCTTGCTGTGTCTGAATCCTGGCTCAGGAAGGCCACCAAAAATTCAGAGATTTCCATACCCAACTATAACATCTTCCGTCAAGATAGAACTGCCAAAGGGGGCGGAGTTGCAGTTTACTGCAGAGATAGCCTGCAAAGTAATGTCATACTTTCCAGGTCCATACCCAAACAGTTCGAACTACTAATTTTGAAAATTACTCTCCAGAAATAAGTCTCTCACGGTTGCCGCCTGCTACCGACCCCCCTCAGCTCCCAGCTGTGCCCTGGACACCATTTGTGAATTGATCGCCCCCCATCTAGCTTCAGAGTTTGTTCTGTTAAGCATATCCCAGTTTAGGTCACCTAACACCTCGCCAGTCCTACAATCTAAGCTAGATGCCCTCAATCTCACACAAATCATCAAGGAACCCACCAGGTACAACCCTAACTCTGTAAACAAGGGCACCCTCATAGACGTCATCCTGACCAACTGGCCCTCCAAATACACCTCCGCTGTCTTCAACCAGGATCTCAGCGATCACTGCCTCATTGCCTGTATCCGCTACGGAGCCGCAGTCAAACGACCACCACTCATCACTGTCAAACGCTCCCTAAAACACTTCTGTGAGCAGGCCTTTCTAATCGACCTGGCCCGGGTATCCTGGAAGGACATCGACCTCATCCCGTCAGTTGAGGATGCCTGGTCATTCTTTAAAAGTAACTTCCTCACCATTTTAGATAAGCATGCTCCGTTCAAAAAATGCAGAACTAAGAACAGATACAGCCCTTGGTTCACCCCAGACCTGACTGCCCTCGACCAGCACAAAAACATCCTGTGGCGGACTGCAATAGCATCGAATAGTCCCCGTGATATGCAACTGTTCAGGGAAGTCCGGAACCAATACACGCAGTCAGTCAGGAAATCTAAGGCCAGCTTCTTCAGGCAGAAGTTTGCATCCTGTAGCTCCAACTCCAAAAAGTTCTGGGGCACCGTGAAGTCCATGGAGAACAAGAGCACCTCCTCCCAGCTGCCCACTGCACTGAGGCTAGGTAACACGGTCACCACTGATAAATCCATGATTATCGAAAACTTCAATAAGCATTTCTCAACGGCTGGCCATGCCTTCCGCCTGGCTACTTCAACCTCGGCCAACAGCTCCGCCCCCCCCCCGCAGCTCCTCGCCCAAGCCTCTCCAGGTTCTCCTTTAACCAAATCCAGATAGCAGATGTTCTGAAAGAGCTGAAAAACCTGGACCCGTACAAATCAGCTGGGCTTGACAATCTGGACCCTCTATTTCTGAAACTATCTGCCACCATTGTCGCAACCCCTATTACCAGCCTGTTCAACCTCTCTTTCATATCGTCTGAGATCCCCAAGGATTGGAAAGCTGCCGCAGTCATCCCCCTCTTCAAAGGGGGAGACACCCTGGACCCAAACTGTTACAGACCTATATCCATCCTGCCCTGCCTATCTAAGGTCTTCGAAAGCCAAGTCAACAAACAGGTCACTGACCATCTCGAATCGCACCGCACCTTCTCCTCTGTGCAATCTGGTTTCCGAGCCGGTCACGGGTGCACCTCAGCCACACTCAAGGTACTCAACGATATCATAACCGCCATCGATAAAAGACAGTACTGTGCAGCCGTCTTCATCGACCTTGCCAAGGCTTTCGACTCTGTCAATCACCATATTCTTATCGGCAGACTCAGGAGCCTCGGTTTTTCGGATGACTGCCTTGCCTGGTTCACCAATTACTTTGCAGACAGAGTTCAGTGCGTCAAATCGGAGGGCATGCTGTCTGGTCCTCTGGCAGTCTCTATGGGGGTGCCACAGGGTTCAATTCTCGGGCCGACTCTTTTCTCTGTGTATATCAATGATGTTGCTCTTGCTGCGGGCGATTCCCTGATCCACCTCTACGCAGACGACACCATTCTATATACCTTCGGCCCGTCTTTGGACACTGTGCTATCTAACCTTCAAACAAGCTTCAATGCCATACAACACTCCTTCCGTGGCCTCCAACTGCTCTTAAACGCTAGTAAAACCAAATGCATGCTTTTCAACCGGTCGCTGCCTGCACCCGCATGCCCGACTAGCATCACCACCCTGGATGGTTCCGACCTAGAATATGTGGACGTCTATAAGTACCTAGGTGTCTGGCTAGACTGCAAACTCTCCTTCCAGACTCATATCAAACATCTCCAATCGAAAATCAAATCAAGAGTCTGCTTTCTATTCCGCAACAAAGCCTCCTTCACTCACGCCGCCAAGCTTACCCTAGTAAAACTGACTATCCTACCGATCCTCGACTTCGGCGATGTCATCTACAAAATGGCTTCCAACACTCTACTCAGCAAACTGGATGCAGTCTATCACAGTGCCATCCGTTTCGTCACTAAAGCACCTTATACCACCCACCACTGCGACTTGTATGCTCTAGTCGGCTGGCCCTCGCTACATATTCGTCGCCAGACCCACTGGCTCCAGGTCATCTACAAGTCCATGCTAGGTAAAGCTCCGCCTTATCTCAGCTCACTGGTCACGATGGCAACACCCATCCGTAGCACGCGCTCCAGCAGGTGTATCTCACTGATCATCCCTAAAGCCAACACCTCATTTGGCCGCCTTTCGTTCCAGTACTCTGCTGCCTGTGACTGGAACGAATTGCAAAAATCGCTGAAGTTGGAGACTTTTATCTCCCTCACCAACTTCAAACATCAGCTATCTGAGCGGCTAACCGATCGCTGCAGCTGTACATAGTCTATTGGTAAATAGCCCACCCTTTCTCACCTACCTCATCCCCATACTGTTTTTATTTATTTACTTTTCTGCTCTTTTGCACACCAATATCTCTACCTGTACATGACCATCTGATCATTCATCACTCCAGTGTTAATCTGCAAAATTGTAATTATTTGCCTACCTCCTCATGCCTTTTGCACACATTGTATATAGACTCCCCCTTTGGTTTCTACTGTGTTATTGACTTGTTAATTGTTTACTCCATGTGTAACTCTTTGTTGTCTGCTCACACTGCTATGCTTTATCTTGGCCAGGTCGCAGTTGCAAATGAGAACTTGTTCTCAACTAGCCTACCTGGTTAAATAAAGGTGAAATAAAAAAATAAAAAAAATAAAAAATGTGGAGTAGAGTTCCATGTTGTCATGGCTCTATGTAGTACTGTGGACTTCTCATAGTCTGTTCTGGACTTGGGGACTGTGAAGAGACCTCTTGTGGCATGTCTGGTACAGGCAGTGGACAAACTGCCAGTTATACACCGACTGGTATGTCTCCTGCAGCGATCACACACAGAGACACACAAGGACACAGACACCTTAAATTAACATCAGCACCGATCTACATTCCATTCGTAGTTTGTAATGGAAATATTGCAACAAGCTTTTTGAAATCACTGCTTTTCTAATGATTTGTCCCAATAGTCTGAAATAAAAGTGGAACCCTTGGCTCCTATGTTAATATGTCACTTTGACCACGCAATAAAACCTTTTATAAATAACATGATTCCTTAATATCACTATCTGTACTTCCTAGTGTCCAATATCATACCTCATAATCATGAACCTGTTTACGTCACACATAGTCCTTGACTATGTTCTCCAAATGTTGCTATTTGATTAGGATCCCCATTAGCAGATATTCTTCTTAGGGTCCACACAAAACATTGCATAATACAGAATATTAATGAGAAAAGAAAAGCTCAAGGACAGAACTACATACATTTAAAATGTCACCGCCTACAAATCAATACATCTAGGTCAAACAGGGGAGGTGTTGCTTTCAGTTTTTTGAAACCAGGTTTGCTGTTCACTGCTTTGCTCAGGGGCAGAACGACAGGTGTTGACCTTGTCGGCTCTGGGATTTGATCCAGCAACCTTTCAGTTACTGGCCCAATGCTCTAACCACTAGGCTACCTTCAAATGAATAGGAGCTTCATGCAATCATGGGTCTAGAAAATACTGTAGAGTTTTTTTTTTATTTGTTGTGAATTTGGGGGACTGTGAAAATCTGGTGCCATGTCTGGTGGGGTAGGTGTGTGTCAGAGCTGTGTGTAAATTGACTATGAAAACAATTCTGAATTTAAGACATCGTTACTTATATAAATAAGAAGTGATGGAGTCAATCTCTCCGATACTTTTAGCCAAGAGAGACTTGCATGCATAGTATTGATATAGACCTCTGATCACAGTGAAGAGCAACACGTGCCACTCTGCTCTGGGCCAGCATCGTTTTTCTTTATGTACTTCTTTGCAGCACCTGACCATATGACTAGGCAATAATCAAGATACACTATATATACATAAAAGTATATTGACGCCCCTTCAAATTAGTGGATTCTGCTATTTCAGTCACACCCGTTGCTGACAGGTGTATAAAATTGAGCACACCTCCATGCAATTTCCATAAACAAACATTGGCAGTAGAATGGCCTTACTGAAGAGCTCAGCGACTTTCAACGTGGCACCGTCATAGGATGCCACCTTTCCAACAAGTCAGTTTGTGAAATTTCTGCCCTGCTAGAGCTGCCCCGGTCAACTGTAAATGCTGTGAGGTGGAAACATCTAAGAGCAGCAACAGCTCAGCCGCAAAGTGGTAGGCCACACAAGCTCACAGAACCGGATGGCTGAGTGCTGAAGCGCCTAACGTGTAAAAATCGTCTGTCCTTGGTTGCAACACTCACTAATGGAAGCAATGTCAGCACAAGAACAGCCTCATGCACACAAGCCTAAGATCACTATGCGCAATGCCAAGTGTCAGCTGGAGTGGTATACAGCTCACCGCTATTGGACTCTGGAGCAGTGAAAACGCGTTCTCTGGAGTGATGAATTACGCTTCACCATCTGGCAGTCCAACAGACAAATCTGGGTTTGGCTGATGCCAGGAAAACGCTATCTTCCCCAGTGCATAGTGCCAACTGTAAAGTCAGGTGGAGAAGGAATACTGGTTTGGGGCTGTTTTTCATGGTTCGGACCCCTTAGTTCCAGTGAAGGGAAATCTTAATGCTACAGCATACCATGACATTCTAGACGATTGTGTTTCCAAATTTGTGGCAACAGTTTGGGGAAGGCCCTTTCCTGTTTCCGCATGACAATGTCCCCGGTGCACAAAGTGAGGTCCATACAGAAATGGTTTGTTGAGAGCGATGTGGAAGAACTTGACTGGCCCGCACACAGATCCCTGACCTCAATCCCATCAAACACCTTTGGGATAAATTGGAACGCCGACTGCAAGCCAGGCCTAATCGCCCAAGATCATTGCCCAACCTCACTCATGCTTTTGTGGCTGAATGGAAGCAAGTCCCCACAGCAATGTTCCAACAACTAGTGGAAAGCCTTCATAGATGAGTGGAGGCTGTTATAGCAACAAAGTGGGGACCAACACTATATTCATACCCATGATTTTGGATTGAAATGTTCGACAAGCTGGTGTCCACATACTTTTGGTCATGTAGTGTATGTTGCACTGATGCCACCTTTTCAACTTCCCATGTATTGGTTCACCAAGACAAATGTAAAAAGATAAAGATGAGGACTGAGCCCAGTAGATTGCTTTAGTTCTGAAGAGGCATTGTTTCAGAATGGAGGGTGCTGTAGCAGGTGCTCGGGAGAGAGAGTGGCGGGGTCAGAGAGAATGACATCACTCAACAGGGTCCCAGTGAAGGGAGAGCGTGCACGGAGAGTGATGTTGAACAGTTGACCAACCAGCCTGACATCTGGACTGAGCTGAAGGAGCTGAGAAACATGGTGGGGGAAGAGAGAGTGGAGCTGAGAAACATGGTGGGGGAAGAGAGAGTGGAGCTGAGAAACATGGTGGGGGAAGAGAGAGTGGAGCTGAGGAACATGGTGGGGGAAGAGAGAGTGGAGCTGAGAAACATGGTGGGGGAAGAGAGAGTGGAGCTGAGAGACATGGTGGGGGAAGAGAGAGTGGAGCTGAGAGACATGGTGGGGGAAGAGAGAGTGGAGCTGAGAGACATGGTGGGGGAAGAGAGAGTGGAGCTGAGCGACATGGTGGGGGAAGAGAGTGGAGCTGAGAGACATGGTGGGGGAAGAGAGTGGAGCTGAGAGACATGGTGGGGGAAGAGAGTGGAGCTGAGGAACATGGTGGGGGAAGAGAGTGGAGCTGAGAGACATGGTGGGGGAAGAGAGAGTGGAGCTGAGAGACATGGTGGGGGAAGAGAGAGTGGAGCTGAGGAACATGGTGGGGGAAGAGAGAGTGGAGCTGAGGAACATGGTGGGGGAAGAGAGAGTGGAGCTGAGGAACATGGTGGGGGAAGAGAGAGTGGAGCTGAGGAACATGGTGGGGGAAGAGAGAGTGGAGCTGAGGAACATGGTGGGGGAAGAGAGAGTGGAGCTGAGGAACATGGGGTTAGGACCAGGCGATATGGCTAAAATATCACCACAATATTTTTTTAAAGGTTGACAATATTTGCAGTTGTTGAATAATAAAAGTTCTAAATATGCTTTATGAGTAGGGCATGGCCCTAGGGTGACAATACATTCAAAGCCTTTTTAATGGGGCTTTGGCCATTCTGATTGCGTTATACAGCTCATTAAAACTTCCACCAAAAGTTGGAATATAGTGGGCACTTTGAAAACAGTGTTGTTTGACATGATAACGAATGAAAATGCCAGGGAGGGTCTATTGTGACAGGGTAGGAACCAAAGTGTTTGGCAGCTTTTACCAGGTGGACCCTAATTCATGTTAAATTTAAAATGTTTTCACTTACTGTAGCTTTGAGTAGCTAAAATACAACAGCAATGGTATCAGGCTCTATTAGAGAGCTAGCTACGTTTGCGCTGACTAACTATATTTAGCTAGCAATTAGCATTAGTGGCTAACATTATTTATTTTAGCAACAACTTGCTGTCTGCAGATAGTAAGACACAAAAACGAATAGTGCGATTATAGAGTGATTGTGGATTTAAACTCAGCAAAAAAAGAAACGTCCTCTCACTGTCAACTGCGTTCAGTTTCAGAAAACTTAGCATGTGTAAATATTTGTATAAACATAACAAGATTCAACAAACTGAACAAAACTAAACAACTTACACAGACATGTGATGAACAGAAATTGAATAATGTGTCCCTGAACAAAGGGGGGGGGGTCAAAATCAAAAGTAACAGTCAGTATCTGGTGTGGCCACCAGCTGCATTAAGTACTGCAGTGCATCTCCTCCTCATGGACTGCACCAGGTTTGCCAGTTCTTGCTGTGATATGTTACCCCACTTTCACCAAGGTACCTGCAAGTTCCCGGACATTTCTGGGGGGAATGGCCCTAGCCCTCACCCTCCGATCCAACAGGTCCTAGACGTGCTCAATGGGATTGAGATCCGGGCTCTTCGCTGGCCATGGCAGAACACTGACATTCCTGTCTTGCAGGAAATCCCGCACAGAACGAGTAGTATGGCTGGTGGCATTGTCATGCTGGAGGGTCATGTCAGGATGAGCCTGCAGGAAGGGTACCACATGAGGGAGGAGGATGTCTTCCCTGTAACGCATAGCGTTGAGATTGCCTGCAATAACAACAAGCTCAGTCCGATGGTGCTGTGACACCGCCCCAGACCATGACGAACCCTCCACCTCCAAATCGATCCCGCTCCAGAGTACAAGCCTCAGTGTAACGCTCATAACTTCAACGATAAACGTGAATCCGACCATCACCCCTGGTGAGACAAAACCGTGACTCGTCAGTGAAGAGCACTTTTTGCCAGTCCTGTCTAGTCCAGCGATGGTGGGTTTGTGCCCATAGGCGACGTTGTTGCCGGTGATGTCTGGTGAGGACCTGCCTTACAACAGGCCTACAAGACCTCAGTCCAGCCTCTCTCAGCCTATTGCGGACTATTGCATTCCTGGTGTAACTCGGGCAGTTGTTGTTGCCATCCTGTACCTGTCCCGCAGGTGTGATGTTCAGATGTACTGATCCTGTGCAGGTGTTGTTACACGTGGTCACCAAAATATGAAGTATACACGCAGAGAACAATATTCCCGTACTTTAGGGCCCATAATGCAATTCTTCAGGAAATGGGCGTGGATTCACATGATTTTCAGATTTGAAGAAAATGGCGGAAAATATGCAGCCAAAGTACAACCAGAGCGGATACAAATTCATTGCTTTAACTAATTATGACAAATGTTAAGCAATGTAATAAAGTAATGACTTAACAAATAAGTTACCTTACACGTTACAGTCACCAACGCTCTGAATAACATGAAAACTGCCTCAGCAGCTCTGCTAGAGTAAATAAAAGAGTGGTGTCATTTGTGTCTGGAAGCAGCTTGCAAGCTGGCCAACGTTAGCTTGGGTGCTTGACTGCCGCTGCAAGGTCAGAACGCTCAAATTAACTCTACTCCTCGTCCAGTGTGCCCTCCTCCGAGAGCGAAACCCGTACCAACAGATGCATATCTGTATTCCCAGTCATGTGAAATCGATAGATTAGGGCCTAATGAATGTATTTCAATAGACTGATTTCCTTATATGAACTGTAACTCAGTAAAATATTTGAAATGCAAAATACAATAATTTCTAACATTTTACTGAGTTACAGTCTATATAAGGAAATCCGTCTATTGAAATAAATTGTTACATGACTGGGAATACAGATATGCATATGTTGGTACAGGTCTGGATCAGAAATCCAGTCAGTATCCGGTGTGGCCACCGTTTGCCTCATGCAGTATGACATCTCCTTTGCATAGTTGATCAGGCTGTTGATTGTGGCCTGTGGAATGTTGTCCCACTCCTCTTCAATGGCTGTGCAAATATGCTGGATATTGGTGGGACCTGGAACACGCTGTCGTACACATCGATCCAGAGCATCCCAAACATGTCTGGCGAGTATGCAGGCCATGGAAGAACTGGGACATGTTCAGCTTCCAGAAATTATGTACAGATCCTTGCAATATGGGGCTGTGCATTATCATGCTGAAACATGAGGTGATGTCGGCAGATGAATGGCACGACAATGCATCAGGATCTCGTCACGGTATCTCTGTGCATTCAAATTGCTATCAAACAAATGCAATTGTGTTCATTGTCTGTAGCTTATGCCTGCCCATACCATAACCCCACCAGCACCATGGCGCACTCTGTTCACAACATTGATATCAGCAAAGCACTCACGTTGTCTGCATGGCCCACTGCATGCCAGTGGCCCACTGAAGTCGGTTACGACACCAAACTGTAATCAGGTCAAGACCCTGGTGGGGATGACGAGCACACAGATGTACGTTTCTCACAGTTTGTGCAGATATTCTTTGGTTGTGCAAACCCACTGTTTCATCAGTTTCAGGGTAGTTTGTCTCAGACCATCTGGCAGGTGAAGAAGTCAGATGTGGAGGTCCTGGTCTGGCGTGGTTACACGTGGTCTGCGGTTGTGAGGACGGTTGGACGTACAGCCAAATTCTCAAAAACGGCTTATGGTAGAGAAATTAACATTCAATTCTTTGGTAACAGCTCTGGTGTAAATTCATGCACTCAGCATGCCAATTGCACACTCCCTCAAAACTTGACATCTGTGGCATTGTTTCGTGTGACAAAATTGCACATTTTAGAGTGGCCTTTTGTTGTCCCCAACACAAGGTGCACCTGTGTAATGATCATGCTGTTTAATCATTGATATGACACACCTGTCAGGTGGATGGATTATCTTGGCAAAGGAGAAATGCTCACAACAGCGATGTAAACAAATTTGTGCACAAAATGTCAGCACTCTATAGTCCCTCGAATCACTCGGACATCAATGCAATGTCATCAAAAATCTAATCAAACACTTTATGAGAGCCTATACGCTCATGGTGCACAACATTTCTGTAGGCTATGCAACTGCCTGAGAAAAGAGTTTTGATGACCTCTATTAAAATGAGGATCCCATCAGCTTTCTATAGGCTAGGCCTACTATATTTATCAACTTTCCTATTATTAAGCACATTGCTGCGCTTTACAACAGGAGTATAGCCTACCTGCATGGCATGAAAATTAACCACGGGAAAAGAGTCCTCCATTCGCTATTTAAGGTCTTAGATTATTTTAAATGTTTTACCCATGCCCCTGTTCGGACAAGTGCATGATAATGGTCCATTCTAAATCAAAACTAATTCCACATATATTATTTAGTATATGTAAAGACACTAACTCAAGAATAGTCTGATGGGTGACAATATTTGTGTGCAGTAAGGCAAGAAACAGGGCATGTCTTTTTCTTTTCTGCAACTTTTTCAAATCATAGTTGCATGCCTCATGTAGCCTAGCCCATAGGCCAATATGTTTTGATGAGGTTTGTATCACAACTAAAGTGGACAAATAACCCCTAGCTTTACAAGGGGTTTCGAGCCTAAGTTGTATCCAAATCAAATCTAATTTTATTTGTCACATACACATGGTTAGCAGATGTTAAAGCGAGCGTAGCCAAATGCTTGTGCTTCTAGTTCCGACAGTGCAGCAATATCTGACAGGTAATCTAACAATTCCCCAACAACTACCTAATACACACAAATATAAAAGGGTGAATGAGAATATGCACATACATACAGTATAAGTGCAGTATATGGATGAGCGATGGCCGAGCGGCATAGGTAAGGTGTGTAGTGTAAGGTGTGTCATGTCTTTGGCTATGCCGGATTAAGTGATATGACATGCTATTTTATAAAATCATTTCTCTGTAATTCCTATTACCTGATTAAGCTAATAAAGTGAATGTAATTAACTAGAAAGTTGCGGCACCACCAAATAATGTTTACAGAGCTGTTATCTTCTGAATAAACTCTTTATTAAGACCTAGTAATCTTTTACATATTATACAATATTAGTCAATATTTAGTCTCATCTGAAAGTTGTAAATTCTTGGTTATCTAACAAGTTGAATCAGCAATACAAAAATTGGTTTAATTATTTATTTACTAAATGCCTAAATAATCACACAGAATTACATCTACACAGAATGGATCATACATTGATGACAAATTATGTCATAAAGAAAACATCCTTGGTGAACGGAACAGATGCGACAGCTGGTTACACAAAGAGAGGGGGTTGGGTTTGAGTGAAAGAGCGGGAAGACCGTAACAAAGGGAGAAACTATGCTATCGTAAATACAGAATCTTATGCATTCTAAATAACCGCCCATTTGAAAAAGGAGAATGCAATAAATATTTACTCTGAGCAGCTGCGCTTCGGTAGATTGGTCGTCGATGGAAGGCCGGTTTGTCCTTTGAAGAATGTCTTTGGTGGTAACCTGGATACTGGTAGTACCGTCATCGTGTGGTAGAATAGATACTCTGCCCGTCCTCTCCTAGCCCACGTCTACAGTTGCTGCACTAACGCAACGGCTAGGAGGTATCACTTCTTTAATGAATAAGGGTTCAAAGTTCATACCAGGTTGCCATGCTATATGCTCATGCTATATTCTGGCAGGTATAGTCAAAATTCATCCTTCCGGGGTGTAGGTCGTCACCTTCACATTGAAATGCAATGCTAATTTCGTTAGATTCTCTAAGGTTGGCTATGTTCTGTAGGTGGTCTTTGTCCTTTCAACGTGGGGACCTCAAGTCCGCACGTCCTTGGAACAGAAAGTTACATTTTCGTCAAGGGGCTTATATAGGATTGGGAGAGAGGGCCTTGTTTCATAGTTTACAACCACTGTCTGTTCACATGGGCGGGGCCACGGAGTTGGCAGAGTTTACTCTATGACAAAACGTTCTCTCATTAAGAAGCTAAATTACATTTAATCTTTTCACAAATAGTTTAATATTTAAACAATTCCATGTGAATCTGAACTATAATGTGTAGACTTTCCAAGATACAGTTTGTCATCCTATCATTACTAATAATGTCTCAGATGACAACTGATCTGGCATCATATTCTTTAAGTACCAGCACATATTTTCAGCTGGTTGGATTACCGAAATATGGTTCCTTTCCCCACCCTTTTGATGTTATAAGATTCTCTCCATGTTAACAAAGGACTTTCCAAGAGTCACTGTAGAGTAGGGAGAGAGAAAGGGGGAAAGGTATTTATCGGGGTCATAATCCTCCCCTATCAGGCCAACTTCATGACAGTTGCAATAGATGGTATAAAATACCGTATATACATGTGATAGGAGTAATGTAAGATATGCAAACATCATTAAAGTGGCATTATTTAAAGTGGCATTGTTTAAAGTAACTAGTGATCCATGTATTAAAGTAGCCAGTGATTGGATCTCAATCTAGGCAGCAGCCTCTGAGTTAGTGATTGCTGTTTAGCAGTCTGATGGCCTTGAGATACAGAATGAAAAACATCTTCTCGGTCCCAGCTCTGATGCACCTGTACTGAACTCGCCTTCTGGAACGTGGCGGTGGTTGTTGTCCTTATATTTCTTGCCTTCCTGTGACGTCAGGTGCTGTAGGTGTTCTGGAGGGCAGGTAGTTTGCCTCCGGTCATGCGTTGTGCAGACCGCACCACCCTCTGGAGAGCCTTGCAGTTGAGGGCTGTGCAGTTGCCGTACCAGGCTGTGATATACAGCCTGACAGGATGCTCTCGATTGTGCATCTGTAAAAAGTTTATCAGTGTTTTGGGTGACATGCCAAATTTCTTCAGCCTCCTGAGGTTGAAGAGGCGCTGTTGCGCCTTCTTCACCACACTCTGTGTGGGTGGACCATTTCAGTTTGTCTGTGATGTGTGCACAGAAGAACTTAAAACGTTTCACCTTCTCCACTGCTGTCCCTTCGGTGTGGATAGGGGGGTGCTCCCTCTGCTGTTTCCTGAAGTCCGCGATCATCTCCTTTGTTTTGTTGAGTGAGAGGTTGTTTTTGTGACATCACACTTGAGACCCAGGGCCTCCAGCTTGATGAGCTTGGAGGGTACTATGGTGTGGAATGCTGAGCTGTAGTCAATGAACAGCATTCTTACATAGGTATTTCTTTTGTCCAGATGGGATAGGGCAGTGTGCAGTGTGATGGCAATTGCGTTGTCTGTGGACCTGTTGGGGCAGTATGCAAACTGAAGTGGGTCTAGGGTGGCCGGTAAGGTGGAGGTGATATGATCCTTGACTAGTCTTTCAAAGCACTTCATGATGACAGAAGTGAGTGCTACGGGCCGGTAGTCATTTAGTTCAGTTTTCTTTGCCTTCTTTGGGTACAGGAACAATGGTAGCCATCTTGAAGCATGTGGGGACAAAAGACTGGGATAGGGATTGATTGAATATGACCGTAAACACACCAGCCAACTCTCCTGCGCATGCTCTGAGGACGCAGCTAGGGATGCCGTCTGGGCCAGCAGCCTTGCTCGTTTTTTCTCTTCTGGTCTTTAGGTTCAGCATCCTCTGCAGAGCCACGTATACGTCTTGGATACAGAACAGGACCAAGGTGTTGAACACTGTTGGAAAGAAAACAAAGAAACAGACAATTCTATCATGGTCTTTGGACGTGTACATGCCTAAATTCAGTTGATGTTACTAAATAGGGGATCATGCACACTCATGGGTTAAGTTCACTATCAGCCAGTTTGTATCGACACAGATATCCCCCCCCCTTTCATTTGGTGGTCGCCACGGTAGCCTTGAAGGCCTGTGTGACCTCTCTGAAGATGTGAGGGGTAGGCTCATCTTAAAGACAAAGACAGGGAGGGGAGGGGGAAAAATTGACTGACATAAGGATGAGAATGAAGGGCAAAAGCCCTGGTATTGTGGTACACTATATATATGCTACAACTCTTAACACCCAAGAAGAAGCCCCTTCACTCCATATTACGTTATGTTTTCAATATGTTATGCTACAGGTAGGTAGCCCAGATGTTTGAGGTGGAAGATGGGATAATTAAAGTACCATTCTATCATGAAGAAAACAATGCTCTAAAAGTGGGCTAGTGATAAGGACCATCATGCAGCCTGCATCCGTATGGGATCAAGTCTGTTCTCATTACTACACCTAAAGTTTGGTAGAGGTCAAGGTGGAAGTCTATGCTTGGTGGACAGTCTGTAGAAAAATGTTACCTTGATTGCAGCTCTCCACTCAACCATTTTCTCCGTGACTTTGATAACCTCCGCTGTCTTCTTGGATTTCTTGGCAGACTCTCCTTGTTCCTCCTCATCATTATCAGAGCTGGCCTCCTAGGGTCACACAAAAGATTCAAGTTAGCATGATTCTGAAGATGGTTAAGGGCATAAAGGCAATGTGAAAAACAGTGCATGCCTAGGGACACAAATCACATAAATAACCCAGCTTGTCTTCAGTTACTTAATGGACCTGTCAAATGACAAAATATATATATATAATTGCAAGTGTAGAGTGACATTTTCATCCTCTGGCTAAATTGTTAAATAAAGCATAGGCATACATATTAGAAACAGAAAAATAATTTGCATCAACTCACTATATTCAGTGGGGTCTGAAATGAGTGACACCCTTGATAAACATGAGCAGAAATTACTCAATTGAGCTACATTGTATGCTACAAACAATTTGTAAATTCCATTATTTTACACTAATACAATTGCTCAGAGATGGACTTTTTAAACAATCTTTTTTTGTCTCATAAAAGGTAGGGGTCAAAATTATTGACAACCCTGTTTTAAAACCTTTCAATAATAACTCACCTGGCGAGGATAACTTCACTGAGCCAAAGAGTTCAGTCTTGGCATCATCAGACGTGACAATCTTGTTTCTCATGGTCTGAGTCCTTTAGGTGCCTTTTGGCAAACTCCAAGCGAGCTGTCCTGTGCCTTTTACTGAGGAGTGGCTTCCATCTAGCCACTCTACCATAAAGGCCTGATTGGTGGAATGCTGCATAGATGGTTGTCCTTCTAGAAGGTTCTCCCATCTCCACAGAGGAACTCTGGAGCGCTGTCAGAGAGACCTTCGGGTTCTTGGTCACCTCTCTGACCAAAGCACTTCTCCCCCTATTGCTCAGTTTGGCCGGGCGGCCAGCAGTAGGAAAAGTCTTGGTGGTTCCAAACGTCTTCCATCTAGGAATGATGGAGGCCGCTGTGTTCTTGGGGACCTTCAATGCTGCAGACATTTTTTGATACCCTTCCCCAGATCTGTAGCTCGACACAATCCTGTCTCGGAGCACTACGGACAATTCCTTTGGCCTCATGGCTTGGTTTTTGCTCTGACATACACTGTCAACTGCGGGACCTTATATAGACAAGTGTATATCTTTCCAAATGATGTCCAATCAATTGAATTTACCACAGGTGGACTCCAATCAAGGTGTAGAAACATCTCAAGGCTGATCAAAGGAAACAGGATGCACCCGAGCTCAATTTCAAATCTCATAGCAGAGGGTCATGAATACTAATGTAAGTTATGTAAGGTATTTTTATTTTTTATTTGTAATACATTTGCTAACATTCTAAAAACCTGTTTTCGTTTTGTCATTATGAAGTATTGTGTGTAGATTGATGAGGATTTTTTTTTTTTTAATCCATTTTAGAATAAGGCTGTACTGTAACAAAATGTGGAAAAAAGGAAGGGGTCTGAATACTTTCTGAATGCACTGTAATTATTCCATTGCTGATGACGTCTGTCATTACGTCTTGATCCAAACCCATGCTTGCCTTCTATTATTATTTGAGCCATGTTTACCGAGCCACTGATCATAAGAAAATAAAATGACAAATGTAGATTGTTTATGATGATTGTACAAATGTTATGGCATAAGTGTTGTGTAGAAGTTTTGCTCCTCTTGAAAGTGAAACAATATATTGGGCAAGTGCATTAGCCTACTATCATCTAAATCTGTGTCTGGAATAAATGTAGCCAGTAGTAGCCAGCCATCCGTTAGGCTATTTATTAGCCTATGTCGTTGATAATTGAATAGGACTAAGAAACTCATGTGCATTAACAATGTGTGAGAATGAGTGAAGGAGCACTCTGTGATCATCTTCTTTAAAGTTGTATGGCAAACTACACCCCACTTACTGTACAGGGTATTGAAGCAGAAACAAAAAATGATGCTCAATTGAGGTATAGGCTTTAATGGCATTAAAAGCGCACTCCTGGTTTGGCAATCACGAGTTGCATTCAAAACAACTGAGATCTTCAGGGGAAAAATCTCTGACTGGGAAAAAACTATTTGAATGGCCATCCTACTCAGAATTCCAACTCAGGAACTCAGGCCTCTTTTTAGATTTCCGACTTTCCGACCTGAAGATCACTGACGTCATTATTTGGCCTCGTATTTTTTTGAGTTCCCAGGTGTTTAGAACGTGGCATGATTCCGATTACGAGTATCAAGTTTGATAAAACGGATATGAATACGAGTATGACAAGATTGGCACGCCCCTAGACTATACTTCCGTGGGCGGCTTAATTATACTTGACCACATGGTCACTTTTTTGGGTTATGAACCCAGCCTGTACAGGGAGAGTTCTCCCATTGGTTGTTGAGGAACACCTAAAGACACTGGTCGTGTTCCCCTGTTCAAGCATTGCATGGATCAACCAATGGTTGTGTGCCACGTCATCGACTGTGTTGTCAGGCACCTGATTTCTATAACAAATTATGTGGTTAGCTAATATGTAAAATACCTATCCTGGAGTTGTAAGATCTGACATGCGATAGCAACGCCTGAACAGGGGAACACGACCACTTAGTTCCAGTGTGCAGGAGACTGGTGTGTGAACCGCATGAGTTTCTCGTTGCATACGTACAAAGATGGACAAGCCGATGGCTCAAAACCACAGAAGACAAGGTCAAAGGGTAACAGTGACCACATGGGTGGTCGATGACATGAAGTTTACAATAATCATGTCATCAAAGGTCATGACGTATTTACTGCAGTCAACTATGTTTCTGTAGTCACTCTTCACGAACTTCATTCTGCAGTATCGGCTGAATTGTGGGTGGCTCTATTGTCACACAATCATTAGGGTGTTTTTGTTTGACCTACACGAACGTGACCAAAGACATGACTGAAAGAGGAACCAACTTTGCCACCATTCATGTATAGGCTAGAGTCGGTATACACAAATTCATGTGATATTTGATACTCTCTCACTAATTGATTGTACAGTGTACACACATTTGATTTTAGTTTGTTAGTGTGTGATATGGGGGTTGGGGCATGTTTATTTCAACATTATAAAGAAAATATTTTTTCAACAATAACAACCCTGCCATGTTGATCTGAGCCTTGCTGTTGGAAAACCACATTAATGTCAGACTTTTGGCTGTCCCAGAAGCACCTCCCCCGACTACACTCCTAGACTTTAGTCTACAGTCGGAGCTTCAGCTTTACCACTCAAACGAGCCCATTGTCTACATTTAAATGGTTGCTTAAGATGGCAAGTATGGCCCCAGTGTTTGTATCATATGAAAGTGGTTCTTATGGCTTTAAAGGGGCAATCAGCAGATGAAACGTACACTGATGAATATAACTACTGTTCCCTGAAAGAGCAAACAAGGTATATTATAAACTGGGTGGTTCGAGCCCTGAATACTGATTGGCTGACAGCCGTGGTATATCACAGGTATGACAAAACACATATTTTTACTGCTCTAATTACATTGGTAACCAGTTTATAGAAGCAATAAGGCACATCCGCATTGCGTCGTGCATAAGAACATCCCTTAGTATATTGGCCATATACCACACCCTATCGTGCCATATTGCTTAAATGTACTATGGTGAGTCAACGAACAATCATATCCACCTGAAAACTGAAATCACGCCCAATGGGCCAACGGATGCCAAGCCCACCCTCAGAAGCCCCGCCTTCCCGGCTATAGTACTGATTTTGATCAATTTAAGTTGATTTCTTTTTTCACATAACTCTTAACACTGGAGGCTGACATACATTTTTACAATCAAAACTAATTTCAAACCACCTATGGAGAACCACAGAGGCTGCCAGCTATTAAGAATGTTTTACATAAAAAACAAATACGTATATAATCATCTTTTTAAAACGTGTATAAATTCCTGGAGTGGACTTTTAAAAACATGAATACTTACCCTGAGCAGCCTTTTAAATATAGGCTTTTAGTTGCATGTCTTTTTAAACATGTACAGGTGAAGTCAGAATTTTACATACACTTAGGTTGGAGTCATTAAAACTGGTTTAACTCCTCAAATTTCTTGATAACAAGCTATAGTTTTGACAAGTAATTTTTCCAACAATTGTTTACAGACAGATTATTTCACTTATACAACACTAAGTTGATTGTGCCTTTAAACAGCTTGGAAAATTCCAGAAAATTATGTTATGGCTTTAGAAGCTTCTAATAGGCTAATTGACATCATCTGAGTCAATTGGAGGTGTGCCTGTGGATGTATTTCAAGGCCTACCTTCAAACTCAGCGCCTCTTTGCTTGACATCATGGGAAAATCAAAAGAAATCAGCCAAGACATCAGAAAAGAAATTGTAAACCTCCACAAGTCTGGTTCATCCTTGGGACAATTTCCAAACGCCCGAAGGTACCACGTTCATCTGAACAAACAACAGAACGCAAGTATAAACACCATGGGACCACGCAGCTGTCATACCACTCTGGAAGGAGATGCATTCTGTCTCCTAGAAATGAATGTACTTTGTGCAAAAAGTGCAAATCAATCCCAGAACAACAGCAAAAGACCTTGTGAAGATGCTGGAGGAAACAGGTACAAAAGTATCCATATCCACAGTAAAACGAGTCCTATATCAACATAACCTGAAAGGCCGCTCAGCAAGGAAAAAGCCACTGCTCCAAAACCGCCATAAAAAAGCCAGACTACGGTTTGCAACTGAACATGGGGACAAAGATAATACTTTTTGGAGAAATGTCCTCTGGTTTGATAAAACAAAAATAGAACTGTTTGGCCATAATTACCATCGTTATGTTTGGAGGAAAAAGGGGGAGGCTTGCAAGCCGAAGAACACCATCCCAACCGTGAAGCACGGGGGCATCATGTTGTGGGGGTGCTTTGCTGCAGGAGGGACTGGTGTACTTCACAAAATAGATGGCATCATGAGGACGGAAAATTATGTGGATATATTGAAGAAACATCTCAAGACATCAGTCAGGAAGTTAAAGCTTGGTTGCAAAGGGGTCTTCCAAATGGACAATGACCCCCAAGCATACTTCCAAAGTTGTGGCATAATGGCTTAAGGACAACAGTCAAGGTATTGGAGTGGCCATCACAAAGCCCTGACCTCAATCCTATTAAAAGTTTGTGTGAGCAAGGAGGCCTACAAACCTGACTCCGTTACACCAGCTCTGTCATGATGACTGGGACAAAATTCATCCAACGTATTGTGGGAAGCTTGTGGAAGGCTACCGAAAAGTTTGACCAGAGTTAAACAATTTAAAGGCAATGCTACCAAATACTAATTGAGTTTATGTAAACTTCTGACACACTGGGAATGTGATGAAAGAAAATAATGCTGAAATAAATCATTCTCTCTACTATTATTCTGACATTTAACATTCTTAAAATAAAGTGGTTTTTATGGATTTTTTACTGGGATTAAATGATAGGAATATTGAAAAACTGAGTTTCAATGTATTTGGCTAAGGTATATGTAAACTTCCGACTTCAACTGTATACATATCATCCAAAACATCCATACTTACCTACAATGACCTTTTAACAAGTATACCTACAACACCTTTCAAAAGTTTGGGGTCACTTAGAAATGTCTTTTTTTGCCCTTTAAATTACATCAAAATGTTTAGAAATACAGTGTAGACATTGTTAATGTTATAAATGACTAATGAAATTGCAGTTTTGTAACTACCCATCCCGGGTCCGGGAGCGTTGTCATCATCTGACACTAATTAGCATAACGCAACGGACATAAATATTACTAGAAAATATTCCTATTCATGAAATCACAAGTGAAATATATTGAAACACAGCTTAGCCTTTTGTTAATCACCCTGTCATCTCAGATTTTGAAAGTATGCTTTACAGCCAAAGCTAGACAAGCATTTGTGTAAGTTTATCGATAGCCTAGCATAGCATTATGCCTAGCTAGCAGCAGGCAACCTGATCACGAAAATCAGTTTAAATCGTTTACCTTTGAGCTTCGGATGTTTTCACCCATGAGACTCCCAGTTAGATGGCAAATGATCCTTTTTTCCAAAAATATTATTTTTATAGGCGAAATAGCTCCATTTGTTCTTCACGTTTGGCTGAAAAATTGGCTGGAAATTGCGGTCATGACAACTCCGAAAAATATTCCAAATTAGCTCCATAATATCGACAGAAACATGGCAAACGTTGTTTATAATCAATCCTCAAGATGTTTTTCAAATATCTATTCGATAATATATCCATTCCTCAACATAAAGGTGTGAAACTACATCAAAATGCTGTAGACACATTGGGGAATACGTAGAAAAAGGAATCTGGTTGATAGCCCATTCACTGCTCAATAGGGACGCATCGGAACGCAGAGCTTTCAAAACGTGAGTCACTTCCGGACTGGATTTTTCTTAGACTTTTGCCTGCAATATCAGTTCTGTCATACTCACAGACAATATTTTTACAGTTTTGGAAACTTTAGAGTGTTTTCTATCCTAAGCTGTCAATTATATGCATATTCTAGCATCTTGTCCTGACAAAATAGCCTGTTTACTTTGGGAACGTTATTTTTCCAAAAATGAAAATACTGCCCCCTAGTTACAATAAGTTTTTAATGGAATATCTACATAGGCGTATAGTGGCCCATTATCAGTAACTATCACTCCTGTGTTCCAATGGCAAGTGTGTTAGCTAATCCAATTTTATTTCCTCTCTCCTTCAAAAGCAGGCTATTTGGGTGGTCCCGTGTCAAAAGTACAGAGCGGTTGGTACAGCCGTTTCTTCTTTGTTCCCAAGAGCAATGGAATGCTGTGTTGCGTCCTATCCTGAATATGAGTGTTTTAAACAAACACCTCACAGCTTGCAAGTTCAAAATGCTCACAATTTGCCGGCTATTGCAGTCGGTGCTTCCCAGCGATTGGTTCACTTCCATAGATCTGAAGGATGCATATTTTCATGTGGCTACACATCCTCCCTACAGAAAGTTTTGGAGGTTTCATTTTGAGGGTGTGGCCTAATTTGTATCTGTTCCTGCTTTTCAGGCTCTCCCTATCGCCCTGCACCTTTTCTATGGTGGTGGAGACAGCTTTGGCACCGGTGCGATGCCAAGGGATCAGATTATTGGCCTATCTGGACGATTGGCTGGTCATACAGGTGGAGCTCCACCCTGCCACGCTGGTTTCCCATATTCAGTCTCTGGGGTTCATAGTGAATCACAAGAAATGTTGTTTCACTCCGACTCAGCGCACTCAGTTACTGGGTCTCGTTCTGGACTCGGTGGTTCGGAGGAGGTTCGCATTTAGCTACGAAAAGGAGGATGCACAGCGACCTGCAGACCATACCTCCACGTCACTGTCCTCATCAACGATGCCAGTCTCCCATACATTATCTCCTGAAGGTGCCAACCTGAGGACTGGGATAATTCGTTTTTATTGTCATTGGTGTTTTCATATCTACCACTCTTGACAACCAACCGTGTGTCTGAATGTGGGGAAGGAACTGTGTTTGTTATGACCACAACTGGAAGATACCGCACTCTTGATAGGGGTGTGGATCAGAAAACCAAACAGTATTTGGTGTGACCATCATTTACCTCATGCAGCGTGACACATCTCCTTCACATAGAGCTGATCAAGCTCTGTTCACAACGTTGACATCCGCAAACCGCTCACCCACACGATTCCATACATGTGGTCTGTGGTTGTGAGGCCGGTTGGACGTACTAGCAAATTCTCAAAAACAATGTTGGCTTAATTAACATTCAATTCTCTGGCAACAGCTCTAGTGGACATTCCTGCAGTCAGTATGCCAATTGAATGATTCCTCAAAACTTGAGACATCTGTGGCATTGTATTGTGTGACAACACTGCACATTTTAGAGTGGCCTTTTATTGTCCCCAGCACAAGGTGCAGCTGTTTAGTGATCATGCTGTTTAATCAGTTTCTTGTTATGCCACACCTATCAGGTGGATGGATTATCTTGGCAAAGAAGAAATGCTCACTAACAGGGATGTAAGCAAATCTATGCAACACGTTTGAGAGAAATAAGCTTTTTGTGTGTATTGAACATTTCTGGGCTCTTTTATTTCAGCTCATGAATCATGGGACCAACACTTTACATATTGCGTTTATGTTTTTGTTAAAGTTTTGTTCAGTGAAGTTAGATTTGAGCAAACACAAAAACCAATACCCAAAACTCGCAACATCTATAGGGACGTGTATGTCTCCCCACTAACAGACACCTAAGTCAGAGCCCAATCTAGTAGTCTTTGTGTGCTTGAAAAGTTTGTAAATTGCATGACGTGTTCTTTCTTCTGCCAAGCTGAAGAGAGAAAAATTCAGGAAATGAATGCGAGCTCTGGTATTATAGCCAGAAAAGAGGGGCTTCCGAGGGTGGGCTTGGCATCCATTTTTCCTGATAGGTGTGATTTCAGTTTTCTTCATGTGAATATGATTAGTCGTTGACTTTCCATAGTATATTGTATCGAGTTACTGACTGACGGGGAACAATAACAAAGCAGAGTCCCCGACCCTGTTTTGGTAAAAAGATGAGGGATGGGGCTGGAGAAATGTAACCACTCTTAAATTCATAGATAGTGCTATGGTTGCAAGGACTGACCATCCGGGACCATCCGGGTTTTAACCATGTTTTGAGGCTATATAGTGTTTGTTTAGATTTACTTTTTATTTTATAAAACATTGGAGTAAAACAAGTTTATATTTTGGGTTCTGATGGGGTACGACAGTTGATCTAAGCTCATGAGGCATTTCTAAGTTACATTCTTCAAGAATCAATGGGTATATACTGTATAATACATTTCTAAATCAAAAAATGTATGCAGATTGCCCCTTTAAATGCTTTTCCATTCTGTGGGCTTGTTCAACACTGCAGCCAAATAATCTACAAAGAACCTTGCATCATAAATAACTACTCATTATTATTTGCAGATCCGTCAGTCACAATTTACTCACGATACATTACTGTTTTGATCCTCTCGAACATGGGTATTGTGAGACTGATAATTCGCCAACCTTGACTACAAAAGAAGTCGACCTCGAACTTCACCAATCTAAAGCATTGATAACGGTGGGTGACGTTCAATTTGAGAAGGTTTATGCAAATCCAGTAGATTTAACAGAGACTAGTTCATCTAAATTGATTTTGTATTTCGCTTTTCAATCGGTATCATGTGCAATAGTAAAACACGTATTAGTTCACTTTGTTTTTGCAAGATATCAAAACTGTTTTAAAATGCACAGTCTGAAAGAAGGAGAAACGAAGTATTTGTCAGTGTCACTTGTGTGGAGCGAGCGATACAAGCATTGTTTTGATGCGACATCATGTAATGTTGACGTGATGATTAGCAATTCAAAATACTGATAAATCAAATAAGTTACATTCTGAACTTGGACTATAACATATCAAGAAACTGGAAAAGGTTACAGCTAGAAATACGTTTGTGCTGTCCTTGCGACACAGACGACGGCTGGTGAGTCTTGAGTTCTACTGTGTAGTAGCTAGCTAGCTAACTTTAGCTAAATCCCGACATCGCCATGTCATTTTGTCACGGCTGCCGGTGGCTATGTAGTAAACATATAGCTAGCTAGCTATCGGTTAGTTAGCTATAGTAGCAAATTCAATGACAGTTATGTTTTAGCCACAGATGAAAAGGGAAACGTTTAGCTAACCATATGGAAGACTGTCGCTAGCTAAATAGCCATTCTGGAAATTCAAAATTGCACTTTGTTCATCTCGTGGGACACCAGACGCAGTCACTTATTTCTAGCTATAGTACAGCTTTTTTTCTGTGGGAACGTAATCTCAATAGAGCGGCTAAATATAGTTAGGATTCGATGTTCTGACTTCAATATCGATTTGTCTGTCTAGAGAGAGGATGATCATTTGCTGCAGGTTATGTTTTAGGACAGTGCTCTCCAACCCTGTTGCTGGAGTGCTACCATCCTGTAGTGTAGGTTTTCACTCCAACCCTAATCATTAGCTGGTTGATAAAATGGATGAATCAGGTTAGTTACACCTGGGGTTGGAGCGAAACCATTCAGGAGGATAGCTCCCCAGGAACAGAGTTGGAGTGCCCTGTTTTGCGATAATGTTCTTGAGTTGCCAGACCAGACGATCCAGCGATTTAAGGTGGTGTAGAGATAGCACCTTGCACATAGTAGATAGCTAATGATAATGTATGAATATCATAAGCGCCTTTTAGTCGATATCACAATTATAGCAACAAAAAAAACATGATGTATTCCTGTCGGTGTCTAATTTTATTCACGCCGCAATGATGAGGATCTCGTCACTGCTGCAGATCCACCTTAAATTTGATGTCGTTGCTCATGCAGTCAGCAACGTCATAGAAGATCACTGGTGTAGTGCTATTTATTTTTATAGATGAGGGAGACTTCAAAAAAGTGACTTCATATTTTTATCACTCAGTGTGTACCGACAGATGTAGCCACTTGAATCATTATAAAAAATGCATCCTCCAATTGCAACGTCTGCCTATGCCCACACACAGGCTATTGTCTAAATATTTGTAATACTCTCAAACATCAAGTTAGGCATAGGTTACCTAATTTCAAAATATAGGCCATCATCACTGTCAATCATGAATGATCATTATTAATGTTTTACCGGTGAAACGTCCAAATGTATCTCCATTCTGATTATTTTATTGATCTCAATCATTTTCATGGGAATAGGCATTTAGTTATTCTTTAATTACTGTTTCCTGAGTGAATGAGAGAAGATGGTGTTAAACTATTACCCTTTCTCGCATTTTGTTTCAATCAAAGCACATATCCTGCCTAGTGCCACGATCTGTGGAGTTAGAAATATGATTATTCGGTTTCAGCTAAACCATTCTGAAATCTCATTAGAAAAGGAGGCGCTTTTGGTGTAGCAGGAATGTTACAGCCCTATGTTGGTATTGTATTTGGTTATGTAACGCAACATTGATTATTTGATCTAGCTTTACTAAACGAGCACCGTTGTGAGAAGGGACAATCTTCTATTTGTAATAATAAGCGATGAGTATGACTATAGGCAACACACCTTGATGAAATGTCATTTTAAAGGGATATTTTAATTAAAAGGTTCTGAAAGTACAGCGCCAGGATCGTGCAATGATGTCAATTAAAGAAGTTGAACCAACTTGTGGCGCTGAAGGATAGCTCTTCCATTTGGCCAGTTCAGGATCAAACAACAATCATTTGTAATAGGCTTATGACTACATGGCATAGCTATTTGTAGGCTATAGCCTAATGTAAATACATATAGCTTAATACCATTGCACTATTTTCAAGGAAGGCTTTATTGCGTGTAGGTCTTACATTGTATAGCACACGCTGTATTATAAATAGGCTTTGATTTGATTAGCTTGAACACATGGTTACAATAAACGTTGCATTCAGACTCCTTGACTCTTTCCACATTTTGTTACGTAACAGCCTTATTCTAAAATGTATTCAATAGTTTATTCCCTCATCAATCTACACACATTAACCCATAATGACAAAGCAAAACAGGTTTATATCATTATTTTGAAAATGTATAAATAAAATAAACTTAAATATCACATTTACATACAGCACCAGTCAAAAGTTTGGACACCTACTCATTCAAGGGTTTTTCTTTGTTTTCACTATTTTCTACATTGTGGATACAAGATGATGTTATATTTATGCACCAAATGGTTGTTTTATTTAATAGAGTAAGGTTCTTAGGACTGTCTCGCTCCTTTCTGAGTTAACTGAGAGGAGTCTTTATGGAACTTGGACTGGCAACTGATTAAGTGATGGCTTGGTGGTCTAAAACCTACAGCTGGCATTCCATAGATCAGATGTGGTGGGTCTCACCGAAATAGAGAGAGCCTGGAGGAACAGAACAAATGCCTCAGTATTCTTAATTGTCCTGGCATCTGGGAAACAGCACCAGAGGCAGATGACCAGAGGATGAACCCAAAATGGCTTATGGTGCCCCCAATCTATATGGGATGGGTGGAACCAAGCATTCTGGTATCAGCTATATAAACTGTGCATTGTCTGTGAAGGGTAGGCTCTCAGCCCGACAGTCAAGAATGTTGAGTCGACGGTTTCATTATTGAAATAATTAATCAATATTGAATAAAGATGATTGTTTGAACGGAATATTCCACGTCAACCTTTGACCCAGCCTGAGGTCCTGAGCACTCTGGAGCAGGTTTTCATCAAGGATCTCTCTGTACTTTGTGCCGTTCATCTTTCCCTCGACCCTGACAAGTCTCACAGTCCCTGCCGCTGAAGAACATCCCCACAGCATGATGCTGCCACCACCATGCTTCACTGTAGGTATGGTGCCAGGTTAACTCCAGACGTGAAGCTTGGTATTCAGGCCAAATAGTTCAATCTTGGTTTCATCATACAAGATAATCAAGTTTCTTATGGTCTGAGAGTCCTTTAGGTGCCTTTTAGCAAACTCCAAGTGGGCTGTCATTTTCCTTTTTACTATGGAGTGGCTTCTGTCTGGCCGCTCTACCAGAAATGCCTGATTGTTGTAGTGCTGCAGAGATGGTTGTCCTTCTGGAAGTTTCTCCCATCTCCACAGAGTAACTTTGGAGCTCTGTCAGAGTGACCATCGGGTTCTTTGTCTCCTCCCTGACCAAGGCCCTTCTCCCCCAATTGCTCAGTTTGGCCGGGCCGCTAACTCAGGGAAGAGTCTTGTTGATTCCAAACTTCTTCCATTTTAGAATGATGGAGGCTACTGCGTTCTTGGGGTATTTCAATGCTGCAGACATTTTTTGGTACCCTTCCCCAGATCTGTGCCTCGATACAATCCTGTCTCGGAGCTCTACGGACAATGCCTTTAACCTCATGGCTTGGTTTTCGCTCTGACATGCACTGTCATTTGTGGGACCTTTATATAGACAGATGTGTGCCTTTCCAAATCATGCCCAATCAATTGAATTTACCACAGGTTCACTCTAATCAAGTTGTAGAAACATCTCAAGGATGATCAATGGAAACAGGATGCACTTGAGCTCAATTTCAAGTCTCAAAGCAAAGGTTCTGAATACCTATGTCAAGGTATTTTTGATTTTTATTTCTAATAAATGTGCACACAATTATTAACCTGTTTTCGCTTTGTTATTGAGGTATTGTGTGTGGATTGATGAGGAAAACATTTTATTTAATCGATTTTAGTATGAGGCTGTAATGTAACAAAATGTGGGAAAAGTCAAGGGGTCTGAATACTTTCCGACTGTATCGTACCGTTTTACAGAATAAAATAAAGAGAAGGCAACTATCAATTCATTGCATTTTAATCTATGCAATTACATTCTATCAAGTAATTTGACCAAGTAGTGAACATAAATCATTACTATGTAGAATTGCACAGCCATAAAATCAAGTGTTTGGTGTGGGGTATTCATGCTTCTCAAACTATAACCTAAATGCATTATTACCTCCAACTTGGCCCAATTCACATTTCCAATTGTCTACTCTGACATTCCAAGCTAGAATGGTCCTTGTGTCTCCCTTTGGCCACTCTGGTTTGGGAGTCTTCAGCAAAACGTTGTCGCCTTAAGAAGTGGTCACATATTGTTCAGGGTTCCACTGTGCAAGAGGGTCCATGGAGTTTTATGAACATCTTCGAGGCAGACACACAGTGAATTACTTTTTTCCCATCGTTCTGATTGGCCAAAGTGGGCAAGAGTCTTACTGGCCTCTGCAGTGCACACAGGTAGCCTAATAGTTCATTCTTGCCACCGCCAGAGAGAAGACTGGGAAGAAACTACCAATTTACCTACCTCTAGGCTGCTATACATTTTTATTTGTCATTCTATAGTTTTTCATTGAATTTAAGTGGTAATTAAATATAATTTATTTAGAATGTATCAGAATTAATTTTCCAGAAATAGTTTTATAAGCTCAGTGTATTCTCAAGTCAAAAGGGAAGGAGCCTGCGCTCCGGCAGCACGACACCCCTGCAGAGGATTGAACGGAGGCTTTCTTCTATCATATGCTTTACACAAATATGGACCGAGACAGACCGTAGCGATTTATCAAATTGGATGCTTCACGTGACTCCATTAATTGCAGGCTAGCTCAGTGCTGCCCCCTCATGTTAAGTACTCTACATGACTATTTCAGCCACACACATTGCTGATAGGTGTATAAAATCGAGTACACAGCTATGCAATCTCCATAGACAAACATTGGCAGTAGAATGACTCATGCTGAAGAGATCAGGGACATTCAACGTGGCACCGTCATAGGATGCCACCTTTCCAACAAGTCAGTTCATCACATTTCTGCCCTGCTAGAGCTGCCCTGGTCAACTGTAAGTGCTGTTATTGTGAAGTGGAAACATCTAGGAGCAACAACAGCTTAGCCGTGACGTGGTAGGCCACGCAATCTTATAGAACGGGACCGCCTAGTGCTGAAGCGTGTAAAAATGGTCTGTCCTCGGTTGCAACACTCACTACCGAGTTCCAAACTGCCTCTGGAAGCACAATGTCAGCTTGTGGCTGAATGGAAGCAAGACCCCGCAGCAATGTTATAAGATCTAGTGGAAAGCCTTCCCAGACGAGTGGAGACTGCTATAGCAGCAAAGGGGGGTCCAACTCCATATTAATGCCCATGATTTTGAAATGAGATGTTCGACGAGCAGGTGTCCAGATACTTTTGGCCATATTGGTTCAGACATATGTCTTTCTGGTCTATTAGAAGCAATTATTAGTACCATGATTGTCAAAAAAATATATATATATTGACATGAAGATTGAACACATCTATCGCCATTTTTCCATTCACTATAATGGGGGAACCTGTTTCCTGCTAACAATGCCTGCAGTACCGCGGTCGGCCTTGAACTTCCGTGACTTCATTGAGAGGGATCAGTCGTTCAAATAAAATATCATTGGTAAACAACAGGTGTAGACTAACAGTGAAATGCTTGCTTACGGGCCCTTCCCAACAATGCAGAGTAAGAGAAAATAGAAAAGTAATAACACATAATAATAAATACACAATGAGTAACGATAACTTGCCTATATATATTTATTATTATGTGTACCAGTACCGAGTTGATGTGCAGGGGTAATTGAGTGCATAGGCAGCAGGATAGATGATAAACAGTAGCAGCAGTGTATTTAAGGGGTCAAAAAAGTTTGTGCGTAAAGGGTCAATGCAGATAGTCCAGCTAGCTATTTGGTTAAATATTTTATGAACTATTTAGCAGTCTTATAGCCTGGGGGTAGAAGCTTTTCATGTTCCGGTTGGTTCCAAACTTGGTGCTTCGGTACCTCTTGCTTGTGCGGTAGCTGGAGTCTTTGACAATTTTAATTTCCTTCTTCTGACACTGCCTGTTATAGAGGTCCTGGATGGCAGGGAGCTCTTCCCTAGTGATGTACTGGGCCACACGCACTACTCTCTGTAGTGCCTTTGCTGTCGGCTGCCAAGCAGTTGCCATACCAAACAGTGATGCAAGAGGCTCTCAATGGTGCAGCTGTAGAGTTGTTTGAGGATCTGAGGAACCATGCCAAATCTTTTCAGCCTCCTGGGGGGTGGAAGAGGAATTGTCGTGTCTTCTTCACGACTGTGTTGGTGTGTTGACCATGATAGATCCTTAGTGATGTGGACACTGAGGAACTTAAAGCTCACTCCACTGATGTGAATGGGGGGTGTGCTCGGCTCTCCCATTTCCTGTATTCCATGATCAGCTTAATGACCCATCGCTGCAGTGACAACAATGCATTCTTATTCATTGGTGCTGGCAACCTTGTATCTGTTGAAAATATGAACTTGAATGAATGTCATGTCAACATTTGGAAATTATCAATGTGCAAAATAGCCCAATGCTAGCTATTTGCCCAGGGCATTAGAACGTGCGGGTGGGTGGGTGGGTGGGTGTGGTGTGTGAGAAAGAGAAAGAAACAAGCCCTGTTATGCAGTAGTGGTGACATTTTAAGATGCTTCTCTATCAGTTTAAAAAATGAATTTGTTGAAGGAGCAAAAAGTAATGCATCTCACACTGATACATACTACAAAGTCTCCATTGAGTCTATATAATCTATGGCATAGGCCTCATAGAAGTGGACAGTGGATTCCTAAAGTGTAAGCTAGGTCTATGTTATCACGGCATGAAACTTACACTCTGTTACCACAGAACCAACGAAAGATAGTGTTACCGTTATCCAGTTGTAACATAACTCCACTGTTATCGTAGTACCCCACTCTCACACACACTGAAGTACAACCTTGGCCAGGTGAAATGCTTTACTGTCAAGATCTTACTGCCAGTAGGGTCCCAGAACAAGCATACAGTCACAGCAGTCCAGTTTGCCAAAAATATGTTCAGGGTGGATCCCGAAGGAGCCCAGGGCCTGGTCTTTTTACAAACATGGCTGTAGAGTCCGAATGGTTTGAACTACAAACTATTAAAAGCTGTATTAAAAGCTGAGACTCAAGATAGGAAATCCCAGGACATAGTGTCTACAGTACTGTAATAAGCTCACATAGTTGCTTTCACAAACTCCACACAGTTGTCACTACACTAGTTGGATGTTGCTCTTAGTGAGCAAACAATTTATGTACTTACAGAATTCATATAAATTCATCTTGATCTGTTTTTTGCTTTGGTGGACCTTATTTTAAATTGACATTTGTCAACAAAACTCATGAATTCAACTGTTTTTGTCAAATAGTTTTGTGTTCAGCTTGTAACCCTGGTTGTCCTGAAAAGAACATGGTAAAACACTTGTGAGGCGAAGTATAAGGGCTTTACATATAAATGAAAGTCAGATAATGAAAAGCCAAATCTTTTTCTGGGGTCACAGGACTGATAGGGTTAACCGTTTTAACAGTGGTTATCTTTCAGACTGGTTACACCCCCAGAATGCACAAACTTATGGCATGTGTGTACACACAGCCTTCAATCAACAAACATCCAGCCTATCAGAAAGGTAGGCTATATTGCCAACAATATAATTTCCAGCAGAATAATTTTACAGAACCTTGGTGCAATGTCTTCAGACATCCATCCACCATTACACCCATTACAGTAAAACAACCTTATATTTTGGGTTATGACGGGGTTAGACCGGGCTGGTTAGCTCAATAAAGCTGACGAGGCATTTACAAGTGATATACTAAGAGTCAACAGCTGTTCAGGCTAAAATTGCCTGAGTGGGCCTTTTCATGAAGCCTTCCTAAAACGTTTCTAAGGCCTGCTGTAGATGCTTTAGATTCTAAAACACTACTACGAAAATATACCACATTTGGTAGAAAGAGGACCAGGTTAAATGACACTTTTAGCCACTTGTGGCATGACACACACAGTTGAGAGGAATGTAAATATTCATTATAACACGATTTTACAGAGTACAGTATAGGGCATCTAGATGCTTATGCACCATTCTAAAGTGTGTTCTTAGTGTGTGTGTGTGTGTGTGTGCCCGCGCGCATCCTTCTTTACCCCACACACCCTGCCAGGAGCTGCAGCTGGCAATGAGCTAAGACCTTATTCTATTACAATACATAATATATCAAGCTTGCCTTATAAGCAAGGATAACATTGAACAAGATTACATAAGGGATCATCAACAAGAGGCTATGCGTTCTATGCAAAATAATGAACTTCCACTGAGTTATTTTCCAGAGAAAGCATAGAGCCACGAGTTGACAATCCCTTTTATACCATAATTTAACGCATTTCCCACTAGAAATGAGTTCATCCATAGCTAGCAAGTTCACTAGATTGCGATAGTACATGCTTTGGTAACCAAACACACAGACTTGCAAGTTTAGCTAACCAAACCATCAGTCCTAGCTTGCTTTTGTGAAATAGTCAAACTAACTTGACCTGTATTGTACTTGTATTGACATACATGATTAGGACCTAGCCTACATCAACATCTTCAATGACATTGACGGACAGATTTAAAGCAAAGTAGAATCAAGCAGTCTTGATCGCTGATGTCAGTATTATGATGTGGATATTACTGGCTAGCACAGAGTGCTATACAAACTAACCATGCTGGCCTAGCTAACCTACATTTTGGTATACCTGGCTGTCATGATTGTACAGTCAGTTGTCACATCAGCTACTATGACTTATGACACCTGTCATGCCTATTACAGCAGTGGTGATGTAAGAGTTTTTTTGATGACAAACAGTCACATATGACAAAACAGAGATTTATCGAATTGGGTCAATTTAATAGGAATGAACCTAGGGCTGCAAAATTAATTCTGGAATTTCTAGAAAACCTGGGAATCTGGGTAAAATTCTTAGAATTTGTTGATCCCCTTGTGTGTTGCAGTCTCCCAGAGTGAGGCCCAGGCAGGAGCCGGCTGCAGCGGAGCAGGGCACCATGATGGAGGGGGGCATGCAGCTGCTGAACCGTGACGGCCACAGCATCTCGCACAACTCCAAGCGCCACTACCATGACTCGTTCGTGTCCATGAACAGGATGCGCCAGCGCAGCTTGCTCTGCGACATCGTGCTGCACGTCTCCAACAAGGAGATTAAGGCACACAAGGTGGTGCTGGCATCCTGCAGTCCCTACTTCCACGCCATGTTTACAAGTAAGTATCCCTCCTCCGAGTCCGCACCCACGGCTACTGAGACTGCTATTCTGTTTCTCCACGCCCTAACAAGTGTTCACTACTAGTGTTAGTCACTCACTTTGGGACACCGTCTCCCCCTCTTTACCATTAACAAAGTGGTGTGAGGGGTTTGTGGGGATTATTGGTTGTTGCTTGAATGCTCAGACATTGAACTGCGCTACATTTTGCTCAATGTGTGTGAGTGGCAGTGGCACCTCAACTTGTGAGCAACACCTCATTTGTTTGCTTCCTTCCTCGTCAGTGACCACTTCCTTCCTTCCTCCCTGTTGTCTGTGTGCGTTCTTTCCTGTTGGGGGTCATAGATCACCAGGTGAGGTGTGTCCCAGTTTTCCTCCTCCCTCCTGCAGCTCAGACTAGAGCCTTCTGAGGGTATGAGGCTTTAAGACTCACCACTAGACTCATTTTCAACTGACCATGCTCTAAACCTAGGCCTATTTAAGTCTGCTGATACAGTGCCTTCGGAAAGTATTCAGACCCCTTCCCCTTTTCCACGTTTTGATACGTTACAGCCTTATTCTAAAATGGATTAAATACAAAATAAAAAACATCAAAATACACACAATACCCCATAACGACAAAGCAAAAAGTTTTATTTTTATGTTAGCAAATGTATTAATTTATTTCTTTGCATAAGTATTCAGACCCTTTGCTATGGGACTCGAAATTGAGCTCAACTGCATCCTGTTTCCATTCCTCACACACCTGTCTATATAAGGTCCCACAGTTGACAGTGCATGTCAGAGTAAAAACTAAGCCGTGAGGTCGAAAGAATTGTCCGTAGAGCTCCGAGACAGGTTTGTGTTGAGGCTCAGATCTGGGGAAGGGTACCAAAAGAATTCTGCAGCATTGAAGGTCCCCAAGAACATTCTTAAATGGAAGAAGTTTGGAACCACCAAGACTCTTCCTAGAGCTGGCTGCCCGGCCAAATTGCGCAATCTGGGGAGAATGTCCTTGGTCAGGGAGGTGACAAAGAATCCGATGGTCACTCTGACAGAGCTCCAGAGGTCCTCTGTGGAGATGGGAGAACCTTCCAGAAGGAAAACCATCTGTGCAGCACTCCACCAATCAGGCCTTTATGGTAGAGTGACCAGACGGAAGCGACTCCTCAGTAAAAAGGACACAACAGCTCGCTTGGAGTTTGCCAAAAGGCACCTCAAGGACTCAGACCATGAGAAACCAGATTGTCAGGTCTGATGACGCCAAGACTGAACTCTTTGGCCTGAATGCCAAGCGTCACTTCTGGAGGAAACCTGGCACCATCCCTACGGTTAAGCATGGGGGTTGCAGCATCATACTGTGGGGATGTTTTTCAGCGGAATAAATACTAATCAGGATCAAGGGTAAGATGAACAGAGCAAATTACAGAGAGCTCCTTGATGAAAGCCTGCTCCAGAGCGCTCAGGACCTCAGACTGGGGCGAAGGGTCACCTTCCAATAGGACAACAACCCTAAGCGCAAAGCCAAGACAACACAGGAGTGGCTTCGGGACAAGTTTCTGAATGTCGTTGAGTTGCCCAGCCAGAGCCCGGACTTGAACCCGATCTAACATCTCTAGAGTGACCTGAAAATAACTGTGCAACGACGCTCCACATCCAACCTGATAGAGCTTGAGTCAAGGGGTCTGAATTCTTTCCGAGTGCCCTGTACAGCCAACAATCTAATCAATATAACCAAAACGCTGTTGTGCGTGTGTGCTGGTTCATTTGACCTGTTGGAACAAATGGACTACCTTCCATGCTAAAATATGCTTCTTTGCTGTGTTTGGCTTAACACAAGCGCCTCATAGTTCCAGGAATCGGAATTACACACAGATTGTCTGACAGTCAAAACAATTAATCACTCAGACGCAGACAGCTACAAATGCTAAACAATTTCATAGTGCTATGCAGTGACTGTCCTATGAGAATTTGTGTATAATGGGAGGTACGTGCTTCATGTCTGTGGCAATAGAGCAGGGATCCACAACTAGATTAAGCCGCAGGTAGATTTTTGTTCTTGAAACAATGGTCATGGGGCCGGAACTTAGTTACAAAACATTTTTAGAATGCAAATTGAGCCCAAACAGATAATCATTTCAAAGCTAGCTGTTATGTGTGGGAATACTTTGAAACATATTTATAAAATGAATCACTTTGAGCTGAGTTGCTGGTGTTATTACAGTCTTTTATGTCCCCCCCCCGCCCATGGGCTGCCAGTTGGGGAACCCTGCAATAGAGTATATACCACATTACACACACACACACAAATCTTTCAGTTAAAATGGAGTGTTAAATTGCACTTGAAATCAACTCTGATTTGATTTCTCTCACTTGACATGTTGAATTGGTTTCGCATATGGTTTGTCCGCACGGACACAGGCACAGACTGGAAAACTGGAAAACTCTGTTGTCTGTCTGTGGTCATGCAGATGAGATGTCGGAGAGTCGCCAGACCCACGTGACCCTACATGACATTGACCCCCAGGCGTTGGAACAGCTGGTTCAGTATGCCTACACAGCAGAAATCGTGGTGGGGGAGGGCAACGTGCAGGTAAGAAGAAAAGACTACTGCATCTCAAACAGCACCTTATTCCCTACTTTTTTTTAATTTACTTGTATTTAACCTTTATTTAACTAGGCAAGTCAGTTAAGGACAAATTCTTATTTACAATGACGGCCTACCAAAAGGCAAAAGACCTCCTGCGGGGACGGGCTGGAGAAAACAATAAAAAATTATGAAATATAGAACATAACACACATCACGACAAGAGACACAACACTACATAAAGGGGGACCTAAAGACAACAACATAGCAAGGCAGCAACACATGACAACAACATGGTAGCAGCACAACATGGTACAAACATTATTGGGCACAGACAACAGTACAAAGGTAAAGAAGGTAGAGGCAACATACATCACGCAAAGCAGCCACAACTGTCAGTAAGAATGTTCATTATTGAGTCTTTGAATGAAGAGATTGAGATAAAACTACATTTGTAGTGCGCTATATATTCAAAAGTAGTCAGTATGTAGGGAATGTACCATCATTATTCTACATGGTGGTCTCGAACACTCTCAAAGTTTGTAAACTTCTCTGACCGCTGTCAAAGTAATAACGTGAGAGTTCTGTACTCTGATGTTCGTGGAGAGCATGAAATCTGAACGGGTTTGAGAAGTATTTGGCTCTTGTTTTAATAGCTTTGTATACGTACCTCTCTGGAACTAATACATTTAGTAACATAAAGTAAAAACCGTAAAAGTATTCCACGAAAACACACTGATACTGATGATTACATTACTTTGTTAAAGTATTTCTGTTCCTAATCTCTTATATATTGTCACATTCTTTAGCATAATGCCACAAACCATTTACATCCTACCCCATATCATCCTATACTAATCTTCATATCCCATATCATCCTATACTCATCTTCACATCCCATATCATCCTATACTCATCTTCACATCCCATATCATCCTATACTCATCTTCACATCCCATATCATCCTATACTCATCTTCACATCCCATATCATCCTATACTCATCTTCACATCCCATATCATCCTATACTCATCTTCACATCCCATATCATCCTATACTCATCTTCACATCCCATATCATCCTATACTCATCTTCACATCCCATATCATCCTATACTCATCTTCACATCCCATATCATCCTATACTCATCTTCACATCCCATATCATCCTATACTCATCTTCACATCCCATATCATCCCATACTCATCTTCACACCCCATATCATCCCATACTCATCTTCACACCCCATATCATCCCATACTCATCTTCACACCCCATATCATCCCATACTCATCTTCACACCCCATATCATCCCATACTCATCTTCACACCCCATATCATCCCATACTCATCTTCACACCCCATATCATCCCATACTCATCTTCACACCACATATCATCCCATACTCATCTTCACACCACATATCATCCCATACTCATCTTCACACCACATATCATCCCATACTCATCTTCACACCCCATATCATCCTATGGGGGCGGCAAGGTAGCCTAGTGGTTAGAGCGTTGGACTAGTAACCGGAAGGTTGCAAGTTCAAATCCCCGAGCTGACAAGGTACAAATCTGTCGTTCTGCCCGTGAACAGGCAGTTAACCCACTAGGCCGTCATTTAAAATAAGAATTTGTTCTTAACTGACTTGCCTAGTAAAATAAAGGTAAAATAAATAAATAAAATAAAAATGCTCATCTTCACACCCCACATCATCCTATGCTCATCTTCACACCCCACATCATCCTATGCTCATCTTCACACCCCACATCATCCTATGCTCATCTTCACATCCCACATCATCCTATGCTCATCTTCACATCCCATATCATCCTATGCTCATCTTCACACCCCACATCATCCTATGCTCATCTTCACACCCCACATCATCCTATGCTCATCTTCACACCCCACATCATCCTATGCTCATCTTCACACCCCACATCATCCTATGCTCATCTTCACACCCCACATCATCCTATGCTCATCCTCACACCCCACATCATCCTATGCTCATCTTCACGTTTTCTATTGCTCCACCCATTGGAATCAGACTTTATGTAAAAGTGGGAGTACAATGGAATAACAAAGTGTAGTCTCAGCAAGCACATTACTTTTCCGTTCTGCCTTTTTGGCCCTGTTGTTTTTGGGAGTACAATAAAGGTATACAGTGCCTTGCGAAAGTATTCGGCCCCCTTGAACTTTGCGACCTTTTGCCACATTTCAGGCTTCAAACATAAAGATATAAAACTGTATTTTTTTGTGAAGAATCAACAACAAGTGGGACACAATCATGAAGTGGAACGACATTAATTGGATATTTCAAACTTTTTTAACAAATCAAAAACAGAAAAATTGGGCGTGCAAAATTATTCAGCCCCCTTAAGTTAATACTTTGTAGCGCCACCTTTTGCTGCGATTACAGCTGTAAGTCGCTTGGGGTATGTCTCTATCAGTTTTGCACATCGAGAGACTGACATTTTTTCCCATTCCTCCTTGCAAAACAGCTCGAGCTCAGTGAGGTTGGATGGAGAGCATTTGTGAACAGCAGTTTTCAGTTCTTTCCACAGATTCTCGATTGGATTCAGGTCTGGACTTTGACTTGTCGTTCTAACACCTGGATATGTTTATTTTTGAACCATTCCATTGTAGATTTTGCTTTATGTTTTGGATCATTGTCTTGTTGGAAGACAAATCTCCATCCCAGTCTCAGGTCTTTTGCAGACTCCATCAGGTTTTCTTCCAGAATGGTCCTGTATTTGGCTCCATCCATCTTCCCATCAATTTTAACCATCTTCCCTGTCCCTGCTGAAGAAAAGCAGGCCCAAACCATGATGCTGCCACCACCATGTTTGACAGTGGGGATGGTGTGTTCAGGGTGATGAGCTGTGTTGCTTTTACGCCAAACATAACGTTTTGCATTTTTGCCAAAAAGTTTAATTTTGGTTTCATCTGACCAGAGCACCTTCTTCCACATGTTTGTTGTGTCTCCCAGGTGGCTTGTGGCAAACTTTAAACGACACTTTTTATGGATATCTTTAAGAAATGGCTTTCTTCTTGCCACTCTTCCATAAAGGCCAGATTTGTGCAATATACGACTGATTGTTGTCCTATGGACAGAGTCTCCCACCTCAGCTGTAGATCTCTGCAGTTCATCCAGAGTGATCATGGGCCTCTTGGCTGCATCTCTGATCAGTCTTCTCCTTGTATGAGCTGAAAGTTTAGAGGGACGGCCAGGTCTTGGTAGATTTGCAGTGGTCTGATACTCCTTCCATTTCAATATTATCGCTTGCACAGTGCTCCTTGGGATGTTTAAAGCTTGGGAAATCTTTTTGTATCCAAATCCGGCTTTAAACTTCTTCACAACAGTATCTCGGACCTGCCTGGTGTGTTCCTCGATCTTCATGATGCTCTCTGCACTTTTAACGGACCTCTGAGACTATCACAGTGCAGGTGCATTTATACGGAGACTTGATTACACACAGGTGGATTGTATTTATCATCATTAGTCATTTAGGTCAACATTGGATCATTCAGAGATCCTCACTGAACTTCTGGAGAGAGTTTGCTGCACTGAAAGTAAAGGGGCTGAATAATTTTGCACGCCCAATTTTTCAGTTTTTGATTTGTTAAAAAAGTTTGAAATATCCAATAAATGTCGTTCCACTTCATGATTGTGTCCCACTTGTTGTTGATTCTTCACAAAAAAATACAGTTTTATATCTTTATGTTTGAAGCCTGAAATGTGGCAAAAGGTCGCAAAGTTCAAGGGGGACGAATACTTTCGCAAGGCACTGTACCATATAAAAAAAAATCAGGACAGCTGATGGTTTGTTACAAGTTTATATTTGCCTAAAGATATTATGTTTGTCCGACAAGGTGGGATCTTTTTGTGTCGGTAAAATGTATTCTGTGAGAAATGGTGGTGGAAACTCATTTATACGCAAATATTGATATAATAACCATCATATCAAAGTAAACCTGGATTCACATGATGATATGGTGTGTGGTCCTTCCACTATGATTTGGGAAACCATGCAGTGTATTAGGTTACAGATTAAATAAGTTATTCTGAACTTCACAGGGTGGTGAAAGTGCAAGGTGATGAGTTTGATGCTCCTTTCCAATAAATATTGAGGGTTATATTCTGGTGACAGGATCGATGCTTGACTGCCGTTCTCGATTTTATCAGTAATAATCTCATGTAGATTAGCCTACCCGCACAGCCTACCCACACTGTAGACTATCTTCCAGCTGTTGGCTAGAGCACACGTACCAAGACCAGAGTAAGGACATTTGCTATTTAACCCAACAGTTTTAGTCAAAAATACAATGGAAACACATTGAACTTCAGATTTTTATTCAGTACATTTAAACTTAAGCAAAAAAAGTTAATAAATGTATGCTCTACGTCATAACACACTGATTTTTAACTGCAACAAGTCCGTTTGGTGGAAACACACCACTGGTGAAAAAATGCACATGTTGTCTTCATGCATATTTTAGAATATTCGCATGAAAATATGTCGCCAATTGGATAGAAACCTAGCTCCTGTCACCATGAAAATGTTTAAAATCTGTCTCAGCAGCATATATATTTGATGCAACAAGGGTAGAAATTGCTTATTGGGTCGATATTACCAACCAAGCAAAGCAGAGCTGTTTCATCAAGGTACAAATGTCCTGTGCTTTTTCAATTTGCGCACAGACACATATTTTTATTTATTTATTTTATTTTATTTTACCTTTATTTAACCAGGTAGGCAAGTTGAGAACAAGTTCTCATTTACAATTGCGACCTGGCCAAGATAAAGCAAAGCAGTTCGACAGATAAAACGACACAGAGTTACACATGGAGTAAAAACAAACATACAGTCAATAATGCAGTATAAACAAGTCTATATACAATGTGAGCAAATGAGGTGAGAAGGGAGGTAAAGGCAAAAAAGGCCATGATGGCAAAGTAAATACAATATAGCAAGTAAAATACTGGAATGGTAGTTTTGCAATGGAAGAATGTGCAAAGTAGAAATAAAAAATAATGGGGTGCAAAGGAGCAAAATAAATAAATAAATAAAAATGAAATACAGTTGGGAAAGAGGTAGTTGTTTGGGCTAAATTATAGGTGGGCTATGTACAGGTGCAGTAATCTGTGAGCTGCTCTGACAGTTGGTGCTTAAAGCTAGTGAGGGAGATAAGTGTTTCCAGTTTCAGAGATTTTTGTAGTTCGTTCCAGTCATTGGCAGCAGAGAACTGGAAGGAGAGGCGGCCAAAGAAAGAATTGGTTTTGGGGGTGACTAGAGAGATATACCTGCTGGAGCGTGTGCTACAGGTGGGAGATGCTATGGTGACCAGCGAGCTGAGATAAGGGGGGACTTTACCTAGCAGGGTCTTGTAGATGACATGGAGCCAGTGGGTTTGGCGACGAGTATGAAGCGAGGGCCAGCCAACGAGAGCGTACAGGTCGCAATGGTGGGTAGTATATGGGGCTTTGGTGATAAAACGGATTGCACTGTGATAGACTGCATCCAATTTGTTGAGTAGGGTATTGGAGGCTATTTTGTAAATGACATCGCCAAAGTCGAGGATTGGTAGGATGGTCAGTTTTACAAGGGTATGTTTGGCAGCATGAGTGAAGGATGCTTTGTTGCGAAATAGGAAGCCAATTCTAGATTTAACTTTGGATTGGAGATGTTTGATATGGGTCTGGAAGGAGAGTTTACAGTCTAACCAGACACCTAAGTATTTGTAGTTGTCCACGTATTCTAAGTCAGAGCCGTCCAGAGTAGTGATGTTGGACAGGCGGGTAGGTGCAGGTAGCGATCGGTTGAAGAGCATGCATTTAGTTTTACTTGTATTTAAGAGCAATTGGAGGCCACGGAAGGAGAGTTGTATGGCATTGAAGCTTGCCTGGAGGGTTGTTAACACAGTGTCCAAAGAAGGGCCGGAAGTATACAGAATGGTGTCGTCTGCGTAGAGGTGGATCAGGGACTCACCAGCAGCAAGAGCGACCTCATTGATGTATACAGAGAAGAGAGTCGGTCCAAGAATTGAACCCTGTGGCACCCCCATAGAGACTGCCAGAGGTCCGGACAGCAGACCCTCCGATTTGACACACTGAACTCTATCAAAGAAGTAGTTGGTGAACCAGGCGAGGCAATCATTTGAGAAACCAAGGCTGTCGAGTCTGCCGATGAGGATATGGTGATTGACAGAGTCGAAAGCCTTGGCCAGATCAATGAATACGGCTGCACAGTAATGTTTCTTATCGATGGCGGTTAAGATATCGTTTAGGACCTTGAGCGTGGCTGAGGTGCACCCATGACCAGCTCTGAAACCGGATTGCATAGCAGAGAAGGTATGGTGAGATTCGAAATGGTCGGTAATCTGTTTGTTGACTTGGCTTTCGAAGACCTTAGAAAGGCACGGTAGGATAGATATAGGTCTGTAGCAGTTTGGGTCAAGAGTGGGGTTCTGTGTGGTAGAGGGGATTAATCCAAATCACACAACAACAACAAAAATAAAAACAATAGATATAGTTATAGAGGCCCAAGAAGAAAACATAATAATAATAAAAATTTAAAAAAGTTTAAAAAAAAAAAATTCAGATAGCAGCCGGTAAGACAGCTAACGGTTAGCAGGCCGCAGATGGGCGTTCAGGTAACGTCGCGACGGAGGAGCCAGCCGAATAACTCCTTCGGGTAGATAACGTCGGCAGTCCAGTTGTGAAGGCCCGGTGGGGCTCCGCGAAGGCAGTAAAACGGGTCCGGATAGGTGACTGCAGCCCAGGTGTGATTGATGGAACTCAGGAGTGATTGACGGAGCTTGCTAGCTCCGGAATAATTGATGTTTGCTCCGGAATCGACGAAGGCCGATAGTCACACGGATAGCAGCTAGCTAGCTGTGAGATCCGGGTATGAATGTCCAGAGAGCAGTCGAAATCCAGGGACATGGAGAGAAAAATTGGTCCGGTATGTTCCGTTCCGAGCCGCGCTGCGCCGTACAGAACTGGCGATAGATTTTCGAGCTAAAGGATAGCTGATGACCACAAACCGTGGTTAGCTGAATACTAACGATTTGCCAGTAAAGGAGCTAACTAGCTTCTGAACTAGCTTCTGGATTAGCTTCTGGCTAGTTTCAGGCTAGCTTCTTGGAGTTTCAGGCTAGCTTCTTGGAGGATTACAGATCTGAGGTAAATAATACTTTTTTATAAATATACATTGGTGAGGCGGGTTGCAGGAGAGTGTTTTGAAGATGAGTTGATAGAAAATAAAAATAAAATGTATGTGAAAAAGTTGTAAATATATATATATACAGGACACGACAAGACGAGGACAAAAGACGTCTGAACTGCTATGCCACAGCTTGGCTACATTGTAACCGTGAAGTGGCCGTGGTGCACTCTCATGGGGCTCAGCCAGGCTGTTTACTTTTGTAACTGAATGAAAACAACATCTTAACAATGTGGTTTAAACAAATTTATTTTGGGGAAATGGATGGCAAAAATGCTGAATTGTGCTAAATACCTGTAAACAGCTTGGGGAGAAAAGTTATTCCACATTAATCATGTAATATTAGGCCTAAGAATTATTTCTCACTATCTACTTGTGAGCTACTCATTGACAGCCCGCCAGCTACCGGACATGCCATTTTCCGCCAAGGTGGTAGGCTGATGGAAGGCTACTCAGTCAGTGGGAGAATCTCAAGTGTAAACTCCTCACGTCCCCTCTCCTCGCCTCCTTCTCAAATTGCATTGGATGAGAAAGCCAGAGGTCCCGCCCCTCTGACCTTCTCCTCCAATGAGTTTTGTGAAGGAGATGAGGAGAGAGGACTCCAGCAATAGAGGTTCTCTCAGAGGCTGCGATACAGCAAAGCCTTATCAGACATGCTCGTGCTCATCAAGGTTCTTACAGGCACCGTGAAATGGCTAACTTTTCTCGTGGTGCTGCCTCTCAAATGATATGTAACAACACCCTGTGTGCATCCGACATGAAACAGTGATACAAATGTTCGTTTTTTTAACACCAGTGGTGCAGCGAGTGCTTTCTAACTGCACTGAGCCAAAACAGTGGAGCATGGGAGTGAAGCATTGGTTTCAAGTGGGCCAAACCATTCATCTTGAGGCAACGAGGGGAAGGGGTGTAAAATGGAATCTGTTACTTGCATTTTGATGTATTATATAATAATGTATTTTAAGACTAGCTCAAAACACTACTAATCATTTGAAAATGAGAAATTACCTAATGGATCATGATACTTTTCTGGTAAAAAAAAGTGGGGGTGCAAAAACTGCAGCTGCTACGTTTGCTACATCGCTCAGGCGTCTATGGCTCCCCCCGATCGTCCTCTTTTTCTTCTAGACCTTACTCCCAGCGGCCAGCCTGCTGCAGCTCAACGGGGTGAGGGACGCCTGCTGTAAGTTCCTCCTCAGCCAGCTGGACCCCTCTAACTGCCTGGGCATCCGCGGCTTCGCAGACACACACTCCTGCAGCGACCTGCTCAAGTCGGCGCACAAGTACGTCCTGCAGCACTTCGTGGAGGTGTCCAAGACCGAGGAGTTCATGCTGCTGCCGCTGAAACAGGTAGAGGCCAGACAGAATACTGAGCTAGCATGTCATATGCCTTTCCTTACAGAATGACGTGACAGCGACGGGATCTTATTTTTGTCATTGTTTTGCATTGGAGTTGTTGAAAGTTATTGTGGCACTTTGGTTTATGACTTTGTGCGCTGATGTTGGGAGCCTGCAAGCTCTAGGCACACTAGGAATATAAACCTTTTCACCTCTTAATCAATCAAGGTGATCTACAGTGCTGTCCACTCATCTGACAGTTATTGGTAAAGACAAACAAAGATGCTCAGCTACACTGGGATGCATTAGTCTCCTCCCACTCTGACTGTCCCTCTCTTTCCTGCAGAAAGAGGAGAACATCTTGTCATGTTCTATCCTTTCCTCAACCCCCTGAAGATCCTTCATAGAGCAAGCAGCAAAGACAAGAGTGTGTAGTTGCCTTTTGAACACTCATTAAACGAAGACATCTCTCCATCCTCGGCTCCTTGTCAATCAGTGTCTATTGTAGTTTTACTCATCATGCTCTCCATCTAGATTTTCTGTCATAGCAGCTCAGCATAGCAGTCACTTGTTCATTGTCTGGACTTGTCCAATGACAGCCTAGTTTAGGGGTATGACCTGGAAGTGGTAATTAGCCAGAGCACTGGTTGATGTTCCAGACTGAGTACATTGCAGATGTTGCATTGCATTGACCAATGGTTGCTTGCCACATCATCGACTGCGCAGTCGGTAAATCCGATTTCTAGTGGGTAATTCCACGAAAGGATACAGCTAAAATATTTTTTTGTATCCGAATGTTCTGGCAATTCTCACATAGAAACGTCATTGGGAGGAAGGATCTTTGACTTGTTTTTTTTTCTATCACAAACTATTTTGGAGAAAATCATGATGAAAGTGACCCTATGATGCATGAACCGTACATGATATCTTTACATTTTAGTTGTCTTATCCAGAACTATTTACAAACACAATTTAGGGTTAAGTGCCTTGCTCAAGCATAACGGACAACATCTTTGTGTCATTACACTCCCTATACTGTGCTCAGACCTATGGAGTATGTCGAGGTCCTGTCAAAACACAATTACATTGATTTAACATAAAATATATCAATAATTCAAAGGACCCTTTTTGATTTTGTACATTTTAAGACATATACTTTGTTACAATATACTGTACAAGTACATACAATTTCCAGAGTGGGCTCCCTGCTCATTTTGAAGTGTTCATACGTTTAATGAGCACCATCAACACAGTGAATGGGGAAATGGATTAAAAGGGAACTCCCTCTGTTGTGATTTGGTAATAATGTCTATGTATATATAAAATGGGTCATAGCTTCAAAACTAAGTTTGACAATTTGCCAGTTTATCAACTTTCCAAAAAAAAGATCCTAAAAAATGCAGTGTATGATATACCAGTCTTTACTTTTTACCAATGTAAAAAAATGATTTCAAATGTTGCTACATAAGACCAAATCCAGGTGGTGAGACACATATTGTTCCAAACAATGTCTAAAAATAAGCTAAATCAAATAGGGTACTTTTTTGTTTTCAAAGTCTAGACATAATCCATATGTTAGAGCTTAATGACACCAAGATGTTGCATGTAACGATTCCCGGATCATAAGGTCTTACACGAGGCATGTAGAGGTCTGAAAAAAGGTCCTCAAATGAACTCTTCGTCATGAATTTCCCCCAAAAATGGTTTGTGATACAAATGTCAAAAGCATGTCAAACATCCTTCCTCCCAATTAAGTTTCTATGTGAGAATTGCCAGAACAATATAAGATATCCAACATTTTTGGGGGTCCTGGCACGGAATCGTAATGTTTTTTCGTGTGTTTTTTTTACCTTTATTTTACTAGGCAAGTCGGTTAAGAACAAATTCTTATTTTCAATGACGGCCTAGGAACAGTGGGTTAACTGCCTGTTCAAGGGCAGAACGACAGATTTTGTACCTTGTCAGCTCGGGGATTTGAACTTGCAACCTTTCGGTTACTAGTCCAATGCTCTAACCACTAGGCTACACTGCCGCTGTTTAGCTGATACGTTAAACACCCATCGAGGCGTTGTAAGATCCGGCATGCGTCTTGAAGCCTAGAACACTGCCATGGTGTATGTGCTGCCAAGAGACTGAAACATCTACAGGAACCCACGTCCATGAAAAGCGAATGGGGAAGTAGCGACCTAGCATGTGGACAGATGTGAACGCTCATTTCATCCTGTGGTCAGAGTTGAGGGGTAGGAGTCAGTAGTCTCTGTTAGGGTCTGAGTTGGGGTTAGCAGCGTGCCTAGTTGTGTTGGTGAACATCCGTTTTCGAGACAATATCAGAGACGGGACAGGTCAAGCTATGTGACAGCTGTGACAGCACCAGCTGTTAGGATTTTCCTCCTGACTGAAACACTACACTAACGATTTGATTGCTCTTTAATTCTCTTCCATCTCAATGTTACCCAGCCAGATTGAAATGAATTGGGCACTATCCATTAGCCAAGAGTAGAATGAGTAGGCTTAGTGACATCCGAAACGGAGCTGTAGGGCTGCCAGCTGTGACTCTGCTCTCTCTTTTGCTTTCTCTTTGTATTCCTTTGTCTCTCTCTTTCTCTCTCTCTCTCTCTCTTTGTGTCGCTCTCTACTTTCTGCCTCTCTTTTTCTTCCTTTCTCTTTCTGAAGCGGTCGTGTGCCAGTCACAGATCTGCACAGGGGCAGGATTTATTTACCTGCTCTAAGTGTTTTTGAGCTCACCGAGCCATATGAAAAGCGCCCCCACATTTTCTCGTTTTAGACACGAACACTGGCAACTGGACTTTTGACTAGACCTTATGGTCATCTACTACACGGTGTTATTGCTCACATACACAGATATTTGGTTTATTCATGTTTTTAAATATACATTTTGTATCTGTTCTTTCTGCCTCTCTCAAACATGCTTGTACTGGTACACTTTACATGTCAGACACAGACACATTGTCTGTCTGGCTCTGTACTGTGCTGCTCTGTACTGTGCTGGCTCTGTACTGTGCTGGCTCTGTACTGTGCTGGCTCTGTACTGTGCTGGCTCTGTACTGTGCTGGCTCTGTACTGTGCTGGCTCTGTGCTGCTCTCTACTGTGCTGGCTTTGTGCTGCTCTGTACTGTGCTGCTCTGTACTGAGATGGCTCTGTACTGTGCTGCTCTGTACTGCTCTGGCTCTGTCCTGTGCTGCTCTGTACTGCTCTGGCTCTGTCCTGTGCTGGCTCTGTACTGTGCTGGCTCTGTACTGTGCTGGCTCTGTACTGCTCTGTACTGTACTGTGCTGGCTCTGTGCTGTATGGCTCTCTAGTTCATGTGGATTAGGTAATGCTGTTTGTCTGAAGCTGCTGCTATTCTATTGATCTCAGCAGCAGCTGGCAACTCCAGCCCTGCCCTGCCTGACTAGGAGCTGTGCCACCCTCTCTGCAGTGCGCACACACACACACACACACACACACACACACATCACCCTAAAAGAGGCACACACACACACACACTACACCCACGCACTACATAGTCACGCTGTAATATATCAGGACACGCCCTTACCCATTAACCTTTATTTAACCAGGTAGGCTAGTTGAGAACAAGTTCTCATTTACAACTGCGACCTGGCCAAAATAAAGCAAAGCAGTGCAACACAAACAACAACACAGAGTTACACATGGAGTAAACAAACAGTTAATAATACAGTAGAAAAAGTCTATATACAGTGAGTGCATATGAGGTAAGATAAGGGAGGTAAGGCCATAAATAGACTGTGGTGGCGAAGTAATTACAATATAGCAATTAAACACTGGAATGGTACATGTGCAGAAGATGAATGTGCAAAGGAGCAAGATAAATAAATAAATAAATGCAGTATGGGGATGAGGTAGTTGGATGGGCTGTTTACAGATGGGCTATGTACAGGTCCAGTGATCTGTGAGCTGCTCTGACAGCTGGTGCTTAAAGCTAGTGAGGGAGATATGTGTCTCCAGCTTCAGTGATCTTTGCAGTTCGTTCCAGTCATTGGAAGCAGAGAACTGGAAGGAAAGGCAGCCAAAGTAGGAATTGGCTTTTGGAGTGACCAGTGAGATATACCTGCTGGAGCGCGTGCTACGGGTGGGTGCTGCTATGGTGACCAGTGAGCTGAGATAAGGCGGGCTTTACCTAGCAAAGACTTGTAGATGACCTGGAGCCAGTGGGCTTGGCGATGAGTATGAAGCGAGGGCCAGCCAACGAGAGCGTACAGGTCGCAGTGGAAGGTAGTATATGGGGCTTAGGTGACAAAACAGATGGCACTGTGATAAACATCCAATTTGTTGAGTAGAGTGTTGGAGGCTATTTTGTAAATGACATCGCCGAAGTCAGTAGGATGGTCAGTTTTACTAGGGTATGTTTGGCAGCATGAGTGAAGGATGCTTTGTTGCGAAATAGGAAGCCGATTCTAGATTTAAATTTGGATTGGAGACACTTAATATGAGTCTGGAAGGAGAGTTTACGGTCTAGTCTGACACCTAGGTATTAGAACCGTCCAGAGTAGTGATGCTAGTCAGGCGGGCAGCGATCGGTTGAAGAGCATGCATTTAGTTTTACATGCATTTAAGAGCAGTTTAAGGCCACAGAAGGAGTGTTGTATGGCATTGAAGCTCGTTTGGAGGTTAGTTTACACAGTGTCCAAGGAAGGGCCAGAAGTATACAGAATGGTGTCGTCTGTGTCGAGGTGGATCAGAGAATCACCAGCAGCAAGAGCAACATCATTGATGTATACAGAGAAGACAGTCGGCCCGAGAATTGAACTCTGTGGCACCCCCATAGAGGCTGCCAGAGGTCCGGACAACAGGCCCTCCGATTTGACACGCTGAACTCTATCAGATAAGTAGTTGGTGAACCAGGCACGGCAATCATTTGAGAAACCAAGGCTGTCGAGTCTGCCGATAAGAATGTGGTGATTGACAGAGTCAAAAGCCTTGGCCAGGTCGATGAATACAGCTGCACAGTATTGTCTCTTATCGATGGCGGTTATGATATCGTTTAGGACCTTGAGCGTGGCTGAGGTGCACCCATGACCAGCTCTGAAACCAGATTGCATAGCGGAGAAGGTACGGTGGGATTCGAAATGGTCGGTGATCTGTTTGTTAACTTGGCTTTTGAAGACCTTAGAAAGGCAGAGTAGGATAGATATAGGTCTGTAGCAGTTTGGGTCTAGAGTGTCTCCCCCTTTGAGGAAGGCGATGACCTCGGCTGCTTTCCAATCTTTGGGAATCTCAGTCAATACGAGAGTTCGAACAGGCTAGTAATAGGGGTTGCAACAATTTCGGTACATCATTTTAGAAAGAGCGGTTCCAGATTGTCTAGCCCGGCTGATTTGTAAGGGTCCAAATTTTGCAGCTCTTTCAGAACATCAGCTATCTGGATTTGGGTGAAGGAGAAATGGGGGAGGCTTGGGCTAGTTGCTGTGGGGGGTGCAGGGCAGTCGACCGGGGTAGGGGTAGCCAGGTGGAAAGCATGGCCAGCCAATAAAAAAATGCTTATTGAAATTCTCAGTTATAGTGGATTTATTGGTGGTGACAGTGTTTCCTGCAGTGGGAAGCTGGGAGGAGGTGTTTTTATTCTCCATGGACTTTACAGTGTCCCAGAACCTTTTTGAGTTTGTGCTACAGGATGCAAATGTCTGCTTAAAAAAAGCTAGCCTTAGCTTTCCTAACTGCCTGTGTATATTGGTTCCTGACTTCCCTGAAAAGTTGCATATCACAGGGGCTATTCGATGCTAATGCAGAACGCCACAGGAGGTTTTTGTGCTGATCAAGGGCAGTCAGGTCTGGAGAGAACCAAGGGCTATATATGTTCCTGATTCTAATTGTGGGGTGGGGCATGCTTATTTAGGATGGTGAGGAAAGTACTTTTGAAGAATAACCAGGCATCCTCTACTGACGGGATGAGGTCAATATCCTTCCAGGATACCCGGGCCAGGTCGATTAGAAAGGCCTGCTTACTGAAGTGTTTTAGGGAGCATTTGACAGTGATGAGGTGTGGTCGTTTGACCGCAGACCCATTACGGATGCAGGCAATGAAGCAGTGATCGCTGAGATCTTGGTTGAAAACAGCAGAGGTGTATTTGGAGGGCAAGTTGGTTAGGATGATATCTATGAGGGTGCCCGTGTTTACAGCTTTAGGGTTGTACCTGGTAGGTTCATTGATAATTTGTGTGAGATTGAGGGCATCAAGCTTAGATTGTAGGATGGCCGGGGTGTTAAGCATGTCCCAGTTTAGGTCACCTAGCAGCACGAGTTCTGAAGAAAGATGGGGGGGGCAATCAATTCAAATATTGTGTCCAGAGCACAGCTGGGGGCAGAGGTTGGTCTATAGCAAGCGATAACAATGAGAAAGGTGGATTTAGAGTAGTAGAAGCTCAAATTGTTTGTGTACAGACCTGGATAGTAAGACAGAACTCTGCAGGCTATCGCTGCAGTAGATTGCAACATCGCCCCCTTTGGCAGTTCTATATTGTTGGAAAATGTTATAGTTAGGGATAGAAATGTCAGGGTTTTTGTTGGTCTTCCTAAGCCAGGATTCAGACACGGCTAGGACATCCGGGTTGGCAGAGTGTGCTAAAGCAGTGAATTAAACAAACTTAGGGAGGATGCTTCTAATGTTAACATGCATGAAACCAAGGCTTTTACGGTTACAGAAGTCAACAAATGAGAGCACCTGGGGAATAGGAGTGGAGCTAGGTAATGCAGGGCCTGGATTAACCTCTACATCACCAGAGGAACGGAGGAGGAGTAGGATTAGGGTACGGCTAAAGGCTATAAGAACAGGTCGTCTAGTACGTCTGGAACAGAGTGTAAAAGGAGCAGGTTTCTGGGCGCGATAGAATAGATTCATGGCATAATGTACAGACAAAGTTATGGTTGGATACAGTGGAGGTAGGCCTAGGGATTGAGTGATGATGATAGAGATATTGTCTCTAGAAACATCATTTAAACAAGGTGATGTCATCGCATGTGTGGGAGGTGAAACGGAAGGATTAGCTAAGGCATGTTGAGCAAGGCTAGAGGCTCGACAGTGAAATAAGCCAATAAACACTAACCAGAACAGCAATGGACAAGGGATATTGACATTAAGGAGAGGCGTGCGTAGCCGAGTGATCATAAGGGTCCAGTGAGTAGTGAGGCTGGTTGGAGTCACGGCGATTCAGACAGCTAGCGGGCCGGGGATAGCAAGCATACACAATGTCTTTGTGGTGCTAATGGAAATATGATTCTAAACCATGTTCTTCATGAAAATTGATCCCACACACACACACATTTACCTCGGCTCATTGTTTCATTTTTTGGGACATTTCAGTAAAGCTGACCTTTTCAAGATGTTCCAAAATTAACATTGATTCCAGATAAATAGGAATGAATTCATGTTATAATTTCTTGTTGTGACAACTTTTGTGACTCATCCCACGTGGGATGAACCCCTTTGTGGGGGACTAGCTTCTTTCATTGATGTAAGAGAATCGCTAGCAAATGTCAAGAGGTGTAGAGACTGCTGTGTTTGTAACTCTTGAGTAAAATGATACTCTCTTGCCCTCTTTTTCTCTACTTCTCTCTGTGCCTACCCGTTCTCCCTCTCCCCCACACCCCTTCTCTCTCCTCCTCCTCTCTCTCCCCCTTCCTTCTCTCACTCCTCTCTGTGTGAAGGTATTGGACCTGATCTCCAGTGACAACCTGAACGTGCCGTCGGAAGAGGAGGTATACCGGGCCGTGCTGAGCTGGGTCAAACACGACATTGACGGGCGCAGGCAACACGTTCCCTGGGTAAGATCAAATATCCACCTGTGCAGCTCAGTGTGTATAGCATGACACTTACAATGTCAGGATTGTGGGTTTCATTCCCGCCGCCCACCTCCCATTCCCCTCCCTAGCTGATGAAGTGTGTACGCCTGCCCCTACTGCGGAGGGATTTCCTCATGAGCAACGTGGACACGGAGCAGTTGGTGCGTCACCACTCGGAGTGCAAGGACCTGCTCATCGAAGCCCTCAAGTACCACCTCATGCCCGAGCAGAGAGGCGTGCTGAGCAACAGCCGCACCCGGCCTCGTCGCTGCGAGGGCGCCAGCCCCGTGCTCTTCGCCGTTGGTCAGTGTGCCCCAGACATTACCCACCAGGGTACATACACACACGCGATCCTGAATTTGGCCCTTAGTTAAAGGCTAACCGGTTCACAGATACTGGGTAACATTCAAAACGCATAACATTTTAAATAGATGTGATTTGGCAATTATCCAAAATGAGTTTGGAATATTACAGTTCGCGACTACCATCTATAGAATATTTGTTCTTATTATAACTGAAATGGGACCATCCTCAGCACTGTTGTTCATGTTGTTAGCCAGGATGATTATGTGGTTGTTGTCTGTGTGTGTTGTGCCCAGGTGGGGGCAGTCTGTTTGCCATCCACGGCGACTGCGAGGCCTACGACACGCGGACAGACCGCTGGCACATGGTGGCCTCTATGTCCACCCGGCGGGCACGGGTGGGCGTGGCGGCCATAGGAAACAAGCTGTACGCAGTGGGAGGGTAAGAGATGAACTCATCTGACCAACCTTTGACCCCTAGATAGGATGAGGATAGATCTGGATGTGGGTAATAAGTCTTAACCAATGTTGTGCTAGCTATCTGAAATAGGACTGTTTAACACTGGTATGCTAGTGGTAGTTTTGCTAGCTAGCTAGCTCGGTTAGGTTAATATGAATGTCTTAAAAGTGAGACGAGGATTAGGGGAGATAACTTGTTGTAATCTTATTTAACCGAACACATTGAATTATATTATTTTGTATGATAAGATAAACAGTTGAATGTGGCAGCAGGACTAACATGAGCGTTGCCCTTAAAGTGTAATTATTCAAATTGTGACTTTCAATGCCAAAGCACGTCCCCTCTATCCGAGAGAGGGAAACAAAACTAATACCCTTTGCTTTTGTACATCAAGTGAAAGGTAGAACAAAGTAGTATCCAGACTACTATCACTGTCTGGAATGTCAGTCTCATCCAGGTTCCCCTGATGGAAATAAGCCATGACAAATAAATAAGCAGATGATACCTTATTTAAAATCCATTTTATTTCAAGAATAATTATTTTATTGTATTTTTTTAAAACTGTTAACAAAATACAGTTGTGAAGAATTGCGAAACCTGAAGAGGTACCAGACACCACTAGTGTCAGAGCCCATCCTCCTATGGTTGGCCTAGGATATGTCCAAAATGGCACGCTATTCCCAATATAGTGCACTGTTTTTGACCTGAGCCTTATGGGGAAAAGGTGGCCATCTGGTAAAAAACAGTGCACTATATAGGGAATAGGGTGCAATTTGGGACTCATCCTAGACCAACCATAGGAGGATGGGCTCTGCCACCAGTGTCTGGTACACAACCCCTAAGCCCACTCACTGGCCTCTCTCTTGCTCAGGTATGACGGTACCTCCGATCTAGCGACTGTGGAGTCCTACGACCCGGTCACCAACTCCTGGCAACCCGAGGTTTCCATGGGGACGCGGCGGAGCTGTCTGGGTGTGGCGGTGTTGCACGGCCTCCTGTACGCGGCCGGCGGTTACGACGGAGCATCCTGCCTCAACAGGTCCACTTCTGTCGCTGCTCACTAGGCCTGTAGCGGTTAGTGCTGCTGACCCCGGGAACACATATGCCAGGGTCGGGATTGGGTTCAAATCTAGCCCCCGTGCCTTTTGACTTAGTACAGTAGATAGAAGAAGTTCCATCTACCCACTCTGAGGACTTGGACTCCTCCATAATAACTTAGGGACACCGTCATAAATGTTACAACGTTAACATGTATACCTCCATAAAGTGCTACAAATACGAATGTACCTCTAGCCCGCTGTCTACAGGGAGACTTCCTTGAATGTCAGTGAATAAATCCGACACTGGTTGTCTCAACAGATTTTCACTCACATATACAAATACTGAGCTGGGATTGTTGTACTCCATCCATGTATGTAATGAGTGTCCCCTCTACCCCAACAGTGCAGAGCGGTACGACCCTCTGACCAGTACCTGGACCTCCATCGCTGCCATGAGCACCCGAAGGAGATATGTCCGTGTGGCCACTCTGGGTGAGCATGTGATGTTCACCTTGGTGTGATTATGTAATCGATTGAGCACGGATATAATGTAGGCTAGAGTGATTTTCCTACTGGGTTCCTGGTTATTATGGGCCTCATCAAACATTTGAGAGCTTTAATCTGGCATTTGGAGCTTGTCATCACGTGACTCTCTGTCTCTTTTTCTCTTTTTCTTCTGTTCTCTCTCCACCATCTCTCACTCCCTCTCTCGCTTTTCTCTCTCCCTCTCTCTGTCACTCTACCATCTCTCACACTCTTTCTCTCTCTCTCTCTCTCTCTAGATGGCAGTCTGTATGCAGTAGGAGGGTATGACAGTTCCTCACACCTAGCTACGGTGGAGAAATATGAACCACAGGTAAAAAACCGAAACAAACAATGAGATCTCTATCAATATGAACATGTTTCCTGGACCCAGATTAAGCCTATAGAAGAATCTCAACTGAGCATGATTTTCAGTAGCCTGGTAGAACCAACCTGATCGCTGTGTTCACCATCCTATTAAATACAATGGTGAACGTAGTGATTAGGCTGGTCCCACCAGGCTATATTTTCAGTCCGTCAATATGCTTAATCTGGTTAAAACCGGCCCATAAAGCTGAACTTCTGCCCAGATCAAAAAGTAGAACCAACACTGATGAGTCCCTCAACTGACCATGTGACTCCTAACAACCCTCTATGATTGGTCGGAACAGAGCAACGCGTGGACGGCCATCGCCAACATGCTGAGCCGACGCAGCAGTGCCGGGGTGGCCGTGCTGGAGGGCATGCTCTACGTAGCCGGGGGAAATGACGGCACCAGCTGCCTGAACTCAGTGGAGCGGTTCAACCCCAAGACCAATGCCTGGGAGGGCGTGGCGCCCATGAACATCCGCAGGTGGGCACCGCCAGCCACGTCACAATCGCTACCAACCACCTGTGGCTATACCTTCATTACCAGTGCATATATAGAGCCTTCTCTGGCTCCTCATAGGTGCCTTTATAAGTACATGAAGGTTGCGAATGCATTTAGAATGTATCCCACACAAGTGCCTTTAAGGTGTTATGTTGTACACAATACTTGATGCCATTCTGTTATACAAGAGTATTTGAAAGTAGTCTCAGAGTGTGATGAGGTGTTCATACAGCCGTTACTCACCTAATGATTAGGGTTTCTGGACCCTGCACATGCAGTGGGCCTTAGAGACCAGGATTGGGATATTTAAATTTAATTGGAGTCAAACATGCACATACACACACACACACACACACACACAAACATGAAGACATTCATACACACAAGATTACACACACACACAGGGAAATAGACGGAGTCAACAGGAAATGAATTGACCAGGGAAACCTGATGACAATGGATGCTCCAGTCCATAAATAAACCATTGTTGTAATCAGCAGTGTGGCTCATATTCATCTAAAAACAGGCCCCATCTAGTCACAGCAAGGTCGTATTCACTACAACCAAACGGAAGCAAACAGGCTGAAACAGGGAGGGACCTACCTGAATTTGACCTGCCTTACTGAGTCTGCATGTTATGCTGCACCCCTTTCCCAGAAGTACCCATGACCTTGTGGCCATGGACGGCTGGCTGTACGCAGTGGGCGGCAACGACGGCAGCTCCAGCCTCAACTCCATTGAGAAGTACAACCCCCGCAGCAACAAGTGGGTGGCGGCCTCCTGCATGTTCACGCGACGCAGCAGTGTGGGCGTGGCCGTCTTGGAGCTGCTCAACTTCCCGCCGCCCTCGTCGCCCACGCTCTCCGTGTCCTCCACCAGCCTTTGACACGGGGCTAGGTTCCGGCTGACCTCAGCCCCCACCTCGGTCACCCCCGCACAGCCAGGCCCAAGCAAGAGACGTAACTGCTCTGTGTGAAGGGGGGGAGGGAGGGAATGGAGGGGGTGCAGTTAAACAGAGAAGAGGTGATGAGGTTGGAAGAGCGAAGGATGGGGAGAGAGAGAGAAACACAGAGGTTGCTGGTGGTCTCGTTTCCTGAGGTCTCGCTGTATTACCGTAAAGATACCAGCTCCTCGTCTCTTGAAGAACACGGTAGAGTTTTCCTTGGATAAAGATTTTAAAAACTAAAAAGCATCCTCCCTTTATCCCTCTTTCCCTTTGCAATCCAATGCTTGAAACACAGTCTCTGAAGACAGTCACTTTGTGAATCATGTGTACTGTAAATGTCACCATTTTTGCAATAATATATATATGGATATTGAAACTAATTATTTTAACTAAGGAATGTAGCTATAGACTGGTTCTGCCATGCATGCTTATCGTGTCCTGGCCGGCAGGAATAAAAATGTATAGTGCTGCTGAATGTGTCACACTAGGTGGCAGTAACGGCCAATGTTGTTACCGTCCAACCCCACAGACGCACGTGGGGAGGAGGGTGAAGTTACCCCTAGACGCTGATCTTGGGTCAGTTTAGCATTTTCCCCACGAATGGTTAAGGTTAGGATTGGGGAAGGGGGAGCTGATCCTAGATCTGTACCTAGGGAAAACGTCACACTGAAAAATAGATCTATTGATGCTAGATCTACCGTTACTCGAAACTGTAGATTTGTTTAAATCCCTTTTTTTATATATAAAAAAAAACAATTACGTTGAATTCTATTTCTTATTTATTAATAATTAAAACAATCTATAGCTAATATATTCAGACAATTTCAAAGATGCTTTATGAAAAGCAAATGGACCACTGCTACAACTCAAGAGAGACGTATGTTTTTATTTTGTTGCGTTAACTTTGTGCATATCATGGATGGAAGTGTGTCATCGAATGTCAAAGTGTGACACTGTTAGTCATTCAGTTTGTGCTTGAGAGTTGAGTGTATCAGAGTGAAGAGAGGATTGATAAGGATGTCTTAAACTGAAGACAATATCAGGGCCGTATTCATAAAGTATCTCAGAGTAGGAATTCTGATCCCGGATCAGGTCATCCCTCTTATTCTGAATGATTTAAAAGGCTACACTGATTCTAGATCAGCACTCCTACTCCGATACGCTTTACACATACGGGACCCCGGTCAACTGAAATATCTCTTTATTATTTGTCATGGAAAACAGTTGAAAGATAAAGGTTTATTTTTTTCATGCAGTGGTTCATGTAACCATGAGAGAAATTAGCTGATGCATTTACAGGTCCTCGTGGATATTCTTTTGTGTGTTGGTACCTTGATTGTAAATGTAAGTATATTTTCTGTGTGTTTTTTTTATTGCCTTGTCACTGCCACGTGCATGACACCACCAATGTCATTAATAGTTAATGAGGGCGGCAGGGTAGCCTAGTGGTTAGAGCGTTTGACTAGTAACCGGAAGGTTGCAAGTTCAAATCCCCGAGCTGACAAGGTACAAATCTGTCGTTCTGCCCCTGAACAGGCCGTTCCTAGGCCGTCATTGAAAATAAGAATATGTTCTTAACTGACTTGCCTAGTTAAATAAAGGTAAAATTGAAATTAGGGCAACTGATGTCCAATACTGTTGTGTGGAAGGCTATGCTTGTCCACTAGCTAATTAGAAGAGCCTAATGTGCTGTATAGATCATTATCATTCATAAACACACACAGTGGTATCATGCTTCTGGCAGCTTTGAAATGGCTTCAGTGCGTAAAGTTCAAGTTAGCAAGTTAACACAAATGGCACCAATCTGAACACTTGACACTAACGACGGTCATGTCAATGTAGAACACCTATGGTGCTGTCATTTTGTCTTACATACACTTCAGTTTGTACTTTCACCCATACCTCATCTAGGTATTGTTGAAAAGGATACAAATGTACCAGGGATACAGATGTATAAACGTGTGACAACAGTGGGGCAAAAAAGTATTTAGTCAGCCACTAATTGTGCAAGTTCTCCCACTTAAAAAGATGAGAGAGGCCTGTAATGTTCATCATAGGCACACTTCAACTATGACAGACAAAATGAGAAAGAAAATCACATTGTAGGATTTTTTATGAATTTATTTGCAAATTATGGTGGAAAATAAGCATTTGTTCACCTACAAACAAGCAAGATTTCTGGCTCTCACAGACCTGTAACTTCTTCTTTAAGAGGCTCCTCTGTCCTCCACTCGTTACCTGTATTAATGGCACCTGTTTGAACTTGTTATCAGTATAAAAACACATGTCCACAACCTCAAACAGTCACACTCCAAACTCCACTATGGCCAAGACCAAAGAGCTGTCAAAGGACACCAGAAACAAAATTGTAGACCTGCACCAGGCTGGGAAGGCTGAATTTGCAATAGGTAAGCAGCTTGGTTTGAAGAAATCAACTGTGGGAGCAATTATTAGGAAATGGAAGACATATAAGACCACTGATAATCTCCCTCGATCTGGGGCTCCACACAAGATCTCACCCCGTGGGGTCACAAGAACGGTGAGCAAAAATCCCAGAACCACACGGGGGGACCTAGTGAATGACCTGCAGAGAGCTGGGACCAAAGTAACAAAGCCTACCATCAGTAACACACTACGCCGCCAGGGACTCAAATCCTGCAGTGCCAGACGTGTCCCCCTGCTTAAGCCAGTACATGTCCAAGCCCGTCTGAAGTTTGCTAGAGAGCATTTGGATGATCCAGAAGAAGATTGGGAGAATGTCATATGGTCAGATGAAACCAAAATATAACTTTTTGGTAAAAACTCAACTCGTCGTGTTTGGAGGACAAAGAATGCTGAGTTGCATCCAAAGAACACCATACATACTGTGAAGCATGAAACATCATGCTTTGGGGCTGTTTTTCTGCAAAGGGACCAGGACGACTGATCCGTGTAAAGGAAAGAATGAATGGGGCCATGTATCGTGAGATTTTGAGTGAAAACCTCCTTCTATCAGCAAGGGCATTGAAGATGAAACGTGGCTGGGTCTTTCAGCATGACAATGATCCCAAACACACCACCCGGGCAACGAAGGATTGGCTTCGTAAGAAGCATTTCAAGGTCCTGTAGTGGCCTAGCCAGTCTCCAGATCTCAACCCCATAGAAAATCTTTGGAGGGAGTTGAAAGTCTGTGTTGCCCAGCAACAGCCCCAAAACATCACTGCTCTAGAGGAGATCTGCATGGAGGAATGGGCCAAAGTACCAGCAACAGTGTGTGAAAACCTTGTGAAGACTTACAGAAAAAGTTTGACCTCTGTCATTGCCAACAAAGGGTATATAACAAAGTATTGATATAAACTTTTGTTATTGACAAAATACTTATTTTCCACTATAATTTGCAAATAAATTCATAAAAAATCCTACAATGTGATTTTCTGGAGAAAATAAAATCTCATTTTGTCTGTCATAGTTGAAGTGTACCTATGATAAATTACATGCCTCTCATCTTTTTAAGTGGGAGAAATTGCACAATTGGTGGCTGACTAAATACTTTTTTGCCCCACTGTAACTCTAAGCTCGAATGATACTCTGAAACACGTAAGTAAGATTATACCAGGATTCTTTGGAAGTTAAAAGGTGGAGTGGTTAAAATAATGAACCTATTTGTACAAAGTTGATACTGACTCTTTGCCTGAGGTGAAAGAGCAGTGTCAGCCAAGGTTACAATAGACTACAACGGGTCCTAATTTGAGTTCTTGACTCAGTCATGGTTAACTAGGTTCAATAAATATGTAGCACAGTGTGATAAGATGTCAAACTTCTGAGAAGTCATTTTTTTCTCCCTTTTTTAAAAAAAAAATTCAGAAGGATTTGGATTTTCTAGTTTTGTTTTTTCCGGAACAACCCAATATTGGTTAGTTGTAGAAAGACCTCCTTAGAAAACAAAGCTCTGTTTGTCTAATACAGATTATTTCCTGAAATGGTGAAGTGTCTTGTTCCCAAAGGGCAAAAGTGGTTGCACTGATATTTTTTGTGACATTATGGTCAGGTTGTATACTGATTAGATGTATTTTTAGCAACCAGAAAATGACATCTTTAACTAGTTGTAATCTGGTATCTGACCATACAACCAGAAAACACATTTACAACCAGAAAAATAACTCATAACATTCCATGGCAAATTTGCCTTCTGGGTTTGTGTGAACTCCTTTATGTACCATGAGTGAAATCCGCACTCAACCACACAAGACCTTGGCTTCCATTTTGTTGATTCAAATATAAATCAGAAGTTACCCAATTTCTTGGATTAAAACATTTGTGCAATGTCAAAGTGACTGTAGCTTTTTCAGTTAACACATTGTCACATGCATTGTTTATTTATAATATGTTTGTTATATTTATGAGGACACTTGTAAAGTAATTTTGCACTATTGTGAAAATGGAGCAATACACTGTATAGAAAATAAATAAATATATGTTTTCCGGTGTGAGGACCCGTGTTGTCTATGGATTATATTTTGAACACACAGCCCACTAAGCACAAGATGTTGAAAATATGTCTTCTTTGTTAAAAAGGCGTTAAAAGACGTCTTTGAACCAATTTTGCTCAGTGGGCGCTAGTTCAGTTAAAGGTTGCTTTGCTAACAGCATGTGTGTGTTGCTATGCCCACTACAGTATCCATTTAGTATCGTCCCAGCATGCTTTCCTTTCACACTAAGCTGAGTGGACAGCTGAGCACTCTCACTTTACCCCTCATGACCTCGGTCACATAAAATGCACACTCACTCTAAGACACATACACAATGTGAATATAAATGCACACACTGATATGAAAAGTACATACTATGTTGGTCATTTTTTTATTAAGCTTACTGTGAGCCATCAGAAAGAACTGTTACACTACAACAATCTGCTTTAAAGAGTCAAATGGAAGCCTATTGATGTCTTTGGGGGGGGGGGGGGGGGTATAAATTAATGGTTGCCCTGTAGTCCTTCTGTCCCCTGTGCTGATAGGTGGATGGTAATGAGTTTACAGCCTGGGCCCATAAATGCAGGCACAGCTATGTAGCCAGTCACACAGTGGATCAGAGACAGCTAGACCCCCTTCACCCCTCCCTGGTCCCTCTGTGACTGTCACCCACTGACATTCCTGTACTGGTGTCAATGGCCAAACGGCTCTTATCTGGCTATGGTGATTAAGCCACCGTCCCTGGAAAAGTTGGAGTGTCAACTGTGCCACAACATGAAAGGGTGGGACCCATATGCTTTTGGGGCTGTTGCCTAAGCTTGGGGGCCTTTTTACTTCTGAAAACATCACAAATCCTAATAAATCAATGTAAACTCCTGGTTTATGAAAATGTTATTTAGGTAATATTGGTTATTTGATGTTCTCTGAAAAACGATGCAGCATCCTGATTAGGTTCAGGAGGGTTAAATCAGTTTGATAGGAATTAATGTAAAGTCCTTGTCATACTAGTTTATGAACTTGGTCTTGGTGGTAATATAGGTAATTTGAGGTGTGGAATAGGAATGGAGTCATCATTCTTGAAAAAAAAGATGTGGCAACCTGATTACAGGTTCAGAACTGAAAGGGGAAAATGTGTGCGTGAATGTCCATTAGACTTGTCACAACAAAACTTTGTGATTCACATTCTTGCTCTGTGGAAATCTATGTATGTCAGTGGTACCCAATGGGGGAAGAAAAAAAAAAGTTGCAATGTGTTGTATGTGGATAATCCAAAATGCAGTATTACCTGCCTTGATACATACACGGATACATCACACCCCTTCCTTGAGCCCACCCCCCTTTGTTCATGTTTTTGTTTTAGAACCTTTTTGAGGACCATATATGAAGTGAGCCATGGAACCTTTCAAATATCTTATGACATCTTCATAGATTCATACGATCCTAAATTGATTGATCTTCTCTTCAAAGACAGTCCAATTAAGATTCCTTTATTGTTCTCCTGTGTCTGAGAACTTTGGCCCGAACGGTTCTCTCTTTGACACCTGATGATGCGGGGGGCTCTTACCCAGACTCCATTTTAAAAGGGCCTTGGTGTGACTTTAGCACCCTTGCTGTCACCCACTGAGTCTGGATAAACACAGGTGGGTGGCTTCCTGGGTAGGCCCAAAGTTCAACTCAGACCACATATTGGGAGACATCTTCAGTCGGCGGACTAGAAGGTTATGTGAACACATATCTTAAAACATCTAGTGACACCCCATCCCATGAACGGGACCGTTGTCATCTTCTGACACTAATTAGCATAACGCAACGGACATAAATATTACTAGAAAATATTCCTATTCATGAAAATCACAAGTGAAATATATTGAGACACAGCTTAGCCTTTTGTTAATCACCCTGTCATCTCAGATTTTCAAAATATGCTTTACAGCCAAAGCTAGACAAGCATTTGTGTAAGTTTATCGATAGCCTAGCATAGCATTTTGACCAGCTAGCAGCAGGTAACTTGGTCACGGAAATCAGAAAAGCAATCAAATTAAATCGTTTACCTTTGATGAGCTTTGGATGTTTTCACTCACGAGACTCCCAGTTAGATAGCAAATGTTCCTTTTTTCCAAAAATATTATTTTTGTAGGCGAAATAGCTCCGTTTGTTCTTCACGTTTGGCTGAGAAAACGCCCGGAAATTGCAGTCACGAAAACGGCTAAAAATATTCCAAATTAGCTCCATAATATCGACAGAAACATGGCAAATGTTGTTTATAATCAATCCTCAAGGTGTTTTTCAAATATCTATTCGATAATATATCCATCGGGACAATTCGTTTTTCAGTAGGACTGATTGGAGCAATGGCTACCTCTGTATTTTACACGAGAATCTCTCTGGGAGCATCAGGTGACTACTTGCGCAATGTAGCCGCCTAGGGGTATTCTTCAACATAAATGCGTAAAACTACGTCACAATGCTGTAGACACCTTCGGGAATACGGAGAAAGAGTAATCTGGTTGATAGCCCATTCACTGCTCAATAGGGACGCATTGGAACGCAGCGCTTTCAAAACATGACGCACTTCTGGATTGGATTTTTCTCAGGCTTTCGCCTGCAACATCAGTTCTGTTATACTCACAGACAATATTTTTACAGTTTTGGAAACTTTAGAGTGTTTTCTATCCTAAGCTGTCAATTATATGCATATTCTAGCATCTTGTCCTGACAAAATATCCCGTTTACTACGGGAACGTTTTTTTTCTCCAAAAATGAAAATACTGCCCCCTAGTCACAAAAGGTTAATAATCTCAGTATACCTGGGTGCCAAAAGTAGATTATTTCATATGTTTGCTACCGCTATAGGCCTACACAAGCATTTCGCTACACCCGCAATAACATCTGCTAATCATGTGTATGTGACCAATAAAATGAGATTTGATATGGATCGTACACTACATGGCCAAAAAGACCTGAATGGCTTGTTATTATTACAGTGTGGTGCTAATTGTGGCAACGCAGCCTATTGCCTCTACCCATTGAGCATGCTATGACACATAATCATAGGACAAAGTTGTGTAAATCCATCCTTGTTGGGAATAAAGAGATGGTATCTCATTTAGGGCCCACTAGAAGAAAAATCCCCATCCAGCAAACATGAAATAAATGACTGTCATCTTGAAAGATATCACATTAAGTAGGTCATTTATCTTCACAAAACTGACCTAATTGAATGATTGTATACTACTATTTACGTTTAGTTTTAGAAGTTTGATATGATAATTGGGTAGCTGTTAGGTGTGCCCAGTGCCCTACATGAACAGAAAATATGTAGGCCTGTTTATGAGGGTTTGGATTGCTTTTTGGCACTTGGCGATTTTATTTTATTTTTCACGGTATCACGTCTTTGTGTAGGACAGTTTATGCACTTCAGCAGAAATGCAATCGAAACCCGACAGAGACCGGAGTGACGGCAGAGAACTTTCCCGAACTGTCAGTTTTCATAAGGAGCGCTGCTTCCTTCTGGGATATGCGCGTTGGACTGGAGTGCGCTCGGTGACTGCATGGGTGAGTCACCATTTGGTGTGTAGTTGCTGACAAGCGCGCACATTTATTTTTCCATGACATCCTATGATAGACTCACTCATCCGTCACACACTAGACTACACAGTCAATAAATCGCTTCAGATTTTGGTATATACCTGCCAACTCGTGGTTGGCTTGTTTGCTCCGGGGTGTTATAACTATAAAAGGCTGTAATGTAGGTGAAACACTTTTACAAACTCCACTGCCTCATCAATTGTATTGCACTTTAGAAAATACGTTTTACGTTATTTTATGTTTGACAAGTTTCATTTGTATTTTTATTCATACTAAGATAAGGGAATAATAAGAGACTAGGGGGCACTATGTGTTAGGGTACTTATGTGGCTTGGCATAGAGACTATCAGTCATTGTATGCAACATCATTACAATTGGCTCATTCATCCACTCTCCCCTGTAATTATTCCTCAGCTCCTTCCTGTAAAATGAGAATGTGTTCTCAGTCAACTTACCTGGTACAATAAGAGTCAAATAAAATAAATAAATACAATTAGGCTACATCAGAAAAGTCATGGACAGCCTCTAGTTTTTTTCTCACTCAATGTTACATCTGAAACACACCATGGCTGCTTGTCTCTATCAAATTACAGCTATACTCCACATTCCCCCTTGATTAAATTATTCATGCTTGAGTAGCACCTAACCTTGTTATGGTAAATGTGGCTTTTCAGACAGGCTTTAGATTGCCATCTTGAAGAGTGGAGATTCCCAATAGTGTGTTTAACTAGGATGATGACTGATTAGTGCCTGGGGTGAATCCATTGCCATGACATTTAAAGCCCAGTCATGGACAGAAACTGGAATTAAAGCCTTGGTATGTGGGATGACCCACAGGCGATCATTAGTTTGTGACTCACTGTCTGATTGACCCGAGAAACAATCACCGTCTATTTAAGAATTGTTGTTTTGGGGTATAATTTTGAATGGAAAATTTTAGGTTTTTCAGTATATAAAGGTGTGCCCTCTCTACTCATAATAACCTCTAAATATGCTTTTATGTAATCCGGGAAACAGTTGCATCGCTCCTAGTCCTGAAGTATATAGCAGATACTTTGTTTCGCTTTTGTTTCACTTTTCCTCTGTTCCACGTTAGTGTGAATGACAATGAAATTCACCTGGCTGGTTCTTTTGATAAATCAAACAGGATATCATTTGTCTAATGTGTTCTTTTAGGTAAACAGGAGCTTGTGTATACCAAATGGCATCCTGCTGAAACTGTAGAATCCCCCTATCCCACACTGACCGGTAACTGCTTCAGCATTGGATCATGAGGATGGATTTCATTTAAATGTGGGACTATATTTCATATGCAACAATCATACAAGGCTTAAACAGTGTACACATATTAGAGACAAATAGGTCAAATACAGTAATTACATAATATTCTCATGGTCTGCTGTACAAGTATGATATCTTCATTTTGTCAAATGTCATGTAATATACTAATTTAATTTTGGGTCTAAAGTGATGTTTTCAAAAATATACTTTTCTCAACAGTGCTTATATTAACACTTTTCTTTCCTTTGTTGACCCATGTGGCTCAGTTGGAAGAGCATGGTGCTTGCAACCCCAAGGTTGTGGGTTCGATCGGATGGCACTGCTATAGACTGCATCCAATTTGCTGAGTAAAGTGTTGGAGGGTATGTTTGGCAGCATGAGTGAAGGAGGCTTTGTTGCGAAATAGGACGCCGATTCTAGATTTAACTTTGAATTGGAAATGCTTAATGTGAATCTGGAAGGAGAGTTTACCATCTAGCCAGACACCTAGGTATTTATAGTTGTCAATATATTATAACACGGAACCATCATGAGTACTGATGCTCGTCGGGGCGGGCAGGTTGTGGGCAGTGATCGGTTGAAGAGCATGTATTTCGTTTTACTAGTATTTAAGAGCAGTTGGTGGCCACAGAAGGAGTGTTGTATGCCGTTGTTTGGCCTAGCGTCGTTAGGGTTGACCGGGGTAGGCCGTCATTGTAAATATGAATTTGTTCTTAACTGACTTGCGTAGTTAAATAAAGGTAAAATAAATTAACATTACATACATTTCAGAATTAATTTGTTGTGCTCAAAGTATGTGGGGCCATAATAAACACTCCTTTGGGCCACAGGCAATTTCATGCTCAGACATGCCCCAGTCTGACACCACCATCAACCACCATCACTCAAAGTGACCTGTATCTTCTCATGATGGCCTTCAAACATTGAGAAGAGGCCATTTGGCTGGTGAAAAGTGTGAAATGGCACATTTCGCTGGGCCCCGTCTTTGTTGTGGAATGGCTTTAAAACAGAGGGATCCCAGGCATGGTGTGAAATCCCTCACCCCACAAACACGAACACACACACACACACACACACACACACACACACACACACACACACACACACACACACACACACACTGTCACAACTCAAAGCCCCTCCCCCTGCACACACACGCTCTCACTCCCTCACACACACCAGTCTGTCTATACAGCACTCAGCCCTGCCCACTTCTCCCTCAGTATCTGCCTGACTTCAGCAAGGAGCACACCACCATACAGTCTGCTTTGGATTACACATTCACCATCACACAGGGAATACAATCCAGGACGTCTACAGAGGAGGTTACAGCCCCAACAACAGTAGAGCAACATGGGGAGCAGCATGTCATGTGTTCCTCAACACAACTTCAGGTTCTCCAGCAAGAGTTTCATACGCAGGAACAGGTAAGGAAGGAATAACAATCCCTCACAAAACACTCAACTTTGTCTTTTCACTGTACGTCTGGTGTTTGTTCAAGACGGAGCCTAAATGTCATACGTGTCTGGCTCATTTGTTGTGGTGTGTTGTTTTAGACTGGCTGTTTCAGCTTGTAGGGAATCCTGGTATTTCACAGCGTTGGAGCTGTGTGGTTTAAATGGAGGTTGTGAGGTTAATGGGGTCAGAGTCAGGATCACAAAGGTACACGAGAGCACATGAGCAGTGATATCTTTCTGACTGTGTGAACCATAATTAAAACGGTGTTTTAAACTGTATGTGTGTACTGCAGTTACCATTTGCCTCTTATTTGCATCTAAGCTGATATGTCGGTTGTCAGATCATATGGTTGCTTCCTCTTATCAGGATCTAAGCCCCATTAGAATAGAATAGACTGGTTCGAATTGAATAGGAACACTGCCAGAACATGAAGTGTCAATATCCTGGTCATGAAAGAATTATCTTGTAATGGTTGGACGACTGCTCAAGAATTGATTAGCGGTGCTGTAAGCTTATGCTACTTTAATGAACTATCAGTATAAATAAATCAAGACTTTCTTATGCTACTTTAATGAACTATCAGTATAAATAAATCAAGACTTTCTTATTCTACTTTAATGAACTATCAGTATAAATAAATCAAGACTTTCTTATGCTACTTTAATGAACTATCAGTATAAATACGTCAAGACTTTCTTATGCTACTTTAATGAACTATCAGTATAAATACGTCAAGACTTTCTTATGCTACTTTAATGAACTATCAGTATAAATAAGTCAAGACTTTCTTATGCTACTTTAATGAACTATCAGTATAAATAAATCAAGACTTTCTTATTCTACTTTAATGAACTATCAGTATAAATAAATCAAGACTTTCTTATGCTACTTTAATGAACTATCAGTATAAATAAGTCAAGACTTTCTGACCCTCAGAGAAATGCTTTTTCTTATGGGCAATTCCCCACAGCGGAACATATTTTTGGTATCTCAGATTGTTCTGGCAATTCTCACATAGAAACTTCATTGGGAGAAGGATGTTTGACATGCTTTTTACATTTGTATCCCAAACCATGATTTATTTTTCATCATGATCAGTGTGTCCATTTTAGGCCCTTTTTAGACCTACTGTATATATGCCTCCTGTAAAGACCCTGTGATCTGGGAATCGGACATGATACAGACAACATCTTGGTGTCATTATACTCCATGCAGAGTGCTCTAAAATATGGAGAATGTCGAAATACACATTTTCACATTCATATATTTAATATGAACATCTCAAAACTACCCTTTTTGATGTTGTTCATTTTAAGACATTGTTTGGAACAATATACTCTACAAGTAAATCCATTTTTCAACTTGGAACAATAACATCAGTGTCCTGCTGCCTGTGTGTTAGCGAAACAGGCCAGGTTCAGTTCAGGTATTCCCTACAGAGCCAAGCGAGTGAATGTCAATGCCAATCCAGTGACACAAAGAATGCTAGGTTCGCAGCTACCTGTCTATTATCTGCATTCCTCTTTGAATTTACATTTCTGGACTGCGTCAGACAGTCAGTGTACACAACATATGGTTCTGTTCAGAACTCAAAGAACAAGACCCTGCCAAATTGTGATCTCTTTATTTGATGATTGATGCTTGCCAGTCATGTTAGTCAGTTATCAGATACTGATCCGAAGTTGATTCCCACATAGTGCGAACAATATCTTTGTTGTTATGCTAACTACATTCAGATTGGACACCGGGAGATAGACTCGAGGGAGATTGTAAAAGTTGACTCCCTCTCTTATCAATGCACCGGAAATGCTTCGTTATAAAGATGGGACACTAATGATGACAGATAGGGGTCAGTCGTGACAAAGGAAGACATTGAAGCCTGATTCATCTATTCATGCCCTGCCTATCTCAGACACAAGCCCTGATTGTTCTGCTCATTTAAATTGGTGATATCGAACGGAACTGACAAGGGGGTTCCTGGTCAATTGAGATGACACGGTGAGACACAAACCACATTTCGGCGTCATTAAGCTGTCAAGAAAAAAAAGAGCAAAGGTTGTGTTGGAATGGGAACTTGACCACTTGGAGAAACCAGAGGAAAAAAAGCCCAGATTTACAATGTGACACCAAGCTGTTTTTTTTACACTCCACACACTCTTTCAAAACAAAAACCAGACAAGAGAGCTCTTCAGAAAGAAACACGTTTGTCTTGAACTCATTGTTTTTATCTGCCATTGGGAACCCAACTAGTAGCACAGCAAGCAGATAGGCTACAGGCCTGTATGGTAAACAAGTTCTAACACATGCTTCTCCCCTCCCCTCACTCTCCTCCCCCCCCCCCCCCCTCACTCTCCTCCCTCCCCTCACTCTCCTCCCTCCCCTCACTCTCCTCCCCCCCCCCTCACTCTCCTCCCTCCCCTCACTCTCCTCCCTCCCCTCACTCTCCTCCCTCCCCTCCCCTCACTCTCCTCCCTCCCCCCCTCACTCTCCTCCCTCCCCTCACTCTCCCCCTCCCCCCTCACTCTCCTCACTCTCCTCCCTCCCCTCCCCTCACTCTCCTCACTCTCCTCCCTCCCCTCACTCTCCTCCCTCCCCTCCCCTCACTCTCCTCCCTCCCCTCACTCTCCTCCCTCCCCTCCCCTCACTCTCCTCCCTCCCTCTCCATCCTGAGCAGCAGCCGCTTGTTCCGTAAAAATTATCCCCAGGAAGGACAGGAGAAGTCCAACAGCATCATCAATATCCTCTGCACTGTCACCCCGAGGAAGGTAAGGACTGCTGAAAATATGCATCTCTCTCTCTACCGTAGACATATTTCATTAACGTACACAAATATTTCATGTCATATTGTCTCATCTTACCATATCAGACAACACACGTATTATGTCTGTACCTGTATACAGTATATGTCTATATCAAATGAGCTACACTTCTGTACCTTTGGAACCAGAAAAGTGTTCTCCTACAGGGACAACCAAATAACCCTTTAAGAAAACACATTACCTCTATGTTAGTCTTGTCTTAACAACCAAATAACCCTTTAAGAAAACACATTACCTCTATGTTAGTCTTGTCTTAACAACCAAATAACCCTTTAAGAAAACACATTACCTCTATGTTAGTCTTGTCTTAACAACCAAATAACCCTTTAAGAAAACACATTACCTCTATGTTAGTCTTGTCTTAACAACCAAATAACCCTTTAAGAAAACACATTACCTCTATGTTAGTCTTGTCTTAACAACCAAATAACCCTTTAAGAAAACACATTACCTCTATGTTAGTCTTGTCTTAACAACCAAATAACCCTTTAAGAAAACACATTACCTCTATGTTAGTCGTGTCTTAACAACCAAATAACCCTTTAAGAAAACACATTACCTCTATGTTAGTCTTGTCTTAACAACCAAATAACCCTTTAAGAAAACACATTACCTCTATGTTAGTCTTGTCTTAACAACCAAATAACCCTTTAAGAAAACACATTACCTCTATGTTAGTCTTGTCTTAACAACCAAATAACCCTTTAAGAAAACACATTACCTCTATGTTAGTCTTGTCTTAACAACCAAATAACCCTTTAAGAAAACACATTACCTCTGTTAGTCTTGTCTTAACAACCAAATAACCCTTTAAGAAAACACATTACCTCTATGTTAGTCTTGTCTTAACAACCAAATAACCCTTTAAGAAAACACATTACCTCTATGTTAGTCTTGTCTTAACAACCAAATAACCCTTTAAGAAAACACATTACCTCTATGTTAGTCTTGTCTTAACAACCAAACTTATTTCACCTTTTACTGTAGTGGGCTAAATCAAGGTCACACAGAGTGATTCTTGGTCGTCTTAAACAAGTCTACTTTGAAACAAAAGTACACACCTCACACACATGGTTAAGGGCTTTTGAATGAGGAGACACCTGTACCATGTCAGATGTAGAGTTAAAATGTATTACATGTTGAGTTTGAATCCCAATATGACACTTTGTATACATCACAGAAATATATAACTAAACTGTTTGACATACAAAACACTTTATTAATGATGTAAATATGAAAAATATGAATAACATTCCACACATGGGGCCAAAGAGGGCGCTTTTGGTCATTGACTACAGGAAAGGGGTACGTTATTTTGTTGTGTACATCGGTCTAATGTTCATTGACGTGACTGTCGGTTGCAGGAAATGACACATAAAGACCTGCAGACGATCGAGAACGTTAAGTGGGACCCTCCGTTCCCTTATGACCCAGTCCACGGCTGGAAGAAGAGCAGCATCAATGTCAAGAACTACGGCAGAATGGTCCACCATTCTAAAGTCCGTTTCCGCTTTCTCCACTGCCAGGTGAGACATACCTACACAGACATACACCTACACACACAGACATGCACACACAGACATACACACACAGACATGCACACACAGACATACACACACAGACATGCACACACAGACATACACACACAGACATGCACACACAGACATACACACACAGACTTGCTCTCGGAGCAATTCGTATTATTCTGTACGTAAATCAGTGACACTCCATTTAGTGTGATATGTTACATTACGGTAGGTTATATTTAAGCAATAAGGCCAGAGGGGGTGTTGTATATGGACAATATACCACGGCTAAGGGCGGAGTGCTGGTATATTGACATATATCGCAAACCCCCAAGGTACCTTATTGCTATTATAAACTGGTTACCAATGTAATTAGAGCAGTAAAAATAAATGTTATGTCATACCAGTGGTATACGGTCTGATATACCACGGCTTTCAACCTATCAGCATTCAGGGTTCGAACCACCCATGTTTATAATATAAATGGAATAACGGTCGTACAATATCATAGGAATTATAGTATTATACGTCTTTCACTAAGACCAGGTTGCTTGTTGCGTTATAACAACAAGTAGAGTTAAGGGGAGAATTTACATTGGCGGTTAGTTGAACAAACGACAAAGGTTAGTGTATTTAACTAACTACATTGATGAAACAGAAACAACGATAACGTACAATAAACATATCTCCACACAGTCACTGTGATAAATGAGGTATTTAAACAAGCCTCAGCCCCATAGTGAAACAGCGTGTTAGTCACCCCGACGGGAGGTGAACCAAACAAACAGGTGGGACAGGGACAGGATGTAGCCTATGCTCTGTGGCAGTGTGAAGCGCTTAGCTAACATTGACGCGGTGACCGGCAGTGATGAATCAAAACAGGGTTCAGCTTAGGGGACCTGTGTTTGAACAGGCTGAGGGGAAACACCTCCCTGAGACAAACTCAGGGCTGATCTCAGAACAGGTATATGAAAAAACAGGCGCCCAACCGTGGGAATCTGTCACAGATGCAACCATGCTGTCAAGAAGATGGAGAGAAAAAAAGGTTGAAAGAGTGGAGTGTTGGATGAGGTCATAGGAGAAAGAACACATTGTTTGGTAACTCAATACAATGTCGAACGTAAAGCTAGGAGGGTATTTCTTCACTGTTTTGTTAAAAAAGAGGTGAACCCTAAAACAGTTGAGGGCTAGGCTTGTCAAATGTCAGGAAGTGATTGTAAATCACAAGTGGCTCTTTGGGAAATCCCACAAGCTCTCATAATAACACAAGTCCTTATAATAAAACAAGTCCTCATAATAACACAAGTCCTCATAATAACACAAGTCCTCATAATAACACAGGTCCTCATAATAACACAAGTCCTCATAATAACACAAGTCCTCATAATAACACAAGTCCTCATAATAACACAAGTCCTCATAATAACACAAGTCCTCATAATAACACAAGTCCTCATAATAACACAAGTCCTTATAATAAAACAAGTCCTCATAATAACACAAGTCCTCATAATAACACAAGTCCTCATAATAAAACAAGTCCTCATAATAAAACAAGTCCTCATAATAACACAAGTCCTCATAATAACACAAGTCCTCATAATAACACAAGTCCTCATAATAAAACAAGTCCTCATAATAACACAAGTCCTCATAATAACACAAGTCCTCATAATAACACAAGTCCTCATAATAAAACAAGTCCTCATAATAACACAAGTCCTCATAATAACACAAGTCCTCATAATAACACAAGTCCTCATAATAACACAAGTCCTCATAATAACACAAGTTCTTATAATCCAAGTCCCAGCAAACCACTTCCTATGGGTGTAAAATGAACCAATGTTGACAGCATTATAGGATCATTAAGAACAAGACCAACCCGTTAGAAACATGTTGTCAAGAGGATGTTAGGCTCTGGTCAAAAGTAGTGTAATTTGGGGGCCTCCCGGGTGGCGCAGTGGTTAAGGGCGCTGTACTGCAGCGCCAGCTGTGCCACCAGAGACTCTGGGTTTGCGCCCAGGCTCTGTCCATGGGGCGACACACAGGGATATCTAGGGATATCCTTGTATTATCGCGCACCAGCGACTCCTGTGGTTGCCAGGTGCACGGTGTTTCCTCCGACACATTGGTGCGGCTGGCTTCCGGGTTGGATGCGCGCTGTGTTAAGAAGCAGTGCGGCTTGGTTGGGTTGTGTATCGGAGGACGCATGACTTAAAACCTTGGTCTCTCCCTAACCCGTACGGGAGTTGTAGCGATAAGACAAGGTAGCTACTAACAATTGGATACCACAAAATTGAGGGTAAAATTCAACAACAAAAAACAACAAACAATTTTTTGGGGTAATTTATAAGGAATAGGACACGTAAATTGCAAAGACTATGTTGCCCCTCAGGACCGTAATGGACATATAGTCATGACGTGATATTCCAGTTGGTGTTATTAGACAAACTGAAAGTAGATTATGGGATTCTGGTGTTATACTGTTCTCGCTTCAAGTTCCAGACCTTAAATCCTGCATAGATTGGTTTGACGATATCGGCTATGATCTCTCTCTCTCTCTCTCTCCAGGATGTGCATGACTGCTACCTGGACCTTTTCCAGACACACCTTCATTTCGTCTCAAACAACACTACTGGACTCACCTACCAGGTGAGGCTTTCCAACCAACTGTTTTTCAAAGGCTGTTATTTATGGACATATTGCTGTATTATTATATTGATCGCAAATCACTGAAATGGTGAGGAAATGTTTACTATGACTCAGCAGGTTCAGTGCAGCGAGTGCAAGTCCCGCTGTATAAGAGCATCCGCTAAATGACAAAAATGTAAAGGCTACATCATTTTAGACATCTAGACATACGTTCCTTGCCAACGGCTTGTGTGTTGGTAAACATAGTGTGTATGATTCTGTCTCCTAGACCTGTCTCGCAAAGTATGAGCAGTCATGAATCACTGTGGTACAGTGTCTATGTTTTGTTAGCTCTAGACTCGCACCAGACTCAGTGACAGGATGGGAAGCTGCTGGATATTGGATATTAGTCATTGAGTAAATGATGACAAATGTAAGGCCTGATACAATCATAAATGTACCTGGCTAGCTTTAGTTTCAAGCCAAACTAATAGTGATATTTGCGGAAATTAGAAATGTAATTAGATTGAAATCTTTTACAAAAGGAAAACACAAGGACCGGACTACGATATCGTGACTATTGGATGAAAATCTCCAAAACTGAAACAAATTATGATCATAAAATCACCAAACTTCAGAAGCTATTTTGAAAACATTTTCTCGGTCCTAGAGTCATATAATGTTCAGAGTACATAAAGGGGAGTGACTGATTTCAATTCATATAGGTTTTAAAATGTTATTGTTCCTTAAGTTTACAGAGAATGGGAAAAAATATCAAATTTGGCAAAGAATATTAAGTTATGATGTACAGTATGCATGAAAAACAGTGTACCCCATCTTTTCTATATAGTATATTTCTATGGTCCCGACAATGATACTGTATGATGAAATGGAATGATTGAACGACTAAGATTTGACTCGTGTTTTGTGCTGTGCAGGGGACTCTTCCTCTGAAAGAGCTCACCATCTGCAACCTGCAGCAAAACGGTAACTACAGCCAACCCCAGGAATTTGCATTACAGATCAACGGTGAGTTGACCTTTAACTTGAAAGTAAAAAACGATGAATTTCATGTGCTAGTGGTATCCAGAACTGAGACAGCATGGAGCGCTGAGATGTTGCAATCGTCTGTTTTATCTTTTCTATTGACTATAGGCAATCAGTCTGTGTTGAGTTTCCATTGGATCGTCTTGTAGGCTGTTTATAGTTGTTTATGATTCACAGGCAAGCTTCAAGCTACTATGTAACTCAGTGGTGTGCTAGGCAAGGTTTTATTCTCAACAATTGAGACAAAAATATAGGAATGTTGGTTCACATTTACATAAAAACACCAATATCGTAGTGTCTAAATGCCTGTCTACTTTCAACCAGTCTCAAAGTTACATGAGATGTGTGCACATAACTCGACTGTCACGGAAATCTTGTATTGCTGTCAATGGATGACGTGTGCAAAAACATGACGTAGAGCACACGGCGCTCAAGTTTCGTTTCTCTCTCAGCAAAGACAGACAGAGCCCACATTCACTTTCACGATCCCAAGCCGAACATCACATGCTATTTTCAACTGGGGGCGTTTCTTATGTTCCGACGTTCCGGTGATTCAAAAGTGCCATGACCCCTTTCACCTCCCCTCAACCACCAAAACTAACTAGAGTTGCCCCTCTCTGCTCTCGGTCAGGGGGCCAAGCCTCTCTTGAAAGCCCCACTTGTTATACGACAGGTGCCCCTGAACTCTCTCAGCTGTCGAGGCAGAAAGGCCAGGGCCCGCTCTCAGCCCCGTGAAGACATATAATCTATAACACATTCCAGGGGCACCCTAATTAATGCCTACTAGTTTGGCCTTTTAGGATCTGGGCCTGTATCCACAAACATATCAAAGTAGGAATGCTGATCTAGGATCTGTCCATGTAATCTTATTAATGATTATCTTAAAGGCAAAACTGATCCTAGATCAGCACTCCTTCTCTGAGAGGCTTTGCCCTGATCTCCAAATGTTCAAGGACTTCATTATCAACTTCAATGTGTCTTTGATAATGATGACCAAAAAGAGTTGTAAGCTTAATTTGAGCATGGTTGCCATATCGGATGTGCCTTAGTCAGCTCCTCTATTGTAGGTTCTATGGCATGACAATGAAGGTCAACAGAGTTGGCTAAAGCACAGACATACCTGGCAACTGGGCTAGAGTTGTTATGGTTTGGGATTGAAATGTGTGTGATAATGGGATCTTCATTGTTTCTCTGAATTCAACATGACACTAATATGATACTTTTTGTAGACACATGAAGTCAGCTCAAGTCATGGAGAATTCAAAGTCTTTATTTATGTATTTCTTTATAATTCCCTAAATGTTTTCTTTGTTACGCATGGCCAAAACATACTTCCCATTCAGATATACTTCTTGGAACAAACTGATTTAATAAAATATTGTGTTTCAGATGTTTTCCCTGTTCTGAGAGAGCCTTTATTTACCTAGAGGGAGGCTGCAGTGCACTTGACTGGAAACACATGTAGAGTTAGCATGACGAAACTCTTGAGTCAAGTGAGAGATTGTGCTCAGCAGCGATATCTCGGAATCAAAATCTTTCACATCTTCCTCATTGCTACACTGATGAATCAGCGTTCCCGTAAGCCGTAACAACAGGAGTTGACTTTGCATGATGGATAGGTGCACGTACACTCCCGAATACTGCCCTAGAAAGTCCCGGAAAGTTCCTACAAAGGTTTAGTTAGGGTCATGTCGCAACAGTCATAACTTGAGTAAGTCTGTGTATTCATCATATTTTTGTATTCTGATACAGATACATTTGAAATGAGTGGGGGGGGGGGGGGGGGGGGGGGGGGAGACATATGAGTGGGCAACACAGCCAGGAATGTGTGGCGAAGGGAAGGAAGTGGGAGCTGGACACAATGGGCTCAGAAGTCCGGACTCTCGCACTCCTATGAGTCAGTTAATAACACTTAATGACATCAGCCACGGGTCAGAACAATAGGGCTAGGCCCCAAAAATAACCTGTCATACCCTCGGTCAGGCTTTCTCCATCCTCGCTTGACCCGTGAAAAAATGCCTCAACCGAGGGAGTGTCATGATCAAGGGCAAAAATGAAAGCTGGAATGAATAGAAAGAAAATCTACAAATAAGAGCAGCAAGGCTGCCGATAAGGGAACAGTCAGCTGGCAAGGCAAGCGTTCCTGACGATCAAGGCCAGCCCTAACCTTTTGGGGGCCCAAGGCAAGCATTCCTGACGATCAAGGCCAGCCCTAACCTTTTGGGGGCCCAAGGCAAGCGTTCCTGACGATCAAGGCCAGCCCTAACCTTTTGGGGGGGCCCAAGGCAAGCGTTCCTGACGATCAAGGCCAGCCCTAACCTTTTGGGGGCCCAAGGCAAGCGTTCCTGACGATCAAGGCCAGCCCTAACCTTTTGGGGGCCCAAGGCAAGATTTGGTGGAAGGGGGAAACACTTTTTAGTGGCCTCCTCTTGACGTCTGAGAGAAATGTTTCAGTTTTAAAGTAAATATCCTGCAGTTCTACACTTTTTGCCATGGGGTGGAGAGAACATTTAGCACTTTTATAACACATTTCCTGCAATTATTCCCATTTTGCCATAGGGTGGAGAGAAATCTGTGCAGTTTTAAAGCTAATGTCTTGATATTCTAAAGATTGTGCCATGATTTATGCCATGTTAATGATATTGAGTGATTGTCAGTAACTGTCATAACAAGAGAAAAACAGCTAATGCACAACCACATTTTGAACTTGTACTTTGTGTATTCTACTATTCCAACTCTCCAAAGTAAGTTGAGAGCAGTTCCTAAGCAATCGCTTATGTCACTTATGCCTGGGGCCTGCCCTGCTAACAATGATGAAGGCGTGGGAATGGAATGAAAGAGGCTATCTCGCCTGTTATCTTTGGTATGTGTAGGGCTGATAAAGGGAGATTCCAGCTCTTTTAACATCAGGTTCTGTAGGCTACATTCCTCTTGGGAAGGAAGGCAGTCCGGAGGAAAGTGGGCTTTACTTCTCCGCTAGGTGGGCTGTTAGGAGGCTAAAGAGAGCAGGGGCCATATGTGTCAAGCATCTCAAAGTAGAAGTGGTGATTTAGGACCAGTTTTACCTTTTAGATCATAATGAATAAGATCACATGGACATGGGGGACCTGATCCTAGATCAGCAGTCGTGATCTGAGATGCTTTATGAATACTTTTGCAGGTCACACACTGTAATGGTTTACATGTATAGTGCATTCGGAAAGTATTCAGACCCCTTGACATTTCCCACATTTTGTTACGTTACAGCCTTATTCTAATATTAATTCAATAATTTTTCCCTCATCAATGTACACACATACCCCATAACGACAAAGTGAAAATAATTTTTTAGAAATGTTGGCAAATGTATAAAATAAAACAGAAGTACCTTATTTACATAAGTATTCAGACCCTTTGCTATGAGACTCGAAATTTAGCTCCGCTGCATCCTGTTTCCATTGATCATCTTTTAGATGTTTCTACAACTTGATGGGAGTCAACCTGTGGTAAATTCAATTGATTGGACATGATTTGGAAAGGTACACATCTGTCTATATAAGGTCCCACAGTTGACAGTGCAAGTCAGAGCAAAAACCAAGCCATGAGGTCGAAGGAATTATGTCGAGGCACAGATCTGGGGAAGGGTACCAAAAGATTTCTGCAGCATTGAAGGTCCCGAAGAACACAGTGGCCTCCATCGTTCTGTGATATCTCCGTTAAATTATTTTTAGAAATTTGCAAACAATTCTGAAAACCATTTATTTGCTTTACATTATGGGGTATTGTGTGTAAATTTATGAGAAAAAAACAAACAATTTCATTCATTTTAGAATAAGGCTGTAACGTAACAAAATGTGGAAAAAGTCAAGGGGTCTGAATACTTTCCGAATGCCCTGTATAAGTCAGTGGTTTCACACGTAACCGAACCTGTTTTGACGCTACAGGGGATATTTTGTGGAAGTTTGACAGAATGTGTAATTAACATGACAGGGAGCTGTACTTATTTATATACATATTTTTTTACATAGTTTCTTTCTGAAATAGCGGGAAACCCGAAAGCACCCAAAAGCATGATTTACCGGCGACGACAAGCTGCCATTGGCATAACGTAGAGCTTTCTATTTGTAAATAAATAGGGTAGGGCTTGACACCTCTGACCCCATGATCTTTGACCCCTGCAGGTGTCAGCCTGAACCCCATCATTGTCTACTGTTCCAACCAGGAGGAGATGGACCTGTGGTTTGGCCTGCTCAAAGAACACATCGAGATCAACGGGGGCAACCCCATTGCACCTCTCGAGACCTACACCAGGGTTAAGGTAATCAAATAATACTGTTTCATTTGTATGGCAGGTCAGATGGAATTGAAGGAAAGAAAACCAGTTGAGTAGGCCAACGTAGGAGCTACACCCTGGGATGATCCTGATGTTAAAAAGTCGTCCATCAGCAGGATGTGTTGAGTCATGGCTGTCTCTCCTTGAGGGCATCATGATCCCAGGGAGCGGTCATGACTGTGACCGCACCACGACCACATCACTAGACTCACATCTGCACAGGGTCATAGTATGGCTACACCCACATGTGTGGAAAAGGCTGATCACATACATTAAATAGGTGATGAAATACAAGTATACGGGCACAGTTCAGCAATGCAATGTTCTGAGAATGAAAACAAAAGCAAAAAATAATGAATGCCGTTTTGCTTCTGTAGCACCTGCAATAGTAACAGCTGGTGTAGGAACAATTTGTTTCATTATACAGTTGTATACGATATTATTTACGCATGACTGTGCCACTATTAAATGAGGAAAAGCCCCAAAGTTATGGCAATAATAGCTCACACGGTGGAGAAGTTCTGCTATGTGTTTAATGTTTATCCTTCATAACTGGTGGGGTAAAGTTGATTATTTCCATGCCTCGCTAATGTAAACATGTCTACCTGTTTCTAGCAGAAAGTAGAGGAGAGCACGGAGGGGAGAGAGGAGCTGAGGAACTCTATCAGTAAAGAGCCCATCTATGAGTGGGAGGGTTCTCAGCGTGAGAGTCTGGGGCCCATCACCTATGTGACCAAAGTCCACCTTCAGCACCTCCCATGCCAGGTACAACACCCACCTCACTGAAATGCTATAACCTGTTATGTTACTGAAACATTATAACCAGTCACTGAAATGTTATAACCTGTCATGTTGCTGAAACATTATAACCAGTCACGGAAATGTTATAACCTGTCATGTTACTGAAACATTATAACCAGTCACTGAAATGCTATAACCTGTCATGTTACTGAAACATTATAACTCATCACTGAAATGTTATAACCTGCCACTGAAACATTATAGCCACTAAAACATGACGTGTTAGTAAAAAATTATAACATTTGGCCATCTTCTCTGGAAGTTTGACATGAGTATCGAAATAACACCAAAACAAAGAACCCTGAATGCGCACAATACACTTGCTCATAAACAAAGAAAGCATATTAAGATAGATGAATAAGATAGTGTGTTCATGGTCTTGACTATTGCTAAGTCGTTTTGCGAAACTAGACGATTCGTGGAATTGTCTAGTAGACAGTTATGACTCCAACCCATTATCAGACTGACAGCAGGGATCTGAGAATGAGTAAAAAATAACATAATCAATCAATAGCATTTACCGCAGAGCTCACTGTCTCACACACACAGTATTCTATAACTAACATTGTGGGGACACACAATTCAGTCCCATTCAAAATCCTATTTTCCCAAACCCTTACCCTGAAAACCTAACCCTAACCCTAGCTCCTAAGCCTAAACCTAATTCTAACACTAATTCTAACCTACCCCTAAACCCCCTAAAAATAGCATTTGACCTTGTAACGAAAAAAAAACCTAAATGTTTTGTTTGTTTACTATTCTTTTGGAGACTTCTGGTCTCCACAAGTATAATTGTACACACACACACACACAGTACATGCTGCCCATTGCTGACTAGGCTTAAACCTATCAAAAAACATGACTCATGTAGCCCGAGAGGGTAAATCTGCAAATTAATGTTTGGTGGGAAATAGCGGTAGGCTGGTTGAAGTCTCCGGGGGGGGGGGGAGTTTGAGGGCTCGTAAACTGGGTGTGTGAAAGGCAGTTGCTTGGCTCAAGCAACAACTTGACTCACCTCACAGCTGTAACGTCTCACCTCACAGCTGTCTGTCAGCCACGCACACATGCAAGCACACGCGCTCACGCACGGTCGGGGAGATAACAGCCCACTTGCATTTAGCTACTGTTTCATTGTAAGGGCCTTTAATATTTGACACAGAAAGCCCAGTAGAACTGTGTAACAGCAACACTTCACCTTACACTGAACACAAGATGCAATCTAAATCAAATCAAGCTTTATTTACACAGCACATTTCAGACATGGAATGCAAAGCAATGTGCTTTAAAGGAAAACAAACATCCGCACCATGGCAAGAAACTGAACATTGAATTAGCTATTGAATGCAGTGAGAGTTGATTGTTGCTATTGTGTCCACTATAGGAGCATAGTGACAGACTACTGGTGATGTACCCCACCACTCTGATCATCCTATCAGAAGAGTGCCACGGCCTGTTCTACAAGGTAATTTTAAAACGTCCCGCTGAACCATGGATAGACTCTTAGCTAGCCTGGTCTCAGATCTGTTTGTGGCATCATGTCAAATCCTTGTCATGCCAAGGAGTTGGCATGAAATCATAAACAGACTGGTACTCAGGCTTACTCTTAGCTGCAGTATAGATATTTAGCATAGAGTAGATGTACTGCTCTGACCCTAGTCTCACCTCTAGCTCGTATGAGTGACTCATAGCCTATGACAGCTTGATTACAGTCAAGGACATACTTTGTCATGTTATAGTCTCCCTCTGACCTGTCTGTGTGTCAGAAGTGTGTGTAACAGTGTGTGTGTGTGATCACAGGGGAAACTTCCACTCAACATGATCACTGTGACCACACCCTGCCAGGACGTCAAGCCCAACACCTTCATGATCGAAGGTAACTTGACCGCTGAGCTACACTCATTTTTAAATCTAAATTGCAAATTAAGTTCACTTAAGTGCAAATTGCCTCATGCACACTCCAATGAGTGACCGAATCCATGAACTGGCTCTGCTTTCCCAGGCAAGCTGATAAACCCTATCGTGGTGTCCTGTCTTGATAAGAGGGAGTTCTGCGACTGGATCCAGTGCTTCAAAGCCTCTGATGTCCCTGTGCTCAGTCCCCCGCCCCCCGTTTATGACATCATCTACACCCCCACGCCGAGAGAGGTGAGACCCCCCCCCCCCCCCCCCCCGTTAGCTCAGGACCATCCTAGATTAGAACAATAAGAGTTGGAGTCCAAAAACAGATGGAGCAAATAAGGACTCTATCTTTAATTATCCATATAGTGTCTCAAAGTAAGACACTGACTTAGGATCAGTTCCCTCCTATTCATATTCATTATGATCTAAAAGGCAAACTGATCCGAGAGCAGCAATATGTTTGTAGCCCTGATTTGACTATAGCCTCATTCTATTCTATTGGAACCCCTGTGGACAGCATTATATTGGAGGCTATTGCCATATCAAGGCTATGAATATTGCATTATTGTACCCATTCTAAGTTACCTTGTTTTGGTTTGGTGCAAGCACGTTGTCTTATTTATGATCCATTAATGTGCAACTCAAACTATATTCCACCTCAATTGGAACTTTGTTCGACTGTCCGTTTCATTGGGTTCATTTGTTAACACATTGTGCTGTATTGTTCCAACTAGGCTCCAGAGTTTGACAGGTGGAGTGTGAACAGCCAGAGCCAGGGTCGGAACAGCCAGGGTCGGAACAGCCAGGGTCGGAACAGCCAGGGTCGGAACAGCCAGAGTCGGGGGGAGTCTCTGAGGCTGGGCCAGTCCCACAGTGGACGCGGTTCAGGGTCTGGATCCCACCACCTCCAGTTCCCCCCCAGATACGAGGACAACCCTCTGTCCCCAGGGTACACAGAACCCCTGTGTGTAAGTGTGCATTTGAACACTTTCTACCAGACCTGGATCAAATACATAGGTCAAATACATTCAGATACTCAAGCTGCGATTGGTTTAGGTTGTTCAGGGCCTGGTTTCCTGATAGCGATGGAACTTACGGGTGTTTTAACGATGCATTGTTCCTATAATGGCCAGAATTGTCATGTGCTTCCCAGAACACCACGTAAAGAGAGCGTTCACAAGTGCATCATTGGATGCATGTGTCAATACTGATAGTATCAAAAGAAAGGCAAGCGCTGATCTTGGATCAGCTTTCTCCATTCAAATCTTACCTTAACATTCGATTTATTCCACAATCCTGACGACGGATTAGGCAACAATTACAGACAGCAGCCCACAATTAACATGAAATTGCAAACTCCAAGCTCAATGAAGTACACCTCAAAAACAGTGTTCGAAAGTGCTTGACCGAGGTCTGCTTTCTACTAAGAAACTAGAGTGAATTTGAGTGTGTACTCCTGGTATGCCCATGTAAAGTTAATGTATGTACTTTTACACTACGGCATGTGGTGTTGTAAGGCTCTGCTCTGTGTTGGGGGTATTTACGTAGCTGGTATAAAGCACGTATCTGATGTCCACAGGACTCTATCATGAAAGAGCTTGTTTGTTTTGGTGGAGTTGGGCAGAGCAGTAGGAGCACTTTTCGTTTCCAAAGGTTAATTATTAACCAAGGTCTAGACCGTGCCTCTCCTGTTACAACCCAAGCCAACGCTGAAGTCCTGAAGCCTCCCGAAAACGAGATCAAAACATATTTGTTTTTTCCCTCCGATATAACACCATAAAGACACATTTGACCATAAGAAATTAGGGGCACTTACTCGCTGCCTTAGCAATCAACAGGTTACCTGAGAACAGAGAGACCTCAAGAATCAACAGTACGCTATCAAGACCTTGATCGGACTCCCTAAATAACGAAGGACCCTGCAGACTGGTCGCTCATCCAATTAGCTTATAACGGGAAAAGCTCTCTGCCCAGAAAACATGTTGTTCTTGGTGTGTGTAGCCTACTTTTAGCTACTGAACTGCACCTCCCCGGGACGAATTAAGATGATTTGAAATCTTCAATGTTCCTTGCCTACAATTTGGCAGCGAATAACATCAGCTAGACTTTGGGTGCTATTCAAGCAAAGCAGGAATAGAACTTTACTTTTCAGGGCGGGTATAGGAACAGTAGCATCATAACAGGTTCGCCAGATTACAGATTTGTTTGAACTCTTTGGGCCGGAAATCCCGGATTTCCCGGATCCAAATTAAGCCCTGGACTAAAAAGCATGCTCAATGGAGAATATCTTGGTGCTTTTTAGTTCAGAACGAGACTTAGTCTGGGTCCGGGTCCGGCACATCCCTTTTGTGTTAATTCGTATCACCCCTGTTAGTTTTGATGTTACTGACCATCTTGAACTTTGCCCTCTGTCTGTGTGTCCTTACAGTACAGTTCCAGTCGGCCCACGTCCACCGAGATGGCTCGACTGGGAAGCCGCAGCAACAGCGTGTCATCCCACACCAGGCCCGAGCGCGACCTCCGACCTTTGTCGCAGCGCTACTCCTCCCCGCAGCGCTGCTCCTACCTCACCCCTGAGGGGCCGGTGTACAACATGCCCTACTCAGGCCTGCACTGTGACCGCGCCAGCACCCAACAGTATCTGGAGAAGGCCCCTCTCGTCAAGGTACTCGCTAACTTGATTATGGAATATTCCCTCTGGGACTATGCTTTGCTGTTCATCATGTGTGCAAGAACCGAAACAGTCTACCACAAAACAACAGGGCTGTCAGTTAAAGGAGTAGAAGGATAGTTGCCAGCGGTGTAAAAACTATATGTTACAGTACCTCTCCAGCTTAATTCAGTAGATATGTCTTAGGGAAGATATTACCCCATAAGTGCTGGACAGGAAACAACTTTCCCTAACCTTCGGCTGTCATTGGGTTCCTAAACTAAATCAGACAGCACTCAGGGAGAGCAGCCTATTTTACGCCGCCCCACTAAAGTCACTAAAGACAGATCAGTGTAGCAGGCTAGAGGCATACACTCCACGAGTCACACACTGCACACGAACTCGGACAGTTGTCACGCTAGCAGACTACACCCTCCAACTCCCCCCAACCCCTCTGTAGATCATGTCTGAGATTAGCCCCGTCTCTCCGCTTGGTAACCCTACCCTAAATCCCAGCACTAAGTGTGGCTTAAATGATTAGCGTCTGCTAGTCCCCGAGCGTGAGAGCGCTAGAAAAGAGAATGTCCATTCATGTCCTGTGCTGAGAGCAAAGACTGACTGTGAGCGACGGAATAATAATGATGACCGCTGGAAATCCATGTGTGATCAGTCCAACAGCTGGAGCACTCCACAGACGTCCCTGAAGTACACGTCGCTTTCTGCCCCCCAACGGCACTCAGACATGTGCGCCCCCCGGCAGCCCCTGTCGCCCCTGTATGACGAGCCCTGCACCCCCGACATCTATGCCCAGGAGGAGGAGAGCCGGCTCAGGCAGCAGCAAGCGGTAAGTGGGTCATGATACTGGATTCAAGCGTCTCAGTTTACACCACAAGCATACCCGGGAATTTCAGTTGTGTTTCTGGACTCTAGTCTCAGCATTGACAGGTTTGCGGTCCATTTCTCTTCAGTGGCTTTATATGCATGACTGTCATTGGACAGATACTTCATCCAATTAATAAATGCTCGTAGTGTAAATTGGGACATTTCTTTTCAAAACATTTTCCATGTTCAATTCAATTTCTTTCAATCAATCAAATCTATGTGACCCTTTTAACATTTATCACAAAAGTACTTTACTACTTTAATTCTACCTCTATTACCAATTTGACCTTATGGCTTTCTAATGTTCTCTTCCTCTGACCCTCAACAGCAGTGTGTGAGAGGACCACCACAGCAGCAGCAGGACCCTCATCTCCTACCCTCCTCCTTCCAGCTGCGCACCCCTCCCCTGGGCAAGCGCTGCCGGAGGAGTCTCGTACTCATCCAGGGCCAGGGGCTGGAGATGGAAGGCCCTCAGGGGCCAGACCAGAGAGCTAAGGCCGTCTCCAGACTGAGGCTGCTGCCTGCACCCAAAGCAGTGCAAGAGGAGGTGAGAAACTGAAACTCAATGACTCACAATCACAAAGCGTTACTGCTGGTCCTAGATCCCTCCTACTCTGAGACACTTTATATATACCGGCCAATGCAACTTACAGTGTGGAGTTGTAAATGCAATATTTATTTGACCTTGTATGTATGGTAAGCATGTGGCCGAGATTCAATCCATACTGTGTTGGAGAATTGTAGCGCTTGACATTCAAAGGTAATTTCTAATGAGAGCTTGGGACTATAAGGTTCTATCTTAATTTTTGTCAAAATTATAGTTATTGACATAGCCTTGTTCTGTTCAATGTTCTCTACCTACAGTATGTAGTACTCTAAATATCCCAATTCATGTTGTTAAATAAAAAGAATGCAAGATAAAAAATGCTGACACCATTCAAACCAATGAGGGTTCGGGAACTTTAAAGCCAATTATCTCAGGATCATCTTTGTGCAGATATAACCTTGTATTCCCAAGCTCTCGAATTAAGCCGACATCCACAGCCCTTATCTTGACTGCAATCTCCACAAACACAGGAACATTGCCTTTAAAAGGCACATTGTCGACAGCGCTGTAAGGTTTAAATTCCGGCCATAGTTAAATGCATTATGGATCAATCATATTTATTTTTGAATACTGTGGGTATAATCTCCATTTGTTGTACTCTATAATAATCCCCCCTAAAGTACTATTTGTTGTTCTTGTACATGCGAAGCAACTTTGTGTCCTCATCTTTTGACAGAGGGTCTTCCCCGTGATGCCTGCTATGAACACCACCCAGATGCTATATGGTTTCTCACCAGGTAAGAATGTCAAGCGTGCTCATGTAAACTTGCACACTGCACCCACAATGGAACAACATTCTTCACCTTGTACTGTTAGGACCAGAAAATGATACTATGTTATGCTATGTTTTAAAACTGAAACAGCAAGTAAGTTGGTTACCTTTAGCTTACTATGTATTTAGCATTTCTTTCTGACAAGAAAAAGGAATGCTCACCATTTCAAACCTCTCTAATGATATTGTCACATCGTCAATCACACACTTAAATCCCACGAAAATCAGCCTTAGTTGGTAACAATTTGCTTCAAAATCCTCAATGACACAGAAGCCTATTCATAGGGGGACTGTAGTTTTACAACTTCCATGAAAAACAGGGCATATTTACACATACAGTATAGGCCAGTATGGTACAGAACGGTAGACTATTGGACTGGGTGTGTTTGTCACTGTCAGCATGCAGTCAGACAGGCTATCTCTGCAGAGAGAAAAGTGCAGGAAATGCACAGGTGTGCCAATGAAATGGAGCTTAGGCCAGCTTTAAATGCCATGTGTGCAGGTGTCTCATGGGGGGGGGGGGGGGGGGGTCCAGTGTAAGAGAACACTGTTCCAGACAGGGTTACAACCAACTGTGATTGACAGCACACAACTGGGCAAGGGCTACTCTCTCTAGCTCATATCTAGAGAGATATGATATCTAATATAAAAACAGGATGCGTTTTAAGAGGTTACCTCCAAATATAACCCACGATGTAATTGGATATTAGGACATTCCCGGTGATCATTTCAAGCTCTGTGTCTTTGCACAATTCCCAGGAGAAAACAAAGGACAAACGTGGGTGATGTTGTATAGGCATGCCACAGTACTGGTTTTACAGCACAGTACGATTGTATGTTAAGCCGAAGAAGGCAGTTCACACCATGAGAGAGTTATATACATTGGACCTGGTCCAAAACTGTTTCCCAATCTGGGCGAGGCCTTCTATTCTTCTTCTTCTACTGCTATCAAACTAAAAGCCTGGGAATCGTTTCTCTTGCCCCCACAGATCACAACTCGTACCTTGAACCATCTGAGCCAGATGACCAGCAAATGGACTATGATAACATTTGGGAGTACGACTGCAATACTGGGATGATTCAGCCCATGTCTGGAATTTCACCACACCGGACGGGATTAGACTTCGGGGCCAGAGGCCTGGGTGCCATGGCTACCAACCAGCAAAGATGGTTATAAAACCAAACAATGGACTGGCGCTCGTCTGGACGTGTGGAAACAACAGATCCCCATCAGAGAGCCATAAAAAAAACACTGTGGAAGCTCACTACTGCATATCATGCTTGTGTCCTAAATGGCACCCTAATCCCTATTTAGTGCACTGGGCTCCGTTTAAAAGTCATGCTCCGTATAGGGAATAGGGTGCCATCTGAGACTCACACCATATCATCCACAAACCTCATGAACAATGTATTTGTTAGATATTCAGTAGTCAGAAGAATGCTTTATGTGGGTGTGATAAGAGTACGGTATTTGTATTTAAGCTGCATGATTCAGCAAAATCACTTTCCCACACAACAGTATGAAAAGGTAGGAAGCCTGATATTGTAGCATTAATTAAAGTGCAAAATGTACATAGTTTTTAACCCTGTGCGCTTGAAATTGTATTTTTTCCCCTACTGTGTGTAGGCTACTGTGCACTGCATTGGGCTTCATATTTTACATTTTGTGTGTCTTTGTACTATTTATGAACATTTTCTTGAAAACCGTCCTGTTTCCATGCTTTTTTATTGTGTTAACTTTTTGATTCGTATATTATATAATTATTATATTCTATCCTCAGACGACTTGTCTTTGGTTGTAAGCTGTAAAAAGCATTCCACAAAGCTAAAAATAGCAACATCTGCATTATTTATTCAATGTTGTGAAATCACAAAGCAAACTTTGAGGGCTTAAAAGGACTTCCTGCATTGTGCTGCTACCTCTGCCAAATGTTGCTCATCTTTGTGTGGCTTGTTTCTTCTACTTTGTTTGAGGTGTTCTTTTTTATTTACAATAAAAAGTACATTACATTTCTCTTATTCTTGCCAAATGCTTTGAATATCAACTTAGACTGATAATATTTGATTGATACTTTTGTTGTTTTTAGTGATGTTTAGTAGTAAATAAACTGAACAAAAATATAAACGCAACATGCAACAATTTTACAGAGTTACAGATCATATAAGGAAATCAGTCAATTGAAATAAATTCATTAGGCCCTAATCTATTTATTTTACATGACTGGGCAGGGGCGCAGCCATGGGTGGGCCTGGGCGAGCATAAGGCCACCCACTGGGGAGCCAGGCCCAGCCAATCAGAATTTGTTTTTGCCCACAAAAGGGCTTTATTACAAACAGAAATATTCCTCAGTTTCACCAGCTGGCCCGGTGGCTAGTCTCAGACAATCCCGCAGGTAAAGAAGCCAGATGTGGAGGTCCTGGGCTGGCGTGGTTACACGTGGTCTGCGGTTGTGAGGCTAGTTGGACATGCTGCCAAACTAAAACAATGTTGGAGGCGGCTTATGGTAGAGAAATGAACATCTGGTAACTGTTATGGTGGAGAGTCATTCAGTCAGCATGCCATTTGCACACACAAAACGTCAGACATCTGTGGTGTGTTGTGTGACAAAACTGCACATTTTAGAGTGGCCTTTTATTGCCCCCAGCATGAGGTGCACCTGTGTAATGATCATGCTGTTTAATCAGCTTCTTGACCTGTCAGGTGGCTGGATTATTTTATCAAAGGGAAATGCTCACTGACAGGGACGTAAACACATTAGTGCACCAAATTTGAGAGAAATAAGCTGCGTATGTAACATTTCTGGGATATTTTATTTCAGCTCATGAAACATGGGACCAGCACTTCACATGTTGCGTTTATATTTTTGTTCAGTATAGTTATGACCTGAAACAAACTAAGACCTTATGTAAATAGGTAACACTTTCATGAACAAGCATTAGAAAACCATTTATAAATGTGTTTAAGCATTACAATTCATTAGCATGTTATCTAGTATGTATAATAATCAATAAAGCATTTTAAACATTTATGAACATTTATAAAAATTGATAATGGTTCATTAATAAAAGTCAAAGAATTACATTTGAATATGGGTTACGATGATAGTAGAGTTCCTTTGAATGACAAGAAGACAATGGATCAGATAGATGTATAAAGGAAGATTGACTTCAAATCTGATATTTTCAACCGTACTGAGGAATGCCATTTCAAGAAATGTTTATTAGTCAGGCGTTCTTTTTCATTAAATAAAATAAATAAACTTTGCAAAAAGAGCACATTCCAGTAGACATGTTATTTCACCCAGGACCTTAAATCTGTGACGCTTTTCTCTCGTTCTCGCTCATAGCCCAACGTCGCCGTCTACTGGTGAAAAACTTAATTGTATTGGAAATGGAATCAGGCTTTATGGTTTGCTCATCTATGCACACTTTACACACTTTACACACACACACTTTACACACTTCACACACACACACACACACACACACACACACACACACACACACACACACACACACACACACACACACACACACACACACACACACACACACACACACACACACACACACACACACACACACACACACACATAATCATCATATATGCTGCTGCTACACTGTTTATCATACATCCTGATGCCTAGTCACCTTACCCATATACACTGAACAGTGTTATAGAAATAGTTGCGTGGCAGCAATTTGGCTGAAATACAATGTCAGGATTGTGACTTTAACATCAGAATTATTACGTTCAACATTTCAACTAATATTGATCATAACACACACAAATCGGACAGTATGACATTTAATGTTGGGTATGGTTATATGGATTGTGTTTTACAGTTTTTAACAATCGCTAGGACCCATTTCTCAATATTTAGGTCACTTTTTCAAAACTCTTCACACAGTGAGCACAACAGCAGTCTATGTGGGCTAAGCTGTGGATAATTTTTCATTGTTTTGGCACAAAATGTATTCAATGACTACATCTTTCAAATTTCCTGAATTCTTTTCTCACTCAGACACGACCACCACCAAAACCTTATGTACCTACGGCCAATTTGCTCATGTTTACATACTCTTTTCAAAACTGTTAAACTTAAGTTCAAAACCTAAAATAATACAAACTTGAATAAGACAGCAATTTACTACATATTACTACATTACTACAGTAATACCGTATTGAAATATATTCCAAATCTAAAAAATGAAATACTATCAAAACAATTAGACCAACCACAGCTGATTCCCATTGTAGCTGAACACCTACCTAGGTGTTAGTCTTTCAATATCATTACCATCTATACAAAAGGGGACATCTTAGGAATAATGATGTACTGTAATGTAAACATGGACCCAGCCAGAGATAGAGAAGTGGCTGACAGAGGAAGAAGAGTGGCTGGGAGAGGAAGAGCAGTACGTATGCGTGGTGGAAGAAGACTGAGAGGAAGATCAAGAGCTGTAGTCCCAGATGAGATTAGGGCTACTATAATTGATAATGTAATAAATCATGGTGTATCAATGAGAGAGGCTGGTCTGAGAGTGCAGCCTAATCTGCAACACTCAACAGTGGCATCTATTGTGAGACATTTCCGGCTAAACAACAGGTAAGATGTGCATCCTGCAAGGGCATCTGACTGAACTGCACATTACAGAAGTGTATTGAGCAAAGCCTCCAAACACACTTGGTGTAATTGTTTTTGTATTTCTGCTTAGGACCCAACGGTTACCTCCCACAGGCGGGAGAGGTAGGATTTTCACTGCTGTGCAGGAAACTGCAATTGTTGATATGGTCATCAGAAACAATGACATAAAACTCACAGAGATTGTTGGCAGACAACATTACATTTGGAAATATTCACAATGTAAGCATAACAACTATTTCTAGAGTCCTGAAACAACATCAAGTCAGGATGAAGCAGTTGTACACTGTCCCCTTTGAGAGGAACTCTGATGGAGTCAAGCAACTCAGGAACCAATATGTCCATGTAAGATGACTATAAAATACAGAACTGGTTTTGAGCAAAACAGGGCAGAGGCACACAATGGCATGTTTAGGTATAATGTAAACTACCGTAATAGCCTAACTCTTATGTTGCCTTGTGGATTTATTTTAGAGAGTCATGGAGATTGAAGCCAGGCAAACACCCCACATAATCATCTTTGTGGATAAGGCTGGTTTCACCCTGGCCAAAATTTGGCAGCACGGAAGGAATGTGATTGGGAAAAGAGCCACAGTGGATGTCCCGGGCCAGAGGGGTGCCAACATCACAATGTCTGTAGCAATATCCTCTGATGGATTGCTGTTACACAAACCGCTAATTGGGCCGAGTGTCTCATTACATTCCTGGGTCACCTCTATGGAAGGGTTGTACCAGGTGAGGAAAGGGTTGCAGTGAGGCGAAATCGGCCGACGTTTGTTATTGTATGGGACAATGTGACATTTCACCACTCCTGTGCAGTCACAGAGTGGTTTGCAGCCCATCCCAGGATGGTGTCACTTTTCCTCCCACCTTTACCCTCCATTCCTCAACCTCAGAGAGGAATTATTTTCCTCATGGAGGTGGAAGGTTTATGACCATCATCCACATGATCAAATGTCCCTCCTGGACGCAATGAATGCTGGATGCCTGGAGATCCTTTCCTATGTGCATTGCCCAAGATGACATAAGATGTGATGTGAATGAGAACCTGTGGCCAAATGCAGCAGATAGGGTTGACTAGCATTGCTACTGTATCTCTATCGGTAGATGGTGTATATACAAATTCTTGTATTTTGGAATCCCTCAATGCCAAAAAATGACATAAAACATATTGAAGCATAATGCATAATGTCTGATTCATTCCTGTAACATATACTGCAGGGAATTCTAAACAGTAGAGAGGTGTCATTCTTGTTTTGTAAAGACATTTTACAAAAGAAAACATTGTGTAATATTGTTGTTAGTGTTGTTTAGGTGATTGTTTTCTGAGTGACAAAGTGTGCTTGTCGGGTGATGACCTTTGCTAGTGTTATGGCGGAATGAGTTGATTTGAGACATGTATGAAGTGTTTTGGTAGTTTTAGTGCATTTTGGATGTGAAATTAACTGCTGTGCCAAGCTGAAAGTTGGTTAGGAGAACTGTGTGAAGAGTTTTGAAAAAGTGTTGAGAACTGGGTCCTAGCAATTGTAAAAAACTGTAATTAGTAAGGGAGACCAGTGAACAAAGTAACACATGGTAAGTTGTATCAACTATACTGAACAAAAATATAAATGCCACATGTAAAGTGTTGGTCCCATATTCCATGAGCTGAAATAAAAGATCACAGAAATTCTCTAAAATTTTGTGCACAAATTTGTTTACATCCCTGTTAGTGAGCATTTCTCCTTTGCTAAGATAATCCATCCACCTGACAGGTGTGGTTTATCAAGAAGCTGATTCAACAGTATGATCATTACACAGGTGCACCTTACGCTGGGGACAATTAAAGGTCACTCTAAAATGTGTAATTTTGTCACACAATACAATGCCACAGATGTCTCAAGTTCTGAGAGAGCATGCAATTGGCATGCTGACTGCAGAAATGTCCACCGGAGCTGTTGCCACATAATTCAATGTTAATTTCTCTACCATAAGCCACCTCGAGCATTGTTTCAGAGAATTTGGCAGTATGTCCAACCAGCCTCACAACCGCAGACCATGTGTAACCACACCAGCCCAGGACCTCCACATCCAGCTTCTTCACCTGCGGGATCGTCTGAGACTAGCCACCCGGACAGATGATGAAACTGCGTTTGCATAACCGAAAATCTGCACAAACAGTCAGAAACGGTGTCAGTGAAGCTCATCTGCGTGCTCGTAGTCCTCAGCAGGGTCTTGATGACAGCAGTTCTGTGTCGTAATCGACTTCAGTGGCCAAATGTTCACCTTTGATGGCCACTGGGATGCTCTGGATCGACATGTACGACAGCGTGTTCCAGTTCCCGCCAATATCCAGCAACTTTGCACAGTCATTAAAGAGGAGTGGGACAACATTCCACAGGCCACAATCAACAGCCTGATCAACTCTATTCGAAGGAGATGAGGCAAACGGTCACACCAGAGACTGACTGGTTTTCTGATCCACGCCCCCTACATTTTTATCTGTGACCAACAGATGCATATCTGTATTCCCAGTCATGTGAAATCCATAGATAAGGTCCTAATGAATTTATTTAAATGGACTGATTTCCTTATATGAACTGTAGCTCAGTAAAATTGTTGAAATTGTTGCATGTTGCATTTTTATTTTTGTTCAGTGTAAATATCTAACCCTACCACTCCAGCATCCCTGCACATTGTAAATATGGTTTTGGCACTGACCCTGGAACTGACCCTCACTTACTTTCTCGTGTTCTTCTTCTTTCGATTTCTCATGTGTTTTTGATCTACTTGACTTAACAAAAATAATTATAGTAGTACTGCATTGTTGGGAAAGAGCAACCAAGAAAGGCATTTCACTGTACTTGTGCACGTGACTAATACTTAGGAGGAGTAGGAGTTAAAGGTGTTCTTTGTGTTGTTTGGGATTGCAATTTTTAAGTGTTGTTTTAACATCATAGTGATTTATAATCTGGTAGTATTGATATTATTTTGGAAGTAGTTTATACATGATACTATATTGCCCTCTGGTGTATAAAACCGGACAGAATCCATTAGACAAACAGCCGTCAACTCAGAAATATATTTGAAACATAATACATCCGCAGAACAAACCATACAATGACAGAGTCGTGTAATAGAGGTAATCAGCCTTCATAATGTGCAAAAATATACACTGGCACAGTCCTAGTCTCCTAGCCACAGACATCTGGTTTGAATGAGTGCTTTATACACGTTTGTTTTGCAAGAGGGTATGTGATGAATTCATATAGAAAAATACTATGAAGTTGATTGAATATTGAAACATCTAAATTATTCTCAATTATATTGCCTCAGAATATTCCGTATACATAGGTTTGTTTTGCTCCTAGCAGAAGTCAGCTAGGCGAAGCGAATGTCTCAAAAAATGTGAAAAAAGCGGCAATATTCCTGTTGTTTGTCCCTCTTGAGCCACTGTCGCAACATCATAGTCCTTACACATAAATCAAGAAATCTGTCATTAATCTGGATTTTTTTTGCAGAGGAAGTCTTAGGTGCGTAAATGTACATCTAATTATGATGTTTGGTGTAGCATTTCTCAAATGAAAAAATGTGCATGAAAACTAGTCATATGTCTCTTGGCTAAGGATTTGGTCATTTAAACCCTTGTTACGGGCTATCTATGAAAAATGAAGTTTGTTTTTGATAGCCAAATGACATCAACTGACCTCAAAACACTAATCAAATGGCATACACACAGAAATACTTGTATCATACACACTAGCTCAACCATTTCAATGCAATGGACCATAAAATGAATTTCTAACTTCAAGATGATCATATTCATACGTCATAGTGCAAATATTTCAGTTACAGCAAAACATTGATTTTAGTCCTTTACATTTTTACAAGAGGACACCACAGATTTCACCCTGGGGGGCAAATGTCAGATACATGATGTCAGAGGGTCCGAAACATATAGTATAGTATCCCTTGTCAGTATTTCCATGGAAAAAGCAGGTTTGGAGTGTCGTAGCTGTGCAGGTTGACTCACTGTCGTAGCTGTGCAGGTTGACTCACTGTCGTAGCTGTGCAGGTTGACTCACTGTCGTAGCTGTGCAGGTTGACTCACTGTCGTAGCTGTGCAGGTTGACTCACTGTCGTAGCTGTGCAGGTTGACTCACTGTCGTAGCTGTGCAGGTTGACTCACTGTCGTAGCTGTGCAGGTTGACTCACTGTCGTAGCTGTGCAGGCTGACTCACTGTCTTTGTATCAAACGGAGGGTGTTTGATGTAACGGCTTCTCTCAAGTTGCTTTTTCCCTGCCTCTCCTCTGCAGGTATCGGATGGCAGAAAGTGAATTTATGTTGGCCAGGAAAACTGTGTAACATTGTGTGGTAAAAAATATCACATGAGCCAATGCCAATGATATCTTCTTCTTATTGAATGATATCTTCTTCTTTTTGAATGATATCTTCTAATTGAATGACATCTTCTTCTTATTTGAGACATATTGTATAATGTAATCATATAATAAACTAAGATAAACAAATAGGCTGTTCACAAACATTTTACACACACTAGGCTAGAACATAATAATAATCTTAAAAATGTAATAATAACATTGCCTTTAAACAACGGGTCGCTATCATTTCCTCAAATGTACAGTAGATACCAGCCTTACAGGCATCTCCAGCTTGTGGGTCAGCTGACTTCAACACGTCTGACTGACTGAGGGGTAAAAGGGAGACATCTAATCCTACAGAGGAGACTGTAAGTTGCTGTGTAAACAGTCAAAAGAAATGTATCCCTTCAAGTTTGAACATTCTCTACTCTTCACATTATTGTGCCAACGGGAGCCGTACTGTGCCGGCTTGACTATATATTTTTCACACCGTCACCACGGTTCCAGTAGCTATGGTGGATACATAAATATAAGAATATAGATACATCGAGAGGACCTATGAAATGGTAAACACTGGTGAAACTGGTCTGAGAGTATTTTGTCTGCTCCTCCAATATTAAAAAGATCATTGGGGATATGGCATTGTTCAGCTGTTTTAGGAGTACAATTGTCCCCACAGGGCACAGAGAAAATAGGCTTATAATACACCTTCACAGAGGGAACATGTCCAGGGGGAGATCAGAGTGTGATTATCATTGACCTCCCCTCCCATAACAGCTGCAGACAGAGCAGTTCTCATTACATTAGGTAGGGGACTTCCTGTTCTTTCACACTGTGCCCAGATCAGGTTCCAGCTACTGTGGTTACATACCTGGGCTGATTCCAAACAATCTACAGTGTGACACTGAGACAGCTCTGTGGCACCCAAGTATTTCTGTGAGGCTTTAAGCGATGTTCCACTCCATACACAACCTAGCATGACTTTTCCACTTACTTTGGCTGTAGTCGACTCCCAAAGACAGTTTGTGGATGTTTTTTGCTTATTGAGATATTTGGTTCTGAACTTCACCTTCAGGCCTATCTGAATCATTGTTGACTATCTTGTTAAAGACACGTTGCTTATCACATGTATGGACAAGTTCACTGTTCCTTCTTAGAGCTGCTTGCTGGATGGAGTGGTGCTCTTTTGAATAACGCTTGGCTCAGGGCAGCTTGAGAGGTCACCCACTGTTAGTGAAGATGGGTTATCACGTACAATCATTCCTTTGGCATTTGGCTTAGCACTACTATGTGTGTCTAGTCAGTGTTCATTGACAGCTGGACTTAGGGTGTCAACTAAGATCACGATAGTGAGTAATGGATCATTGCTAATTAAGATTTTGTTGGCATGGTACTTCATGAAGACATAATTTCAGTTTTTTACCTGGTTTTCTGGTTGACATAAGGCAACCAGATTGTAACCAGTTAAAGAGGGGGGGGGGGGACAGTATACAACTCTGCCATGATGTCAAGAAAATATCTCAGTTTTCCCAGTTGGGTTATGCCTTTAAAAAATGTAAATAGCCTACTCGAAGACTCTCAATGGTGAATGTGCATGATAGTGTGTACGAGATATTAATTAAGAAAATGGCCGTACAGGGGATTTAGCAACAGCCATCTGCAGATCCTGATATATCTTCCCCTGCTCTGCTAGTTATTTGAAGATCCTGCCCTGTAGGTTGTACAGCAGTTGATCAGAAAAAGGCTTGTCATGGATGCCCAGCTTGTATATAAGTCTGATGGTTCTGAGAAATTACCGCTTGATCTGGTCCACAGGAACCAGAGACCAGGAGTCAGATCTCTGCCTTTTGCCGGTGGAGCCCCTAAGCCAGACTTTCCTTAGGGAGAAATCCTTTTTTCCAGAAGAAGTTCTCACTCAGACCCTAATCTGTGAAAAAGTCCTCACATATGTCTGGATCCACTATGGCACCTTCGGTCTCACTTGACTTACGGCTAAACTGTGTGAACACCCGGATCGGACTGGGGACTTGGTTATCTTCCTCATCTCAGTCCGCAGATGAGACAGATGAGAATAAATGATCGTAGGCCTCTAGGAACTGGAGATTCTTGTTGGCTGAAAAGATGGATACCAGCTCCTCCTTGCTTTGGACCGACGCCTCCATTACAGGGTAGAACTCAGAGTAGAAATGCTCATACTCAGGGACTGAATCACTGTGGTGTTTTTGCAACAAAAATGTTTTATAATACTGTCGGGCACTGCCTAAAAAGAATGGTTGGGGGATGTCACTTGCAAAAAGTGGAGATGGCGTACACAGGACGTGTTTGGCAAGGGGATTTTTCAATTCCCTCACACTCTGCTGTTTTGACTGTGGTAAGTGTCCTCAACTTTCCTTCTCCCTCGTTGCTTTGGTAAAGTTTTGCCTCCACCATTAAACAGGGGCGAAAATCTGATATCAACTTTGGAGGGGACAATCACATGACATTTTCTCAAGAGCAATTCCTGAGGGGGACACCAAAAGTAGTGCTGTAACACAGCCTACGTTGTAATATGTTAAATGCATATTGAGGAACCATAATTACTACTACTGGATAATTGAGAGGTACAGTAGTGAAGGGTTGTCCCAACTTATTAAAATGTTTAAATCATTATAATACTACTACTACTAATAGTTATAGCAGTGTTCCTTATCAGTCCAGTATGTATACAGGTATTTGTATTTACAACCAGCAATACCAAGCAAGGCCAGTAGGTGGTAATGGTACTGTACACTGTATGGGTGCAGGTTTCATAAATACAATGAACATGGTGAGATCTCATCTCAAAGAATCTCCATTGAGAAGCAGCACAAAGTTGGTCTACGCACTGAACTTGGTCTACTATTGAACTTTTTCTGATTCATTTATATAGTCATTAAATATGTGCCACTGGTTTGAGTCTATTACAACATCTTTACAAGAACAAAACGCTCAGAATAAGTACAGTTCTAAAAGCAAGATAACTACTTCAATGAAAAACCCAAACAAATCAACCAAAAATATCCTTCAGAAATACTTAGTTATTGTTCAGTCAGTGTCTCAACTCTTCAAACAACAGCTATGGACAAGTATGTCACACAAAGTATGCAATTTTAAATGAAATAAAATAAATAATTAGTAAGTGTACTGTCATGTACTGAAAACTACTAAACAAAATAACAAATGTCATACTATACACCAGGGGTTCTCAAACAGGGTAGGTGGACCCCTAGGGGTCCCTGGTGTAATGGCAAGGGGTCCATGAAATAAAAAAGTGTAATGAACGTATTCAGCAGCACAAGGATTCCACTAACTTTACATATAATATAGAGGGGAGGTCCCTGAGGACCACTCAAAACCTTGCCTGCCTTTCCTCAAAATATGCAGGGGTTGCAGTACTCATAAAAGGTTGAGAACCACTGCTATACACACTACTGAACAAAAGAACATAACCTATGTTTGAGGGTTTCAATGGATCCAACAAATTGCTGGCAGATATTTCCCTCAAGACTGTCCAGCCTGTCTTTATGTACATTACAGACAAAATTCTGATCAGCACCTCAACTTGGTCAACCAACCCCCACACCGCCACTGGAAGCCTCCTGAGGACCTCTGCTGCCTCTCAACTGCTGCTACAGGGGTATTTGTTGCGAAAGAGAGGCAACTGCACTGAAAGAGAATCTATGTTCAGCTCAGGGTACTGATCTAGAGACTCATCCAACTCCCCCGTGAGAAGCACTCTTTCCAACTTTTACAGAATGTGTAGACTGTCCTGGTGAAAACGGTCGCCAAACTGAACCTCCACACCATCCAACACTTAAAAAAATGCTGCCCTATAGTGATCCACTGCTTTGCCAGCACATCGTCTTGAGTGTGTCTCAATGGATTCAATCAATATTGTTGCTTTCTCATTATGTAAAGCTTGTCGTCTGGGGAAGGAGAGGAGGACCAAGGTGCAGCGTGGTAAGTGTTCATATTTTAAATATTTTAATGAACACTGAAAACGAAACAATAAACAACCAACGAACAGTCCTGTAAGGTGCAACAACACTAAACAGAAAATAACCACCCACAAAACACAATGAAAAACAGGCTACCTAAATATGGTTCTCAATCAGGGATAACGATTGACAGCTGCCTCTGATTGAGAACCATACCAGGCCAAACACAGAAATAGAAAATCATAGACAAACTAACATAGACAACCCACCCAACTCACGCCTTGACCATACTAAAACAAAGATATAATAACAGAACGTGACACATACAGTGCAAGGTAGCTTTCGTCATTTCTGCTGTTTACCCCACTCGCTGGATAACTGGACACTGATTGGATTTAGCTGGTGTGCTGTTACAGTTACACAGTGGCGGTGGGTTTGGCAGTTTTGATGTGCTGTGAATTTCACAATGGCTTTTCTCCAGTTCCTAAATCCTGCACTAATGAAGGCAGCATCCGCTCTTTGGCCAAAATATGGCTGGCTTGAAAACGCTTGGCTACAGTGAAAACAACACGCCTTTTATTGATGGATTATAATGTAGCCAGGGGACACAGTGTGTAGGTTATTTACAGTAGGAGATGGGCTTCTATCATCTTATCTTCTATCAGTCTATATGGGATTCGATCTAAAAGGTAGTTAGCAAATCTGAAACGGATTGCAGTGACAAGAGTTGACAGCTGTATGAGTTCACCATTTACACAACATGTGCTGCAACCTTTTGTCATTTTAATATAGTTTGTTTCATATTGGCTGGCTTCCAACAATAGCTGAATTTGCAAAGCTAGCGAGCACCAATTCCGTTTCTGTGGTGTTTGCTATAATCTTTGCTATTGTCAGTTTACTCCAAGATCAGCACACGTGCTTCAAAGTCCCATAGCGACAATTTACTTTTTGCAACGAGACCATTAAAGATATCTAAGACAATGGTAGAAGAGAGTGTAGTTCTGTTCAGTTGGGAGTTCAGTTTATCGCTAACATTATCACAGGGCAGGGTAGCCTAGAGGTTAGAGCATTGGACTTGTAACCAGAAAGTTGCAAGTTCAAATCCCCGAGCTGATAAGGTACAAATCTGTCGTTCTGCCCCTGAACAGGCAGTTAGGCCGTCATTGAAAATAAGAATTTGTTCTTAACTGACTTGCCTAGTTAAAGAAAACAGGGACTTTGAAGCACTACTGCTGCGGGTTGATCTTGGAATAAAATGACGATTGCAAAGATTCCATCTTTGCCGATGCCACATAAATGGAATAGCTACTAGCTAGCTTAATAGTTAATGTTTGCCCGCTAGCTCTGCAAATTCAGCTAGTGTGTGTTTTTTTTTAAGTAAAAAAAACATTGCTATGGCGCGATTGACTGGAATAACCTCACGTGCATTAAGTGCCTTTCTGAACCCTCTGTTACCTGCCAGATAAGGAACTGGCAGTGGATCAAACCATTGTGAGGCAAAGGGCAGGGGGTCGCAATCTTTTGAAACTTAAAAACACGCTATTAAGTGTCTATAATCAGCACAAGTGCTTTCATTGCGTATTATTCATATTATAGACTTCTGTCCCAAAGCAAGCACCAGTTAGCCTGAAGCTAGCCTCGAGCTAGGCCCATCTCCCGGCTAGCCGAAGAGATCCATCAGACGATTCCTGGGCTTCAATACTTCTTTTGCCAATTGGCCTGGACCCTTTGCTGCCGACACGGAGCCCTGCCGATCCATCCCGACTGGTCTGCCGACATAGCCGTTCGAGGGGGTTTCAACAGGCTCTCTCATTGCGACTTCCCCCTGAGGCCCATCTGTTAGCCTGCCAGCCCCGGCTTGCTAGCTGTCTGAATCGCTGTGGTGCCTCTAGAGACAAAACCTCTCTCATTTTCACTCAATGCCTAGGTTTACCTCCACTGTACTCACATCCTACCATACCCTTGTCTGTACATTATGCCTTGAATCTATTCTTCCTCGCCCAGAAATATGCTCCTTTTACTCTCTGTTCTGAACGCACTAGACAACCAGTTCTTATAGCCTTTAGCCGTACGTTATGTTACTCCTCCTCTGTTCCTCTGGTGATGTAGAGGTTAAACCAGGCCCTGCAGCCCCCAGCATAACTCCCATTCCCCAGGCGCTCTCATTTGTTGACTTCTGTAACCATAAAAGCCTTGGTTTCATGTATGTTAACATTAGAAGCCTCCTCCCTAAGTTTGTTTTATTCACTGCTTTAGCACACTCCACCAACCTGGATGTCATAGTCTTGTCTGAATCCTGGCTTAGGAAGGCCACCAAAAACCCTGACATTTCTATCCCTAACTATAACATTTTCCGACAAGATAGAACTGCCAAAGGGGGCGGCGTTGCAATCTACTGCAGAGATAGCCTGAAGAGTTCTGTCTTACTATCCAGGTCTGTGCCCAAACAATTTGAGCTTCTACTTTTAAAAACCCACCTTTCCAGAAACAACTCCCTCAACATTGCTGCTTGCTATAGACCCCCCTCAGCCCCCAGCTGTGCCCTGGACACCATACGCGCCCCATCTATCTTCAGAGTTCTTACTGTTAGGTGACCTAAACTGGGACATGCTTAACACCCCGGCCGTCCTACAATCTAAGCTAGATGCCCTCAATCTCCCACAAATTATCAATGAACCTACCAGGTACAACCCTAAATCCGTAACCATGGGCACCCTCATAGATATCATCCTGACCAATTTTCCCTCTAAATACACCTCTGCTGTCTTCAACCAGGATCTCAGCGATTACTTCCTTATTGCCTGCGTAATGGGTCCACGGTCAAACGACCACCCCTCATCGCTGTCAAACGCTCCCTAAAACACTTCAGCGAGCATGCCTTTGTAATTGACCTGGCCCGGGTATCCTGGAAGGATATTGACCTCCCGTCAGTAGAGGATGCCTGGTTGCTCTTCAAAAGTGCTTTTCTCAACATCATAAATGAGCACGCCACATAAGCACGCAACTTGCCCAAGCCACCCCCCGTTTCATCAGACAGCTGATGTTCTGAAAGAGCAGCAAAATCAGGACCCCTACAAATCAGCTGGGCTAGACAATCTGGACCCTCTCTTTCCAAAATTATCTGCAGAAATTGTTGCAACTCTTATTACTAGCCTGTTCAACCTCTCTTTCGTATCGTCTGAGATCCCCGAAGATTGGAAAGCTTCCCGTCTTCAAAGGGGGAGACACTCTAGACCCAAACTGTTATAGACCTATATCCATCCTGCCCTGTTAAGATCACCGACCATTTTGAATCCCACCGTACCTTCTCCACTATGCAATCTGGTTTCCGAGCAAGTCATGGGTGCACCTCAACCACGCTCAAGGTCCTAAATGATATCATAACCGTCATCAATAAAAGACAGTGCTGTGCAGCCGTCTTCATCGACCCGGCCAAGGCTTTCGACTCTGTCAATCACCGCATTCTTATCGGCAGACTCAACAACCTTGGCTTCGGAAATTACTGCCTCGCATGGTTTACCAACTGCTTCTCAGAAAGAGTTCAGTGTGTCAAATTGGAGGGCCTGTTGTCCGGACCTCTGGCAGCCTCTATGGGGGTGCCACAGGGTTCAATTCTCGGGCCAACACTTTTCTCTGTATATATCAACGATGTCGCTTTTGCTGCTGGTGGTTCTCTGATCCACCTCTACGCAGACGACACCATTCTGTATACATCTGGCCCTTCTTTGGACACTGTGCTAACAAAACTCAAAACGAGCTTCAACGCCACACAACACTCCTTCAATGGCCTCCAACTGATTTTAAATTCTAGTGACACTAAGTGCATGCTCATCAACTGATTGCTGCCCGCACCCTCCCGCCCGACCTAGCAACACTACTTTGGACGGTTCTGACCTAGAATATGTGGACAACTACAAATACCTAGGTGTCTGGTTAGACTGTAAACTCTCCTTCCAGACTCACATCAAGCATCTCCAATCCAAAATTAAATCTAGAATCGCTTCCTATTTCGCAACAAAGCCTCCTTCATGCATGCTGCTAAACATACCCTCGAAAAACTGACTATATCCTACCGATCCTTGACTTCTGCGATGTCATTTACAAAATAACCTCCAACACTCTACTCAACAAACTTGATGTAGTCTATCATCCATTTTGTCATCAAAGCCCCATATACTACCCACTACTGCGACCTGTATGCTCTCGTTGGCTGGCACTCATTACATATTCGTCACCAAACCCACTGGCTCCAGGTCATCTATAAGTCTTTGCTAGGTAAAGCCCTGCCTTATCTCAGCTCACTGGTCACCATAGCAACACCCACCAGTAGCACGTGCTCCAGCAGGTATATTTCACTGGTCATCCCCAAAGCCAACACCTCCTTTGGCCTCCTTTCCTTCCAGTTCTCTGCTGCCAATGACTGGAACGAATTGCAAAAATCACTGAAGCTGGAGTCTTATATCTCCCTCTCTATCTTTAAGCATCAGCTGTCAGAGCACCTTACCGATCACTGTACCTGTACACAGCCAATCTGTAAATAGCACACCCAACTACCTCGTCCCCATATTATTACTCACCCTCTTACTCTTTTGCACCCCAGTATCTCTACTTGCACATCATCATCTGCACATCTATCACTCCAGTTTTAATGCTACATTTTTATTATTTTGCCTCTATGGCCTATTTATTGCCTACCTCCCTACTCTTCTACATTTGCACATATTTTTCTATTGTGATATTGGATGTACGTTTGTTTATGTGTAACTCTTTGTTGCTGTTTTTGTTGCACTGCTTTGCTTTATCTTGGCCAGGTCGCAGTTGTAAATGAGAACTTGTTCTCAACTGGCCTACCTGGTTAAATAAAGGTGAAATAAAATAACATAAAAGACGAAACACCAACAATTTGTCTGCCTTCCATTTGCAAATCAGGGGAATTAGAAATTAAATTAAATATTTGATTGAGTTAATGAAACATTCTCTGGAGTAGATGGATCAGGGTGGTTTTCTGTGACATTATTACTTACGCCAGTATCTTTTTTTTCCATCTGCCTGATGAGAGTTTATAGCACTCTTTGGGGTAACAGAGTAACAAGAGACAGTGAAGACACATTGCTAATACAGGCTTCTCAGTTGCATCCAGAATAAAGTCAGCTTTCCTGTCTGGTTTCCATATGTTCTTTGACTGTCTGATTCTGAACAGCAGGGCACATTAAAACAACCGATTTTGCTAGGTAATGATGTCTTGGTAGGTTTTAGTGTTGCGTTAGTGCTGACCACTCCTAGCAAGAGTTGGGATGAGTCCATTTATATATTTGTATTTTCTTGGTGTATCTCGAGGACTATGCTGCTTTCATGAGGCAGCTGCAATGCGCTTGAATAAATAACAGCACTGCTAGCTTTTGAAATGTATTCTTTCCGACTGCAGGGTTAGGTTCTGTTGATTCTGGTGTGTTGAGAACCTCAGGTGAGGCCTCCCTGTTTTGAGTCTCTCTATTCATTTCTTGCAGTTGTGGAGGCCCAGATTCTCTTTGATATTGTGCGATGTCTGTGCCAAACTTTCCTTCCTCTGTGAATGACGAAGACTCACTAGAAGCACAGGTGGTCATCGACACTGGCAACCCAGGACAATCTTTCAATTCAGCTGATGCCTGTAATTGTAATGAGCTGCTTGGCTGTATATTTTTTGCCACATTAACAAAATAATTAGGTGTTGACCAACCGGTGTCAACAGCTCGACCTGATGGGGAGCTTGATCACTCAGTGCCTTCACTGTTTGCAGGCAAGCTAGACTCGGCTGGTTTACAGTTAGCCTGCTTTTACTGGTCTTTCAATCAACTCATTCTTCTCAGTTAACTTTGGACTTGTGGCATCACTACATGAATGTGGCATCATGTGGCATCACTACATGAATCCCTATCAGGGTTAAGGCATGAGTCAGAGCTTTTCTTAAGAAGTGGTTGATTTAGATCATTATGATTACATCTCTGTGTCTTTCGTCACCCATACTTTTACATACAGCTTATTTTGAGAACAGCACTTTCCCAGAGACAGGTGTCTTTAATGAGTCGGCTGTCATTTCCAATACCGCTTTGAGTAAGTCACAGGATTGACACTCTTCTGCCTCCCTGCTTAATTTGCCGACACCAACGACCAATCATCCTGTCTGATGACCAACTACGTGGAGATTGGTTGATTTGTCCGTCTCGCCATCAGAGGCATTATTGGCTGGGAGCTCAGGGGCATCTTGGAGTCAGGCTTATCTATTGTGTTGGAGTTGGAGTTGTCTGGCTCTGTGGTTTCCTTGCTAGTTGCTGTCTCACTACGGGCAGACAGGGAGTTGAACTCTGGGTTGTTTATTGGCCGCCGTTGGCTCGTGGACCATCACCACACACCTCCCCCTGTGCTCCATTGCTGCTTTTTCCAACTGTTGCTTGGCTGTGCTCAATAAGCTGTTCAGCCTCCGGGAGACTTTTAAGCCTTTCAAAGGACCTATTGATGAATTCCAGGTGCACATCCTCATCCTCGCTGCCCGAGAGGACATTCCCCAAGCTATCCACGCCCTACTTGCTGCGGTAATGTTCCACGGGAGACCCCTCATAGTCCGAGGGTAAGTCAATGTGGCAGACAACCTACAAAGCACCTGACTTGAGGTCAGCTTGAAAACCAATGTTTAAGAAAGTGGTCCCCCCCGCGCCATTGATGTCACTCATGTAGAAAGTCACCCATGCCGGATTCCATTCCAGACAGCGTGTGTGTGTGCGTGTGTGTGTGTGTGGGGGGGGGGCACTCCTGGAAGAAGATGTCAGAGTCACGCTCGAAGACTTGCACACTGTGTTCATAGTCATCCATTGTGAGGAAGTGTTCAAAACAGTTTCACCACTACCTGTGAAATAAATCAACACATGCCTTTAAATGTCACTGCAAACATGGAGTGAGTAGATACGGATACTTGTCTCAAACTAGTTTAACATAAAAGAGTGATTCCTAAAAGTTCTACTGCAACAAATTACTGTAGAAATGTGGCAGAAAAGGTTACTGTGATTGACATATACAATTGCCATCTATGAATATCTGATCTTGCACCTAAATGCAGATATAACATGCCCCAACAGGAGTGTGTCACAGTGCTGTTACTGATACACTGTGTATTTCTGTTGATATTTCCCAGCCACTTATGCCATGTCTCTCAGCTGATGCCTAATTCTGTCATGATTCATGTGTAGCTTTCCTGCAGCACAGAGGACAATAGAGTATATAAGCCCAGCAACAGTTGCCATCAGTGATGCAAGTCTTTCGTCATAGAAACTAAAGACAAGCGCACAGTAGATTATTGCTTTGGTTAGGCTACACATCTCAGCTCTTAATCTCTGGTTGACATCGGTTTAGCCTTCATGATGCGTCTCAACTAAGTACTGGCTACGTTTGCCAAGTGCATTGCCAAAACTTGTTTGAGGAGAGCATCTAAGACCTGCTTTGCCAAACAAGCTTTTATAGATAATGTCTAACAATGCATTATGATATGAGTTGTGGTTCCTGTGAGCCCCCAACTGATGTTCAACTCCCTCTGTCTAGGTGGGGAAACTAAATCAACGAAATAACTATAGTTATTAGTACAGTTATTAGTGAAATAATGATTTAATTATAGTTGTCATGCAATTCATGCATGCCACAGATTCACTAACTTTAAAAACTTGTGCATTCACCATACATCTGTATCAGAAGATGTATTGTCCATGCAGCCATAGGTTCCTACCTGTTAAAACTCCTACTACAATGCCACTGTCCTATATACAGTAGAGTGTTGTACTCCGAAGTCCCAGCAGTGGCATGGTTGTCTCTATGTGTCCTCTGGTGGCTGTCCTTGTGTCATGAGAGTGCAATGTGCCAGGCCCTATTATTCATTATAAATATAGCAGTGCTTCGGAGCTTCTTATCGCGTAAAACATGTCATGCTCCAGTCTGGCGCTCACCATCATTCCAAACAGAGGTATAACATTTCAGAACCTTAATCAGGCGCCACACTCACAAGCACTCACAAGATCTACCCAATGTCTTCGTGGTATTACAATTGTTTACCGAATCGGTCACAATCACTCTTTTGTATGCATGTTTATTTATTTTTTTAAGATCTTCCTTATAGTCGAATTAGTAATTCTAACATTGGCTGTATGGAACAGCCAAGGAATAGCACAACTGTCCCCGATGTTCCTACAGTAAATACTTGTGAAGCAGTTGATGCTCCTGACAACAGCCATACTCCCACGGAAGAGGGTCCTCTGAGGCAGTCAGTCAGATGATGCATTACTGGATTTGATGTCACAGGGTGACAGAGGATCCGAATCTTTCCCCCTTGGACACAATGAACAGTCAGAGTGAATACGGGTTGGAGTGTTGGAGGGGCTAGGGGAAGACAATGAGACCCGATTCACGCAAGTGTAGTCTGACACAAGCCATGTTGCAGCCAGAATCTCCCTATCTAATCCCTCCATAAGGGAGACATCTGGAAACAGAAAGTGACAGTGCAAAATGCAATAAAGTGCTCAACAAAATGGTCAGTACATTTTCTGCACTTAGCAATGTCTTCTTTTGTAGTCTTTCGAGCATGGCATTAAATTAGGATCATTATTTTGTACCTTGGTCTCCTTGGTTTTTCCAATCTTGGATCCCTTGTTTTTTTCTATCTTGGTTTCCTTTGTTTAACTTATTTTGGCTACCTTTGCTTTTCCTATCTTGGGCTCCTTGGGTTATATGGTTTGAGTGCGAGCACCTGTGGAACTCGATAATAAATGAGATAAGTCCAAATAAACGAGCTTGACGTTACTTGGAACATAAGGTCTGTCAGGCTTTGTCTGTGGTGGGTTTGAGCCTTTGTTTACAGCTACCAGGAGGACTCAATTAGGACAATGGGGTTACAGGGCCATCCCTGCTGTCAAAATGTAATTGAAGGGACAGATATCAGGATGGCATATCATTCATGACTTTATTATCAACAATTAAACAGGGCTTAACAGACGGCTGATGTGCCTTGGTTGCAAATGAATGTAATGACTAGGCTATTGACAGTAAAAATTGTTCAGATAAGTGATTTGATACATATAGCATTTATGCAAGGCACCTTCACACTTTTCACCACATTTCTAAATGCTTTCATCCACAGGGTTTGCTTTTCATGGAGGAACGACTTGTTAAGCATTCAGAACTTGCATCTAAAAAAGAATTCAGGACTAGCATCTACACTCCACATTTACAAGCTGTGTTTCTCCACGGCCACCGCGGACATGATTCACCATGAGTTTTATCATTAAGGTTAATTATGGGAAAGAATCCCGCCTAATTAACAAACTGCAGGCTGGGCCATGTGCCCAAGAAGGATCTATCAATGCATCAGGTTTCATAAAGAGAGACACCCAGGGCCTGTGTGTATACTGCACCTGGGGCAACAGCAGCAGGCCGTTTTGACGCGGGTGGGATTATGTTGACATCAACAGGATTTGGCCCTCAAAGTTAGTTTGGGATTAAGATCGGAGTCTGTTTAGACTGCTTAACAGTAACTAATGCCCTGTTGGTTCGTGCTAATTGTTTCACCGTGTCAGCTCCAGCAATTCAGTGTTGATTGGACAAAGCCTTGTAAACAGAGGCATTCAGAGAGCAGGCAGAGAGACCGTTTTGTATGGTTTTACTGCACTGGCCTGTATGCCTTGGTTGGTGTCACAGGTGGCAGCATCTCACAGGTGGCACAAACAGCAATGCTTCCATGATGACCAAGTTGGGGAGAGTACTGTACTCTTTGTTTGGAGCATGCTCTGACATAACATGTGACAAAAGAGGCAGTTTCAGAGGCTTGGTTGTTGTTTTGACCATTGAACGTGTTACAAATGCTACACAGGGTGTTTGAGGGCTTTATTGTTAGGGGATTAAGTTTGTTCAAGTTCAGCAACAGTCACTTTAAGGCACTGAAGCAGTGCCAAAGCAGAATGTTCTTAGTTGCGTGGCACAAGTAATAGGTTTTTGTAACAATTAGTGGTTGGTCATTTCAATTAATTTTATACCTATTCAATTCTTGAAGAATATGTTGTACAATTTTTGCAAGATGAGTGCAACTCATATGACGTTATGTTTTTTGTTGTCATTTGAGACTTTGTGAACAAGACATGTAGGCCTATAGCTTCATGGGCCCAGTTTCCAAAAAGCATCATTATTAAGGCTAAGTTCATCGTTAGACAGTAGTGGTGCGTGAGTAAAATCACTGGGGAAGCCAAGTCAGACAAAAAGCCATATTACAACCTATGTGTTGTGATAATTCCTTTATTTGCTCTATAACCTTTTAGTTCCGTTTTTGTTGTCCTAGGCTACCTGGCTAAAATGCTTGCTTGCTAGCCTAACTTCTTTTCATGGGCAACAATGAGCAAGCTAGTTAACATTAGCCTACTACATCTAGCTACATATTGAACTTCTATCCTTCATTTAGGCCAGGGGCACAATGTATGAATTTATGGTTGGTTGGATCAGAATCTACATTATATTTTTATTGGCCAGTACGGAGAATTAAGTAAAACCACAAGTCCAAATCTCTATCTCCATCCATGATTAATTTAGGAAAGCGACAATTTTAGCTAGCTAGCTAGCCACCGGAGGACAATGACACAACGAGATTTCTGTCAATTATGTTTTGCTTTTGATGTGATTGGTGTGACGCCAAATCCAAACTGGCTTATGTTTGCACTTTTGTTTGGTGTGCCAGGACAATTCACAGTTGAGCTCATTCAGTTTAGCTTAATGCTGATTGCCTATTATTTTACTTATTTAATTTTTATCAAGGGAGGCCAAATGCTTGCTGGCTTCCCTTGCATTCGATGCTACGGGCGGCAACAATGTCATACTCTTTTTGACCAGACAGCATCAGATAGATGGGCTACACATAAAGAGACAGGAGGGCGTTGTTTTGCTCGCTAGGATTCTTTCTCTGGTAAGATACCATCAGCCTCTAGGCAAGGGAGGAAGGAAAATTACGAAACACAGAGAGACAAAAGATAAATTATTGAATATGTTTTTTTGTTGGGTCATTTTTGTAATTTTTTTACGGGGAGGCTTCCTTTGACATCCATGAATATCGTTAGAACCTTCTTAGGAGCATCGTTAAATATACGAGCTGTTTCCCAAAACCATCGTTATTATAGTTTCACTTCAAAATGTTCATAATCTAACGCCTGCTTCAGACCACAGCTAAGTCTGTCAAAAGATTTCTTTGCCCTCCCACGTCACTTTAGACACAGAACATCACCGCTAAACATAGACTCACATGGTATATTCATCTCTCTCTGTGATACCAATTGTAGTATCTGGGATCTACATCTGTTTATATTAGTTACTGTGCTGTTACTAAGCAGTAATACATTACGGCAGTGTTACGTTACTACACCTAATAGGAAATGCACATGCGCACTGGAATGCCGCGAACTGTAGAGCACGAGGGGTTTTTGACTAAACGAAAACTAACTGTACTCCCGTCTCCTGCCTGGTCATTTCTCCACAACACAAATATTACACCAATATCTTCAGAACAAAGTTGACTACAAATACAAAGTTGTCAATGTCTTTGCAATTGATACAAACAACTGACGTATAAAAAGAGGCTTTAAATGAAAACCGAGATAACTGCATAATAATAATAAAGTAGGCTATAGTCCTATCTTAATCCTATTTAAATACATTTTATGTTCAATCAGTTGAGTTCTACTTTACTACTTGTAGTCAACTGTCGGTAATTTCTCGCAATATATTTTATGATGTGTAGCCTAACGTGCGCAATGATGTGCCGAATCAGTGATTTCGTGCATTTTTATTGGGTAAGCAATAGAATAAGCCACCTCAACATTTGCAGCCGTAGGTGGAAATAACTCTCCAGGAGCTGATCCGTCGTCAGTAGTATTGTGAAATAAGTGTAATGTTAAGGTAAGATTTGAATAGAGAACGCTTATGGAAGGAATCAATACGTTACATACATAGCTTGATCAAGTTAATTTACAAACACATAGTACCAGTCAAAAGTTTGGACACACCTACTCATTCAAGGGTTTTTCTTTATTTTCACTATTTTCTACATTGTAGAATAATAGTGAAGACATCAAAACTATGAAATAACACATGGAATCATGTAGTAACCAAAAAGTGTTAAATAAATCAAAATATATTATATATTTGAGATTCTTCAAATTAGCCACCCTTTGACTTGATGACAAGAAAAACCCTTGAATGAGTAGGTGTGTCCAAACTTTTGACTAGTACTGTACCTCCTGCGAGTTCTCCCCATAGCTAAAATCAAAATCACATTCTGTGTGTGTCACTCGACACACCTTGAGTACCCCCAACAGCACACTGATTCAACTCATTGAGGGCCTGATAATTAGTTGACAAGTTGAATCAGGTGTGCAATAAAAATATGTGCTGTTGGGGGTACTCAAAGACTAGACTCTCTAGCGCGTGCAGTCATTATCGTCAGTGGAGGAGAAGAGAGTGTCGAGTGACACACACACAGGGTTTGATTTGATTTTAGCTGCCGGTGTTGAGCAGAACTCGTAGAAGGTATGTTTGTAATAAAAGTGTAATCAAAAGTGATAACATGGATCAATTAACAACATGGATCTAATTTATGATGTAGGTTAGATAAGAACCAACATTGAGTAAACATGAGATGTAGCCTATAGGGTAAATCAATCCTTATTTGTTTTGTTTTACCCTTATTTAACCAGGTAACCTACTTTTTATTTTAGGCGGTGGGATGGAATAGGCCTGTGGGCCTCCCATCTGAAGAAAAGTAGGTTTCTTACAATAATTTTGCAAGTGTGAAGATTGAATCACCTTTGGCAGGGGCAGCAGTCCTGAACTCTTTCATGATTGTGACCACAAGATGGCGAAGAAGAGCCATAAAAATCTGAATCGATTCACCAAGATCAGCCAAAAGCCAAACTGAGTTGAACAGTTCATTGGAATTAAGGTGCGACCTGCAATATTTACTGCTGTTCAATGGTGATATTATAATTCAAGATGAATGTAATATAAATGCACATGCGTGTGCTACAACTGAGCATTAGCAGGCTACTGTCATCACAACTCATAACCCATCATTTAACCTTGGTTTTTACTTAAACAATTTAGTGTTCAGTGTTAAACAATATGTTTAAAACAATAACGTTGATCTCATGCACTGTCGGTAGTTGCATCCATATCTCCGTCTATGAATTTGTGAGTGGTTACATTTCTCCAGCTCCATCCCTCAGCATTATAGAAAAAGTGACGTGGCTGCAGTTTGGCTGAAATATGAAGTCTCGATTGTGAATTTAACATCAGAATTCATATGTTTAACATTTCATCAATATTGATCATAACACACACAAATCGGCCAGTATGCCATTTAATGTTGGGTATGGTTTTATTGACTTTAATTAGTGGGGGAGATAGGTGAACAAAGTAGCACATGGTCACTTGTAGCAACTATACTGAAGAAAAATATAAATGCAACATGTAAAGTGTGGGGCCCATGTTTCATGAGCTGAAATAAAATATCTTATTTCTCTCAAATGTTGTGCACAAATGTGTTTACATCAGTGTTAGTGAGCATTTAACCTTTGCCAAGATAATCCATCCACCTGACAGGTGTGGAATATCAAGAAGCTGATTAAAACAAATTACAGAGGTGCACCTTGTGCTGTGGACAATAAAATGTCAGTTTTGAGGGAGCATGCAATTGGCATGCTGACTGCAGGAATGTCCACCAGAGCTGTTGCCAGAAAACGTTATTTTAATTTCTCTACCAACGTCGTTTTAGAGAATTTGGCAGTTCGTCGAACTGTCTCAGGGAAGCTCATCTGTGTGCTCCCAGTCCTGACCAGGGTTTTGACCTGACTGCAGTTCGGCATCATAACTGACTTCTGTGGGCAAATGCTTACTTTCAATGGCCACTGGCACGCTGGAGAGGTGTGCTCTTCACAGATGAATCCCGGTTTCAACTGTACCAGGAAGATGGCAGACAGCATGGCGTTGTGTGGACGAGTGGTTTGCTGATGTCAACATTGTGAACAGAGTGCCCCATGGTAATGGTGGGGTTATGGTATAGGCAGGCATAAGCTACGGACAATGAACACAATTGCATTTTATCAATGGCAGTTGGAATGCACAGAGATACCGTAACGAGATCCTGAGGCCCATTGTCGTGCCATTCATCCGCCGCCATCACCTCACATTTCAGCATGATAATGCATGGCCCTGTACATTATTCCTGGAAGCTGAAAATGTCCCTGTTCTTCCATGGCCTGCATACTCGCCAGACATGTCACCCTTTGAGCATGTCTGGGATGCTCTGGATCGATGCGAACAACAGCGTGTTCCAGCAACTTCGCACAGCCATTGAAAAGAAGTCTGATCAACTCTGATCAACTCTATACAAAGGAGATTTGTTGTGCTGCATGGTAGTCACACCAAATACTGACTTGTTTTCTGATCCACTCCCCTACCTTTTTTAAAAAAGGTATCTGTGACCAATAGATGGATATCTGTATTTCCAGTCCTGTGAAATCCTTAGATTAGGGCCTAATGAATTTATTTATCGATTTCCTTATACTGCTGAGACACTCAGGGGGCTCCAGAGCGGCGCAGCGGTCTAAGGCACCGCATCTCAGTGCAAGAGGCATCACTGCAGTCCCTGGTTTGAATTCAGGCTGCATCACATCTGGCAGTGATTGGGAGCCCATAGGGTGGTACACAATTGGCCCAGTGTCGTCCGGGTCTGGCCGGGGTAGGCCGTCATTGTACATAAGAATTAGTTCTTAACTGGCTTGCCTAGTTAAATAAATGTTAAATATAAAATCAAATATGAACTGTAACTCAGTCAAATCTTAAATGGTGTAGATCTACTCTGGGTTTTCTAAAGCTAGCTAGCTTCAGATAGCTTCACATTCCAGCTCAGGATTTATCAGTACTATGACGGTGGATATTGCTTGTCCGGCTTCCGCTAACTCTAGCAGGCTTGTAATTGCATGTACATGTCACGATCGTCGTAGTGAGGAGACCAAAGCGCAGTGTGATGTGAATACATCTTTTTATTGAAAGACGAAAAAACACGAAGTACACTAAACAAACAAACAAACAAACAAAATAACAAACAAACAAAATAACAAACAAACAAAATAACAAAATAACAAAATAACAAAATAACAAAATAACAAAATAACAAAATAACAAAATAACAAGACGACCGTGACCGCTATCAAAACTGAGTGCAAAAAATGCAACATCACATATAACAATATCACAATAACCCACGAACCACAATACAAAACAGGCTACCTAAATATGGTTCCCAATCAGAGACAACGACAAACACCTGCCACTGATTGAGAACCATATCAGGCCAAAACACATAGAAACAGACTAACTAGACATGCAACATAGAATGCCCACTCATATCACACCCTGACCAAACAAAACATAGAAACAAACAACTCAAATAATGGTCAGAGTGTGACAGTACATGTCGCATGTGGCTAGTCGAATGCCGAACTCTTCATTGAGACAATGCTGAAACATCAATCCATGGGCGAGGCAGTGCCATATTTAAATTTGTGCTGAAATCAAATGAAAGAAAGATGATCTTGGTGTGGTGTGAAATAGGCTTTTAGAAGTGCGGTTTTTATTTGATTACTTATTGTTAATGCCTAATTTGGTGTGCTTATCAATACACAACCATATTTTACGTTTGGTATGTCTACATAAGACAGAAGGTTACTTAAGGAAAAAAATGAAAGGAGTGTGGTTGATCGTGGTGGATGGGTAAGCGTGGTGGATGGGTACGCGTGTAACTCGAACATCTAGCAACCCAAAGATTGCGTCTTTGAATCTCATCATCTACAACTTTAGCATTTAAGCTAATTAGCAACTTTGCAACTATTTACATGTTAGCTGTCCGTTGTTAGCTGTGTTAGCTGTCCGATTCTTGGTGGTTGTTAAACCACCAAGAATCGTAATTTAACAATTTAATTCGTATTTACAGATGGCATACAAGTTTGTTATTAAGGCACATACAAGTTCACATGTTCCAGAAGGCATTTCTGGCAACAAAAAAAGCCAAATTTTGATAAAAAATTAATATTTACGCTCAGATGCCTCTCCTGTGAAGTTATGAGGAGCGATATTCGCCTAGTTTCCTGAAACGATTCACATATATGGACGGGCATGAGATTAGGATGACATTGCTGCATTTTTAGGCATTTGCATAAGGACAGTTTGCTGAAATCTTCTTAATTTGACCAGCCTTGAGGCAGCCTGACTTGGAGTCAAACTAAATTAGACAATTTAGTCCATTTGGTCCTTTATGTGTACCGTTTGGCTGAAACAGCTGAGCTTGTGTGGAGCAGGGTGGAACCTGTGGACATGCTTCACAGTGAACAGAACACAATGAACCAAGTAGACACGTGACAAGATAGCTGCTATGTGCCTGAGTGGTTGGGTAAGGTTTCCAGAGAAATTGCAATAAATTAGTGCTTTCCGGTATTCCTGTTCAAACCGGAAGTGCTATTGAAAAGCATATAATACCAGCTAAAAACATCGGACATGACCTTACCACTGTAAATGGAGAAATGTAGGCTACACATGAATCTAACGGTTTCTTCAGTTTAATTGTTTTTATTTCTTTCACCTTTATTTAACCAGGTAGGCTAGTTGAGAACAAGTTCTACAACATCGAGAGTAGGCAGCCCATCCAATAGGCTAAGGTAAGCTAAGATTCCCCTAAAGTAAATTGAACTTGCCAAAATTATGTCTATACAAAAATAAATAAAGTCCTTCAAAGCACTACACCAGATAGCATGATTTAGTCCCAGAGGAACATTATCTTATTTTAATCTTGATCAAGTTTCAAGTTTAATTAGTCATATGTATGGGATAAGCATTGTACACATCGTCCAACGAAATGCTTACTTGCAGGTTCCTTCTCGACAAATCAACAACCATAAAAAATTATAAAAGCTAAGAATACGAACCGTCTTCATCACCCGCTGAAGGCCTGGTGGTCATGGATGGAGCAATTCCTGTACCAGGCCATGATGCAACCAACCAACCTCTCGTTGGTGCAGTGGTAGTATTTGGAAAGGACCCGGGGCGAGAGACACAGGGCGAGATACACTGTTGTGCCCTCTTGGTCAAGAGTGGTGTTGTTGGTCCATGACAAGTCCTCATTGATGTTGATGCCGAGGATCTTGAAACTCGTGACTCTACTGCAGTCCCATTGATGGGGATCGGGGCATAATCCCCCCTCTGCTTCCTGAAGTCCACAATCATCTCCTTTGTTTTGCTGACGTTTAGGGAGAGGTTGTTGGCTTGACACCTCAATGCCAGTTACCTCCTCCCAATAGGCTGACTCGTCATTGTTGGTTATCAGGTCTACAACCATGGCGTCGTCAGCAAACTTGTTGATTGAGTTGATGTCGTGCTTCATTGAGTGAGTCCGACAATTTCCTTGTCCAGGATAGATGGACATCATAAACCAGGTTTCCGTCCAACTGTTTTATGCGAGTGAAGTACATGTCGGATAAAAAATGTAATGACAGGCCTAATGGAAACAGCACATTTTTAGGTAAACCTTCCAAATGTCGACAAAACAATGTATGCTAGACAAGGTGGGATCTTTTTGTGTAGGTAAAATGAATGATACGGGATATGGCAGTGGAAACACCTTAATGCGCAAATATTAAAACAATCATATCGAAAGTAAACTCGGAGTCACGCAATTATATCTTGTGTGGTCCTCCCACTATGGGAAAGCATGTTTATTAGGCAACAGATGAAATAAATTGAGATGAACTTCATAGGGTGGTGAAAGTGAACATTGATGGCTTGATGCTCCTTTCCAATAAATATTCAAGGGTCTTATTCTGGTGACATGATGATGATGATGCTTGGCTGCCATGTGACAAATAAAAGTGATTGTGCTCCATAATAATCTCATTGTGTAGGTAGCCTACCCACACTGTATCTGTGAGCTGTTGGCTAGAGTGCACGTGCCAAGACAAGAATGGGCTATATAATTTATTTTGACAAAACCATCAGTAGAGTTGGTTTATTATTTATTTGGTACATTTGAAACAGGAAACGGCCTTCCCCAAACTGTTGCCACAAAGTTGGAAGTACAGAATAGTCTAGAATGTCATTGTATGCTGTAGCGTCAAGATTGTCCTTCAATGGAACTAAGGGGAGAGCATTATTCCCCCTCCACCAAATGTTACAGTTGGTACTATGCATTGGGGCAGCTAGCGTTCTCCTGGCATCCGCCAAACCCAGATTCGTCCATTGGACTGCCAGATGGTGAAGTGTGATTCATCACTCCAGAGAATGTGTTTCCACTGCCCCAGAGTCCACCTCTCCAGCCGACGTTTGGCATTGCGCATGGTAACCTTAGACCTGTGTGCGGCTGCTCGGATCATGGAAACCCATTTCATGAATCTCCTGACAAACAGTTCTTGTGCTACTGTTGCATCCAGAGGCAGTTTGGAACTCGGTAGTGAGTGTTGCAACCGAGGACAGACAATTTTTACATGCTACGCGCTTCAATACTCTGCAGTCCCATTCTGTGAGCTTGTGTGGCTTACCACTTTGCGGCTGAGCTGTTGTTGCTCCTAGACGTTTCCATTTCACAATAACAGCAGTTACAGTTGACTGGGGCAGCTCTAGCAGGGTAGATATTTGACTAACTGACTTGATGGAAAGTTGGCCTCCTATGACAGTGCCACGTTCAAAGTCACTGAGCTCTTAGCCTAGAGTAAGGCCCTTCTACTGCCAAAGTTTGTCTATGGAAATTACATGGCTCTGTGCTCAATTTTATACACCTGTCAACAACAAGTATGGCCGAAATAGCCTAATCCACTAATTTGAAGGGGTGTCCACATACTTTTGTTTATATAATGTAAAACTCTGGGGTAGATTTCTGTGCTGCTTGCCATGCGGTAGCAGAGAGAACAGTTCATGACTAGGGTGGCTGGAGTCTTTGACAATTTTTAGGGCCTTCCTCTGACACTGCCTGCTATAAAGGTCCTGGATGCAGGAAGCTTGGCCCCAGTGACGTACTGGGCCGTACGCGCTACCCTATGTCGTGCCTTGCGATCGGAGGCCGAGCAGTTGCCATACCAGGCAGTGATGCAACCAGTCATGATGCTCTCGATGGTGCAGCCGTAAAACCTTTTGAGGATCTGAGGACCCATGCCAAATCGTTTCAGTTTCCTGAGGGGGAATATGTTTTGTCGTTCACGATTGTCTTGGTGTGCTTGGACCATGTTAGTTTGTTGGTGATGTGGACACCAAGGAGCTTGAAGCTTTCAACCTGCTCCACTACAGCCCTGTCAATGAGAATGGGGTGTGCTTGGTCCTCCTTTTCCTGTAATCCACAATCATCTCATTTGTCTTAATCACGTTGAGGGAGAGGTTGTTGTCCTGGCACCACAGGTCTCATCGTTGTCGGCTGTCGTCGACTGTTGTGTCATCGGCAAACTTAATGATGATAACAGAGTCGTGCCTGACCGTGTAGTCATTAGTGAACAGGGAGTACAGGAAGGGACTGAGCACGCACCCCTGAGGGGCCCCCGGGTTGAGGATCAGCGTGGCGGATGTGTTGTTATCTACCCTTACCACCTGGGGGCAGCCCGTCAGGAAGTCCAGGATCCAGTTGTAGAGGGAGGAGTTTAGTCCCAGGGTCCTTAGCTTAGTGATGAGCTTTGAGGGCACTATGGTGTTTAACGCTGAGCTGTAGTCAATGAATAGCATTCTCACATAGGTGTTCCTTTTGTCCAGGTGGAAAAGGGCAGTGCAATAGAGATTGCATCTGCGGCCTAGTGAATGTTGACCTGTTTAAAGTTCTTACTCACATCGGCTGCAGAGAGCATGATCATACAATCATATGGAACAGCTGATCCTCTCATGCATGTTTCAGTGTTTACTCGCCTCGAAGCGAGCATAGAAGTAATTTAGCTCGTCTGGTAGGCTCGTGTCACTGGGCAGCTCTTGGCTGTGCTTCCCTTTGTAGTCTGTAATAGTTTGCAAGCCCTGCCACATCCGACGAGCACGGAGCCGGTGTAGTACGATTTGATCTTAGTCCTGTAATTATGCTTTGCCTGTTTGATGGTTCGTCGGAGGGCATAGCGGGATTTCTTATAAGCGTCCAGGTTAGAGTCCAGCTCCTTGAAAGCGGAAGCTCTACCCTTTACATCAGTGCGGATGTTGCATGTAATCCATGGCTTCTGGTTGGGGTATGTACGTACAGTCACTGTGGGGACGACATCATCAATGCGCTTATTGATGAAGCCAGTGACTGATGTGGTGTACTCCTCAATGCCATCGGAAGAATCCCGGAACACATTCCAGTGTGTGCTAGCAAAACAGTCCTGTAGCTTAGCATCTGCTTCATCTGACCACTTTCTTACTGACGGGGTCACTGGTGCTTCCTGCTTTAGTTTTTGCTTGTAAGCAAGAATCAAGAGGATAGAATTATGGTTAGATTTTCCAAATGGAGGGCGAGGGAGTGCTTTGTACGTGTCTCTGTGTGTGGAGTAAAGGTGGACTAGTGGTTGCACATTTAACATGCTGGTGGAAATGTAAGTTTCCCTGTATTAAAGTACCCAGCCACTAGGAGCTCCGCCTCTGGATGAGCATTTTCCTGTTTGCTTATGGCAGCATCGGTGCCAGCATCGGTCTGTGGTGGTATGTAGACAGCTACGAAAGCTAGGTAGATAGTGTAGTCTACAGCTTATCATGAGAAACCTTGAGACTTCCTTAGATATCGTGCACCAGCTGTTGTTTACAAATATACATAGACCTCCACCTCTTGTCTTCCCAGTGACTGTTGTTATATCCTGCCGATACAGTGTAAAACCTGCCAGCTGTATGATGTTCATGTCATTGTTTAGCCACAACTCGGTGAAACAGAAGATATCGCAGGTGTAATGTTCAGTTGGTAGTTTAATCTTGCTCGTAGGTCATCAATTTTATTTTCCAATGATTGCATGTTTGCCAAAAGAACAGATGGCAGTGGAGTTTTACTCTCTTTCCTAGGAATTCTCAGAAGGCAGCCCGACCTCCGCCCTCTTTTCTCCGTCTTCTCTTCAAGCAAATGATGGGGATTTGGGCCTGTTCCCGGGAAAGCAGTATATCCTTCACGTCGGACTCATTAAAGGAAAAAGCTTCTACCAGTTCGTGGTGTGTACAGTTTCAGCATAAACAATGTGTGCGCTTTGAATTTATGGTGACTTTGTACATTGTTTTAGCCTAAGGTATTTACAAACACACACACACTGAGCATTGATCATTGATCAAGCAGATAGTAAAGCAGAGAAGGCAGTGGAAAAGACAGATTTAGACATTACACATTATTTAACAGTTCCATTTTACTTCAAGCTGTTCATATAAATTATTTATTATTATTATATGATTATTTACCAGTCTCTCACAATTATTCATCCCGGGAAAAGGTAGGTAAATCTTGGTAACCCGGTTCCCGCCATTAAACGCTAATGTTGAGTGACCCTGGGTGTCATTGGCTGACTGGAGTCTGTCTCTTACCCGTGTGGGGATGCTGCTGTCTGCCATGAGTCCCTCATGAGCAAGTATGACCGTTTGGGCCCTGGGCTGCACTAATTATTAGAGAATGTCACACCCTAATCTGTTTCACCTGTCTTTGTGCTTGTCTCCACCCGCCTCCCGGTGTCGCCCATCTTCCTCATTACCCCCAGTGTATTTATACCTGTGTTCTCTGTTTTTCTGTTGCCAGTTCATCTTGTCTTGACAAGCTTACCAGTGTGTTTTTCCATGCTCCTGTTATCCTAGTCTCTGTTTTTCTAGCCCTCCCGGTTCTGACCCGTTCTGCCTGCCCTGACACGGAGCCTGCCTGCCTGACCATTCAACATGCTTTTACCTTGAACCTGCCTGCTCCCAATGTACAGTCGTGGCCAAAGGTTTTGAGAATTACACAAATATTAATTTCCACAAAGTTTGCTGCTTCAGTGTCTTTAGATATTTTTTGCCAGATGTTACTATGGAATAGTGAAGTATAATTACAAGCATTTCATAAGTGTAAAAGGCTATTATCGACAATTACATGAAGTTGATGCAAAGAGTCAATATTTGCAGTGTTTGACCCTTCTTTTTCAAGACCTCTGCAATCCGCCCTGTCAATTAACTTCTGGTCCACATCCTGACTGATGGCAACCCACTCTTGCATAATCAATGCTTGGAGTTTGTCAGAATTTGTGGGTTTTATTTGTCCACCCGCCTCTTGAGGATTGACCACAAGTTCTCAATTGGATTAAGGTCTGGGGAGTTTCCTGGCCATGGACCCAAAATATCAATGTTTTGTTCCCTGAGCCACTTAGTTATCACTTTTGTCTTATGGCAAGGTGCTCCATCATGCTGGAAAAGACATTGTTCGTCACCAAACTGTTCCTGGATGGTTGGGAGAAGTTGCTTTTGGAGGATGTGTTGATACCATTCTTTATTCATGGCTGTGTTCTTGAAGCCTGAGACACATGAATGGTCTCAGGATGCTTTACTGTTGGCATGACACAGGACTGATGGTAGCGCTCACCTTGTCTTCTCTGGACGCCCCAAAAAATCAGAAAGGGGATTCATCAGAGAAAATGACTTTACCCCAGTCCTCAGCAGTCCAATCCCTGTACCTTTTGCAGAATATCAGTCTGTCCCTGATGTATTTCCTGGAGAGAAGTGGCTTCTTTGCTGCCCTACTTGACACCAGGCCAACATCCAAAAGTCTTCTCCTCACCGTGCGTGCAGATGCACTCACACCTCCCTGCTGCCATTCCTGAGCAAGCTCTGTACTGGTGGTGCCCCGATCCCGCAGCTGAATCAACATTCGGAGATGGACCTTGCACTTGCTGGACTTTCTTGGGCGCCCTGAAGCCTTCTTCACAACAATTGAACCGCTCTCCTTGAAGTTCTTGATTATCTGATAAATGGTTGATTTAGGTGCAATCTTACTGGCAGCAATATCCTTGCCTGTGAAGCCCTTTTGTGCAAAGCAATGATGACGGCATGTGTATCCTTGCAGGTAACCATGGTTGACAGAGGAAGAACAATGATTCCAAGTTTCAAAAGGAGGGTGGTCCCTCCTTTTGAAACTTCCAGTCTGTTATTCGAACTCAATCAGCATGACAAGAGTGATCTCCAGCTTGTCCTCATCAACACTCACCTGTGTTTACCTGTCTAACCCCATTCCGCTAGCGGAACCCCTCTCCAACAGCCAATGAAATTGCAAGGCGCCAAATACAAATCAACAGATATTTCATAAATCAAATTTCTCAAACATACAAGTATTAGGCACCATTGTAAAGATAAAATTCTCTTTAATCCAGCCACAGTTTCTGATTTCAAAAATGCTTTACAGGGAAAGGTCCACAAACGATTATGTTAGGTCACCACCAACTCACAGAAAAATCCTGCCATTTTTCCAGCCAAAGAGAGGAGTCACAAAAAGCAGAAAAAGAGATAACATTAATCACTAACCTTTGATGATCTTCATCAGATGACACTCATAGGACTTTATGTTACACAATACATGTATGTTTTGTTCGGTAAAGTTCATATTTATATCCAAAAATCTTATTTTACATTGGCGTGTTATGTTCAGTAGTTCCAAAACATACAGTGTTTTTGCAGAGAGACACATGAATTTACAGAAATACTCATTATAAATGTTGATGAAAATACATGTGTTATTCATGGAAATATAGATACACTTCTCCTTAATGCAACCGCTGTGTCTGATTTCAATTTTTTTAAATGGAAAAAGCATAATCTGAATACAGGGCTCAGAGCCCAAAACAGCCAAAAGAAATATCCGCCATGTTGCGCAGTGTCGTGGAAATTTCCTCTATTTACCAAATCATGAGCGTAAACCACAACACATGTCAGAGTTAGTTATCAAAGTCCATCTTTAATTATATGAGCTTTATCATAACCCTGTGACTCTCAGATCAGTTCAGTGTCTATCAATGAATTCTCTGAGAGCCCCCTCCAGATTGTAATAGCATTTTGACTTTCAACAGTTCAGTATCTCTAATGAAAAGTTGAGAGTCCCCACACAATGGCAAATGGGATCCTTTATAGCAAAGAAACACAGGATAACACAGCATCGGCATAATTCATTGTTCAGCTTTGTCTCCTCTCTCAACCTCAGAACCATAAACCAACCCTCCATATCAACAGGCATATATCAAATTGTCATTTAGATGCAACCAATTCTAAATACAACCAATCCTGGACAAACTCACGGAGAGGAGAAGGATTGCTATAGGTTAAGATAGGGACAACATTAGAGGGAGCATAGAATGATTCCAGACACTGCCACCCTCCTTTCCCCGCTGGGAAAAGTAGGGAGTGACTGGCACACACACACTGGAGCAAAAGATATGTTTACACATGATGACACTTTGACCTCTCCCCTCTCTGCGGGCCATGCAACTTAGTCTTGACATAGAACAGATACTGCAACCCTGCCACAGTATTATACAAAAATAACATTCTGATGAGAAGTAACTTACAAACATATGATGAATATAAAACATCTTACATATGTTACCAACAAATTCTGATTATTCCCTAACAGCAGTCACCATTAGTCATAAATAGCATTATTCACTTACCTTTGATGATCTTCATCAGAATGCACTCCCAGGAATCCCAGATCCACAATAAATGTTTGATTTGTTCAATAATGTCCATAATTTATGTCCAAATAGGTTATTTTGTTAGGGCATTAGGTAAACAAATCCAAACGCGCGTTCAGGTCCAGTCGGACGAAAAGTTCAAAAAGTTATATTACAGGTCAAAGAATCTAGTAAAGTATAGAATCAATCTTTAGGATGTTTTTATCATAAATGTTCAATAATGTTCCAACCGGGGAATTCCATTGTCTGTAGAAAAGCAATCGAACGAGAGATACCTCTCATGTGAATTCGCGTGACTGAGAACGATGCTGCTGCCAGACCCCTTGGTCAAACAGTTCTCATTCGCTCCCACTTCACAATAGAAGCCTGAAACAACGTTCTAAAGACGGTTGACACCTAGTGGAAGCCTTAGGAAGTGCAAAATAACCCATATCCCATTATAAATTTGATAGGGGCTGAGTTCGAAAACTACAAACCTCAGATTTCCCACTTCCTATTTGGATTTTTTTCTCAGGTTTTTGCCTGCCATATGAGTTCTGTTATACTCACAGACATCATTCAAATAGTTTTAACTATTAACTGGATAGAAAACACTTCAGAGTGTTGTCTATCCAATACTAATAATAATATGCATATATTAGCATGTGGGACTGAGTAGGAGGCAGTTTACTCTGGGCACGCTATTCATCCAAAAGTGAAAAAGCTGCCCCCTATCCCAAAGAAGTTAACAAGAGAATCACTGACATGATGTCAGCTGGTCCTTTTGTGGCAGGGCTGAAATGCAGTGGATATGTTTTTGGGGATTCAGTACATTTGCAAGGGAAAAAGGGACTTTGCAATTCATCTGATCACTCTTCATAACATTCTGAAGTATATGCAAATTGCCATCATACAAACTGAGGCAGTAGACTTTGTGAAAATTAATATTTGTGTCATTCTCAAAACTTTTGGCCACGACTGTACTTGTATTTCAATAAATATCAGAGACTTGAACCATCTGCCTCCTGTGTCTGCATCTGGGTCTCACCCTGTGTTGTTATAAAGAAAGACAGCAATCTCAGCTCTATACATCTGCTTTTTCAGATTAGATGTTTTGAAGAGAGTGCTCTGATTAGTTAAATACTTAAAGATATCACTTTAAGATAGTTAGCCTAAAATAATATAATGCTACCAATAGTTTTTTTAATAGACCTGACACTTTGTCCCGTTTGTCACTATGATGATGTTTTCTAATCTTTTCACCAACTAAAATAAATCATTATGATGAGGACATACCATCCTAGTGTCCTGCCAGTTCCCTGAGCTCTGTCTGATAGGGCTATTAAGCTCTTTTCTGTATCATTTTCACAACCTCTGACACATAGCAGAGGCCAGTTACACACCACTGTAATACACCCACCAAAGCTATAGAATTGAGAAGCAAATAACATTTTAAGTAGAAAAGCAGCTTTATTCATGAGAATCAATTACTTTCATTGTTGAGCTGGAGGAGATTAAGACATGGTAATCTATTTGATGTACTATGTTTTTAATCAATGAATATTACAAGGTCAAATGTCACTCTCATTCAAAACAGTTATCAATGTATTGTCTCTTATCTGCCCGTACAAAATAACTCTAGTTGAGAGCAGTAAACATTCTGTAACCCATGGAAAGGAATTAACTCATTTCAAATTAGTTAAGATTCGCTCCACCATTTCTACACAATATAGTTGATCATTCAGACCGCCTACAGTAGGCGACCACAATGTTCCTGTTTGCCTGCTGGCTAATTTAGATTGATAGTAGAGAATGATTAGGTGAACGCTAAACAACATCCTTGCTTGCATCCATGAAGTTTTGCAGCAATAACCAACAATGATTCATTGGATTCAGAGAGAAGGCTAGAACATCATCCCGTCTTTGTCTGCTTCTTAGTTGTGTGCCGATTCCTGAAAAGCATTGAGCGGTTTGCTCATGGTTTACCATACTGGGAGCCATGGGAAGAGCCATTCTCTGCCCGGTGGATATTTGGGTTGATGAGTTATGCGATGACAAAGGGTTGACTAGCCCGCCAGCCGAGGGATGGCCTTTCTTCCTTGAGCTAAGAAGTGGCATAGCCAGGCACGGGGCACAGGACTGTCAGTCACTTCCTGCATATCTACACAGACTGACTGAGTGCTACTGTCTGTCCTTGGCATGTCTCTCATCGCCACTGATAAAGCAGCAGCCCGGAGCCGCCGAGTTGACTGTCTCCACTCATTTGTTTAGCAGGGGTGTCAGTCACTGGCCCATTGTGTGACCTCCTGACCCCATCCATTACTTAACACTGCAGTCTAGGGCAGGATGGACACAGATAGATACAATGTGTCCTTTGTGAAACAAGGTGCATGAGGGAAATTGTGGTGCATGTGTTAATTTATAGATTTTCAGATATGAGAACAGAAAAACAGTACAACCCCAACCCCTCATTCTCGCCTCCCTCGCTCCCTCCCTCCAATCCACCCACCCACCAAGGCATCATACAAGGATAACATAGAAACATGATTGAAATAGGACAAAAACATAAACAGTAATAGAATCAAAAACAATGGAAAAAGTTAAAATCGGTATCATAATTACAGTTGAATATTAACAGCACAATGTATGGCCACTAGAACAGACATGACTGCTTACCAAAATATGCAAGCTACACTAAGTAAAAGACAGGCTCTCCACGTATTGTATTAATGGGGACCAGTTTAAGTCCTTTACCTTCTCCAGAGGCACAGATGGCATCACCTCCTTAACAAACTGCAGAAAGGAGGGCGGCTTTGCAGACTTCCAGTGAAAGAGCACAAGGTGGTGAGCTAGCAGGGAGGTAAATGCTTTCGCATTCGCCTGATGCGTGGTAGCATTCTGGTCTAGGGGAAGTACCCCAAAAATGGCAGTGAACGGTTAAACATCCTAACAAGCCAGAACACCGAAAAATGACTGGCAAATGCTTGATAATTAATTCCCGTCCTGCTGTATTAATTACCGGCTGTACAACCTGCTGTCCCGTGCTAGCAGCCACTAAGCACCAACCAGTCAAATAGTAAATAATTGTCACACCCTGATCTGTTTCACCTGTCTTTGTGATTGTTTCTACTCCCCTCCAGGTGCCACCCATCTTCTCCTTTATCCCCTGTGTATTTATACCTGTGTTCTCTGTTGGCTGTTGTCAGTTTGCCGTGTTTGTCAAGTCAACCAGGGTTTTTGTTCTCAGCTCCTGCTGTTCCCAGTCTCTCTTTTTCTCACCCTCCTGGTTTTGACCCTTGCCTGCCCTGACTCGGAGCCCGCCTGCCTGACTACTGTGCCTGATCCTGAGCCTGCCTGCCTGCCATCCGGTACCCTTGCCCCACTTCTGGTTTACTGACCCCTGCGTGCCTTGACCTGTCTATTGCCTGCCCCTGTTGGATTATTAAACTATTGTTAATTCAACGTTGTCTGCATCTGGGTCTTACCTTCATACCCGATAAAGAATAATACACATGGTCCTTTGGGAGTACAAACTTGTAGGTATTAAACATGCTCACATTATGTTAGTGGCTAGCCTTAGGTAGCAACTAGGCTAATTAGTACCACAACACCTGGGACCACAACACCTAGGACCGGGGCTGTACAGCGGCCGCTAGTTGGTAAAGCTAATTGTGCCATCTAGTGTAAATAAAATTCAAATTATATTGCCACTTGCTACATCACTTGGGCTCCCGAGTGGCGCAGAGATCTAAGGCAGTGCATCTCAGTGCTAGAGGCATCACTACAGACACCCTGGTTCAAATCCAGGCTGTATCTGAACTGGCCATGATTGGGAGTCCCATAGGGTGGGGTAAATAAGAATTTGTTCTTAACTGACTTGCCTAGTTAAATAAATTGTTCCTAATGTTGAGTTTGGGAAGAATTGTCCTTTTTTGGCATCATGGTGGAGGCATGTTTCTAATCAAGAAATGAGTTCACTAGTTAGTTCTTAGCCGCTTTAGCATGGCTAGTGTAGGGTCAGGGGCAGAGGCTGACCTCTTCTTCATGACTGCCGCTGTGTAGTCTGGGTAAATGCAAATCTTCTGGCCGTCGTGGGTGAGGGAGCCGGTCTTGATGCCTTACAAAGGATATTCGCCTTCTCCTGAAGATAGTGGAAATTGACTACGATGGGTCTGGGCGGCTCCCCATTCTTCAGTGCACGGTCAAGGGTGGGCGAGTAATCGATGCCAAGAATTTCCTGTAGCAGTTTGGCTATGAACAGCGTAGGCCATGCTCCACCTACGGTCTCGAGTCCCTCTCTCAGATCGAAAATGTGACCGTTTCCACGGCACTGCCTGTTCTCGAGGTACTCGACCTTGGAAGTACGTTTGACGACATCTGATGATAGCCGGGTGACTTGCTCTTCCAGTGTCACCGCTTTGTCCAAGTAAGTATTTGCGCCACCTTCCAGGCTATTCAGACGGGTGTCCTGTTTCACCAAGTCTTTTTTAACGTTGCGTTTTCGGGGGGGGGGGGGGGGGTCAGAGTCAGTGTCCGGTGAGCCCGAGGCTTTAATAGAGGCCTGCTCTTTTCAATGAAAATGCCAAAAATGCCAGAAAGAAATTGCCAAATGTTACAAAATGAACAAGGTAGGGAAGGTGTTGGTCACATATTAATTGTAAATTGTTCACCCTGGATAGGAGCACCAACGCGTCTTCACATGTTGCTGCTCACCAGCGCCCCCGAGTCAAATCTTTAAACTTGAGAAAATCAATTTTATTTCAGTCCTGACTGTTTGAGTACTGTATGTTCAAAAGACCTCACACATGCACACACTCTGACAGACGCTTGTACTGTACACAGAAGAGTTGTGCAAAATCGTTGGCTAAATTCTAAGCACTCAAACCAGACTAATGTCTATTGTTGATGACATCATCTTGAGCAGAGTTTCGGTATTCTTGCCCAGCTGTTATTCCAACAGTATGATTCAAGGACCAAAGACACAAGACAGAGTATGTTAAATTATTGTAACAACATCAAAAAGTAACATATACTGTACTTACATTTTTGTCATATTGCAGATTCTCTTATCCTGAGAGACTATCAGTGCATTCAACTAAGGTAGGTAAAAAAAACACATATGACAATAGTGTTCACAATAGTCACTATCTGCAAAATCAGTGCTAGAAAGACAAGGAAAATGTGAGTGCAAGAAATGCAGGTACATCAGTCACGTGTTAGTAGGTAAAACCTTTTAAATATATATATACTTCATATTCTGCTTTCTCTTCTAGTTTTTTTTGTTTAAATGCTTTGTATGTTCTTCAGGGGTAATCATGTTATTACTAATGGTTGTAGGTAATGGCTACATACATACTTTTTCAGTGAACCAGCTGAGTGTAGCCTAGATATTTATTCGCCGACATGACGACATCAGGGCTTCTGCGACTGAACACCTAGGCATGAGTGTGGGCAAAACTGCCTGGCTGGCAAAACTCTGAGACATTACCCATTATGTGATGTTTTCAGGAAGTCTACTGTATGGCTTTGCTTAACAGTTGGGAAAGAGAATGACGTATAGGCTGGAGCTCTGTCTGAACCAGTCACTAAATCAGTTTGTCTACATCTAGTACACTACGGCAGACTTGGGTTCAAATAACATTTCGTTTTCTTTCAAATACTTCAGCTGCGCTTAATTGCTCTTGACTGGTGGGATGGAATGAATGGGATCGTCTCAGTAGTGCAAATCCAGGCCATCTGGCACTCCAGGCAAACTCAAGCCAATGCTCCAAGTATTTGATAGAAACAATTTATTTGAACCCAGGTGTGCAGTGCAGTAGACTACCACATAGTACACTACACACCCAGCATCTGTCTTAGGAGCTCTCATGAGTCAATCGGCCTGTGTATCTCTCTCTGTCATCCCTGCCCTCTGGCTCTGAGTCACAGTCTGGTGGTGAGGGTGGGTGTCTGCTTTGTTGCCCTGAGTGGGGATCTCCCTGGGGCAACCCCCTCCCACCGCCACTCCAGAACTCAATCATATAGAGCAGGGTCAAACAGGGCTCAAGCCCGACCCACCAATCACCTCCCAGTGAACAGAGTAACTGAAACCTTATCTGTGGTTTGACAGCCCTGTATTTCCTCCTTGGTTGGAGGCTGTTTACTTCCTGTTGATTTGGCATCAGAACAGCATTAGTTTATCAGTTGCTAGCGACAGCTGACAGGACCTCCACACTAGAGTAAACGTTACCTCACTGACGATGCTTGTTTTAAGCTCAGTTGATTGATGTAGGTGTGTTCCCTGTCATCAGTGAATGTTGAGATGCCAGTCTAAATGGCGCATTCTTTGCACAACCACTTCAGACGTTTTACACTCTGACTTCGATCAAGCGGTCATGAAAAGCAGCTAAATGAACACAGGCCAGCCAGTCAATTCTTAATTTTTTCCCCAATTGAAAGTGTGTAAGAATTTGCATCGAAGCAGCCACTCTTCACAGGATAATAAAGGTGGCCCCCAGCTTTAGCCCCCAGGTCTAGCAGAGAGCACTTTCCAGGGAAAGAGACTTCACTAGATGGTGTCCTGCGGCAAGCGAAGGGCTCTGATAACAAGAGGCAGGTTGAAACTTATATGCTTGGGTGTTGTTTTTGTTGATCAGCTTAAAATAAATTACTTTCTGTTCCTCTCATTTATGAGATACGGACAAGTAGTTTTGCATTATATCTTATCTCAAGGCCCAGTGCAGTCAGAAACGTGATTTTCCTTTGTTTTTATAAACCCTGAGTATACAAAACAGACTCTTACCGGCTCTTTCCATGACAGACTGACCAGGCGAATCTATGTGAAAGCTATGATCCCTTATTGATGTCACATGCTAAATCCACTGTACTCACACTTGAGACATAGATTGTGTATGTGTGCCATTCAGAGGGTGAATGGGCAAGACAAAAGATTTAAGTGCCTTTGAACGGGGTATGGTAATAGGTGCCAGGCGCACCGGTTTGAATGTGTCAAGAACTGCAACTCTGCTGTGTTTTTCACGCTCAACAGTTTCACCTGTGTATCAAAAATGGTCCATTACCCAAAGGACATCCAGCCAACTTGACACAGCATTGGAGTCAAAATGGGCCATCATCCCTGTGGAACGCTTTCGACACGTTGTAGAGTCCATGCCCCAACGAATTGAGGCTGTTCTGAGGGCAAAAGGGGGGGCAACACAATATTAGGAAGAAAGTGAGTTCCAAACCTCTCTGCCAATAACTGCTGGTTTTCAGTTTTCCCTCCCAACTCAGACTTCTCCCAGACAGTCCTAGCAAAATTCTTGCTAGAGAAATGGCTTGTTGCTAAGAAGCAATTGTTTGTTTTGTTTTGACCATTTTAATTGAAAACAATCACAGTAAAGCAATTGTTACCCAGAAATGATTTGATAATGAGATAACAACATCTGCATTGGGCCTTTAATTGGTTGTGGCAAAAGGATGGGGTCAGAGGTCAGCCACTGCCTTGAGCTCCAGTGACAAAAAAAGTAACTTCCTGCTGTTCATTTCCTGCAATTCTACACATTTTGCCATTGGTTAGAGATAATTTTTTTCAGTTTTAAAGCAAGATTCCTGAAATTCTACACATTTTGTAATGACTTATGCCGTATTAATATGACATCTGAGTGAGAATAGTCTGGGGCCCCTGTCGTCCGGTGGCCCGAAGCGACCTTTTAGGTAGCTTATGTCTGGTGCCGACCCTGAGTACTGTGCATGCATGCTCACAAGCGGCACACTGTATTAGCCTATACATCTCACTGCTGAGACATGTAAAATACATATTCACATAACCCAGTGAGGTGTGGGCATGCTGTTGTCTCTGATGTAATATTTACACTTCCAGTCATCACAAGGATAAAGAAGATAGAGGCGAAGAGAAATAAACTCCTGCCAGACAACAGCTCCCAGTCCCTTCTCATCTGTAGTTTCTCATAACAATCTGGGTTTTTACCCCCACTGTGATGCACATTCAATGATGATGTACAGTACCAGTCTAAAGTTTGGACACACCTACTCATGCAAAGGTCTTTCTTTATTTTGACTGTTTTCTACATTGTAGAATAATAGTGAAGACATCAACAATTATAACATAACACATACAGTGCCTTGCGAAAGTATTCGGCCCCCTTGAACTTTGCGACCTTTTGCCACATTTCAGGCTTCAAACATAAAGATATAAAACTATATTTTTTTGTGAGGAATCAACAACAACTGGGACACAATCATGAAGTGGATTGACATTTATTGGATATTTCAAACTTTTTTAACAAATCAAAAACTGAAAAATTGGGCGTGCAAAATTATTCAGCCCCTTTACTTTCAGTGAACTAGACATGCAGAGATCATCCATTCACCTACTCTGCGTCTCAAAATGACACGGCGGTTGGAACCAAAAATCTTACATTTGGACTCATCAGACAAAAGGACAGATTTCCACCGGTCTAAGGTCCATTGCTCGTGTTTCTTGGCCCAAGCAAGTCTTTAGTAATGGTTTCTTTGCAGCAATTCGACCATGAAGGCCTGATTCACGCAGTCTCCTCTGAACAGTTGATGTTGAGATGTGTCTGTTACTTGAACTCTGTGAAGCATTTATTTGGGCTGCAATTTCTGAGGCTGGTAACTCTAAGGAACTTATCCTCTGCAGCAGAAATAACTCTGGATCTTCCTTTCCGGCGGAGGTCCTCATTAGAGCCAGTTTCAGCATAGTGCTTAATTGTTTTTGCGACTGCACTTGAAGAACATTTCAAAGTTCTTGAAATGTTCCTGATTGACTGACCTTCATGTCTAAAAGTATTGATGGACTGTTGTTTATCTTTGCTTAGTTGAGCTAATCTTTCCATAATATGGACTATCTTCTGTATACCATCCCTACCTTGTCACAACTGATTGGCTCAAACGCATTGAGAAGGAAAGAAATTCCATAAATTAACTTTTAACAAGGCACGTCTGTTAATTGAAATGCATTCCAGGTGACTACCTCTAGCTGGTTGAGAGAATGCCAAGCGTGTGCAAAGCTGTCATCAAGGAAAATGTTGGCTACTTTGAAGAAACTAAAATCTAAAATACATGTGTTATTACATAGTTTTGATGTCTTCACTATTATTCTACAATGTAAAATAAAGAAAAACCCTGAAATGAGTAGGTGTCCAAACTTTTGACTGGTACTGTACTTCAAGAAACAATTTCATTCATCTCTTTGAAAATGTAGTGGTAGATGTGTTGCGAAAGATCTTTTCCCACACAACAGCTCATTGTTGTGCCATTACATTTGTGTTGATACGATCCCCAACCAACCTTGTGAAAAAGCTTTGAATGTGACCTCTTATAGGTGGACAGTGGGCACTTAGGCTGAAGCGTGAGACAAAGTTGGGGGTGGGAGGTGGCAACAAAGACCATATACTTGAACAAGTGTCCTTCAAAGTTTTAATCAAAGTACAGAGAGCAGGGCATGCTGGGAGCAAAACTTGCCCCCACTGCAGCCTGGGAAAATGCCAGCTCGCCCTGAGAACAACCCTTTTTCCTCCTCCACTTTCACAAAACTCCCACTGTGTTGTAATATCAACCTAGAAGGGGGTAGAGATATTGTGAGAGGTTACAGAGCTGGAGGGTACATTATAGGGGAACCTCTTGGACAGCTACACAATATTGTTAAATACTCTCTCTTGGGGTAAGGTTGCTGAGGTGAAACGGCTGGTTACAGCATGGGGGTGGGAGAGGGGAGTCGGTTGGAGTCCAGGGTTTCTCTGTGGTCCCTCTTGATTAAAGTGCTTCATCGTTGTTGTGACCGCTTGTGCAGGCAGAAAATAAGTTGACTACACATATTACACCTGTCCGTCAGTCTGCACAGCTGTTTCCACAATGTGCCAGCACTTAAAAAGAGGTGCATGTGGTGACATCTGGAGATTTACTGGAGTGATGCGTTTTAATATCGTTCGGCAGAGTGGGGTTGTGTCAATTTGGATGAATGCCGTTTGGTTTGGGAAATCATTTGTAAGATTTCACAGAGAGGTTTGAGATACTGTTTCTGAGCAGTTTAGGAGATCCTTCATCTCTGTAGCCATCCCTCAGGCCTGACCCTCCCCCTTCACACACTCCTTCACCTTCTCAAGCCCTCCTCCTTACAGAGGTGCAAATTGTGGAGCGCAGAACCTCCTCCACAGAGTTTGAGGCTTCACAGTTAAAGAGGGCCCTGAGGACATGTTCTCCAGCTGTGCCCCCTAGCATGAGACCCCCCCCCCCAAACACACTCCTTTAGCCCCATGGTGAAAGTACAGAACAACTGGTTGATTGCCATGTTTATGAATGCTCTTCCGGCTGATGGCCCAAGGCTCTCTGTTTGCGCTCTCCACATGACCCCCCCTGTCACCTCACCCCTGTTAGCATCATAGCATCAACCTTGTTAGCATAAACCCCGTAACCATCACCACACAACCAATCACGATACAACCACAATAATCTAGTTGATTCTTAAAGAATAAAAACTTGACCCTAATTAGACCATGAACCAAATCAAATGTTATTTTTCACATTCGTCAAATACAACAGGTGTACCTTGCCATGAAACGCTTACTTACAAGCCCTTAAGCAACAATGCAGTTTTAAGACTAATAAGAGTTAAGAAAAATATTTACTAAATAAACTGAAGTAAAAAATAAAAAAGCAACAATAATATAGAATACAGTATATGTATATGAGATGAGTAACGCAAGACGTGTAAACATTATTAAAGTGACTAAGATACAGTAGAATAGTATATAATACAGTATATGCATACTGTAAGACATGAGTAATGCAAGATATGTAAACATTATCAAAGTCACTAGTGTTCCATTTCTTAAAGTGGCCAGTGATGTTTATAGGCAGCAGCCTCTAATGTGCTAGTGATGGCTGTTTAACAGTCTGGTGGCCTTGAGATAGAAGCTGTTTTTCAGTTTCTCGGTCCCAGCTTTGATGCACCTGTACTGACCTGTTCTTCTGGATGTTTGGGTTGGTGAACAGGCAGTGGCCGGGTGGTTGATGTCCTTGATGATCTTGTTGGCCTTCCTGTGACATCGGGTGCTGTAGGCGTCCTGGGGGAGGGTAGTTTGACCCCGGTAATGCATTGGTCAGACCGCACCACTCTCTGGAGAGCCTTGCGGTTGCGGGCTGTGCAGTTGCCGTATCAGGCGGTGATACAGCCCGATAGGATGCTCTCGATTGTGCATCTGTAAAAGTTTGTGAGGGTTTTAGGTGCCAGCATTCTCACACAGGTGTTCCTTTTATCCATGTGGGAAAGGGCAGTGTTGAGTGTAATAGAGATTGCATCATCTGTGGATTTGTTGGGACGGTATGCAAATTGGAGTGGTTCCAGGATTTCTGGGATGATGGTATTGATGTGAGCCATGACCAACCTTTCAGAACACTTCATGGCTACAGACGTGAGTGCTACGGTTTGGTAGTCATTAAAGCAGAATACCTTGGTGTTTTTGGTCACAGGAACTATGTAGGTATTACAGACTAGGCCAGGGACATGTTGAAAATGTCAGTGAAGACAATTGCCAGTTGGTCAGCGCGTGCTTGGAGTAAACGTCCTGGTAATCTGTCTGGCCATGCAGCCTTGTGAATGTTGACCTGTTTAAAGGTCTTACTCCCATCGGCTATGGCGAGCGTGTTCACACAGTCCTCTGGAACAGCTGGTTCTCTCATGCATGCGTCAGTGTTGTCACTGAAGTCATTTAGCTCGTCTGTTAGGGTTGTGTCACTGGGCAGCTTGCGGTTGGGATTCCCTTTGTAGTCCGTAATATTTTGCAAGCTTTGCCACCTCCGGAGTAAAAGGATTCAATCTTAGTCCTGTATTTACGCTTTGCCTGTTTGATGGTTCATCAAAGGGCATAGCGGGATTTCTTATAAGCGTCCCGCTCCTTGAAAGTGGCAGCTCTACCTTTTAGCTCAGTGCGGATGTTGCCTGTAATCCATGGCTTCTGGTTGGGGTATGTATGTACGGTCACTTTGGGAACAACGTCATCAATGCACTTATTGATGAAGGCAGTGACTGATGTGGTATACTCCTCAATGCCATCAGATGAGTCCCAGAACATATTCCAGTCTGTGTTAGCAAAACAGTCCTTTAGCATAGGTGGGAAGTGAGGATGTCTGCTGTATATTATTATTTCTTCCCTCTCTTCTCTCGGTTGTGGTGTGTTGGTGATGAGGTTGAAGACTTCAGACAAAGACAGCCGGCCACACACTCAGGAGCTTCCCGCTGCTCCCTAGACTTCAGTCTGAAGTTATTTCGGAGATTATTGATGTGTCCACCAGCTGTGTATGTCTATACACACCCATCCTGAGCAACAAGTTACAAGTCCAACTCCCCACTCATTAAGCTGTAATTGATTGTAATGTGGCCTTTAAGAAGTACTATCCGCTACAGGGTTGTCCTGCACATGCGAGTGCCCCCACTGTCCCCTTCCTCTTGTTCACCTCACACATCAGCAGGGTCCAAGGTACAGGCAGAATCGGCCCACTCAGAGTGAATCGTTAAAGCAGGCGGGACGTCGTCAAACATTTCATAGAGCATGCTTCTGTGGACCAGCTTGAGCCCAGGGACAGTGGCCGGAGAGAGAGCCACATCCTGGGAAGGCCATTGTTTCCGTCTCCCCTTGACTGGCGGCCTGCAGCTCGGACTGCATTGGCTTGATTTGAATGCCAAGCCTCTGGACTAAAGGCGGCCACGCAGGGGAGCTCGGTCAATATTGGTTTTGAGAGCATGTGGAAAAATGTCAAAATGTTCAATTCTATTGACTTCCCCCCCACTGCTGTTTGTTTCTGTAGTGAAAGGCCTAGCAGGGCCATTAGTGTAAACAGCTCTTTGTCATACAGCTAGGTCTACAGCAGGAGGTTGAGAGAACAAAACACTGATACAGAGATTTAGGTCAGGCCTAAAAATGGCCAAGACACAGGACTCAAGAGAGACCTTAAAATAACTAAAAATACCTAGATAAAGAAAATAAACTGCAATCATCCCACCTTCACAAGTGTGAAATACCTGCCATCTTTGTAACTTGATCCCCTGTGGTGTTTGCTGGTTTTTATGAGGGAGAGCAGTCGTCTTGAACATTTGAGATTTGCGAAATCCTTGCTTAAGAGTCATCAGTGGCACATTGACGAAACCAAACAATCCATTGCTGATTTGTTCCAATGTTTGTAACCTAACAAATGCAAAAATCTAGTGATAAGCAGCTTCATATGGACTGTGGACTGCATGTTATGTTGCATTGAACAAAAATCTAGTGATAAGCAGCTTCATATGGACTGTGGACTGCATGTTATGTTGCATTGAACAAGTTATTAAACTCGACAGGTGGTCTCCATAAGGACAGTGAGTAAAACATGTTTTATTCTACTGATAAAATCTTACTATACCGAAACAGAATGTTGGTAGTTAGAATTGTTATTAGTTAGAATGTTAGTGGTTAGAATAGTCCTAACCTAAGCTTTGGTCTTCTACCTTACAGAACATTATACAGAAACAAAAACACTAAGCCTTAATGTGTCCTTCGTCTCCATGCCTTTCTTGAGGGACTGGGGTCGTTGTAAAGAACAGCTGTTTTACAGCATAATGTCCCCCTTCCTCAACTTCTAGCTCTTCCTTTTCTTTCAGGCCTCAGGGAATTTTGGTATCTGTTTTGCAATTGCTTCAATTAACGTAAAAGTGTCCTTTTTCGCACCTCTTCTCCTCTCAGTTTTCTCTTCATCTCTTTTATCTCTCTCCTTCTCACTTTATTGGACAGCTAGCTTTTGTGCTACACCAATGAGCCACTTCCTCTTCTTGCTGAAAAAAAGAACGTAGAGAGGTTATGGAGAGGTTTGAACATTTGGTAAGTGATGGGGTAAGGTATACGCATCGTCTTGAGTGTGAACCGAATGCTTTCAAACTGTTTCTATGCCAAATTCTGTGAGTAGGTTAACATGATTCACATGTACAATTTATAGGCCTTATGTTTTTTTTTTTTTTGGTATCAGCCTTACTGTGAGTGACAACTCCCAGTTAAATAAGCACGATACACACCGGGAATCTCCCTGCCGATAGACTGCCGATAGGTCCTTATCACAGTGGGAGGCTGTTCCTAGAATAAAAGCGTACCTGCTGCGTGCCGACCCATTAGTGACGAACTTGCCGTTTCTACTTGTAGAATAGCAATGCTCGTTAGAGGCCAGCAACTTTACTTTGAGCAAATCAGAGAGCACAAACCCCCATGTGGGGGAACCAAAAGGAGTGACAACAAAAGGAGAAAAAATATATGAGCCAGTCACACTTCACATGCAATGTAGGCTATGGGATGGTAGCTAGCTAAGTGCACAGACGCAATGCACACAACACTAAATACTTCCTGTAAGCTAGCTAACCACTGTAGCTAGTATTGACATTATAATTAAATCACAATGGATTCATTTGGGCTAACACTGGCAGTATGGGATTATGGTATGGGAAAGTGAATTTAATTATTTCTTTGTCATCTTGCTGGGTAGTTATCTAGCAGTGGCCATCTGGCTAGTATCAACAAGGGCTTTCTACAAAATAGCAACATTAGCGCAGCTAGCTAGCTAGCATTGTAATCTAAACCATAAACTAAGCAACACACAAATATGCATAGTCAAACAACACTACTGCCACCTTCTAGGTTGGAGTATGGCTGACGACTTCAAGGTCTTTGCTATGTGAAAACAAAAGAGATTGACTGCCAAAACTCTCTTCAGAGCTGCTAAGTGCTGTCGGCAGGCAAATGTTTGACCATCCTACCGGTATGTCTGAGCTATTAAGTTCACCATTAACAACATCAAAATCAGGGACACAGCTTTTCACCAGCGTTAGGTGTAAAATCAAACATGTAGGCAACCCTGCAAAGTGCAGCGTTTACCACCTACCAGTGTAGCCTCACTGTTGCTAATGGATTACTTAACATGTTGTCACACTGAAAAGAACACATGCATCCCAAACCACACGTTGCTGCTAGGAGTCACACTTCTGTTATTGCAACTCAGGATTGGGTGTTAGAGATCTAGCTTTGAGTGTGAAAATCCCTTAAACAAGTTACTTGCTCACACCTCTATCTAAAGTGTGCTCTAAAATGGTACAACAATGTTTAATTAGCCCCACCACTTCACAAGAAAATAAAATTGTCATGTCCTGTAATTGCACTGATATAATTTAAATGAATGGTTTCCTCTGTGCATGGTACCCATAGTAGATGATATACTCAATATATAAAATTGGTGCTAGCAGATGTCAATAGACTTCCAGTCATTGGGCTAGTTAGCATTGACTCGCAAAACGATCTAAAACTAACTACCCTCATACTGGACACAGAGACATAAAAATAATTCACCTGCCTCTGGGAAAAGTACATAACGGGCTTCATTGACAAAATCCCAAAGTATCCAGTCAAGGCAAACACGAAAGGGGGGTGGGTTGGTCGGTGTGGATGAGTGGGTGTACAGACGGGTTAGTTGTTTAAAACGTCTCATGGCTGGGGGGCAGTATTGAGTAGCTTGGATGAATAAGGTGCCCAGAGTAAACTGCCTGCTACTCAGGCCCAGAAGCTAAGATATGCATATTACTAGTAGATTTGGATAGAAAACACTCCGTTTCTAAAACTGTTTGAATGATGTCTGTGAGTATAACAGAACTCATATGGCAGGCAAAAACCTGAGAAAAAATCCAACCAGGAAGTGGGAAATCTGAGGTTTGTTGGTTTTGAAGTCTTTGCCTATCCAATATACAGTGGAAAATTTGGTCCGATTGCACTTCCTAAGGCTTCCACTAGCAGTCTTTGGAACCTTGTTTCAGGCTTCTACTGTGAAGGGGGAGAGAATGAAAGATGTTCGACTAAGGTGTCTGTCAGAATGCGCGTACCCGTGAGAGTTAGCTGCATTCCTTTTCCTTTATAAAGACAAAGGAAATGTCCGGTTGGAATATTATTGAAGATATATGATAAAAACATCCTAAAGATTGATTCTGTCTGTCATCTGCCCGGTACAGTTGAAACCCAAATGAATCCGTGAAGAGCACACTTCTCCAACGTCCAGTGGCCATTGAAGGTGAAGGTGAGAGTTTGCCCCCTGAAGTTGGTTACCACACCGAACAGGCCAGGTCAAGACACTGGGTGAGGACGACGAGCAGGTAGTTCAGAATCCCTGAGACGGTTTCTGACAGAAATAAAATGGAACAAAATGTTTGTAACTGTTGGACTAATGATTACATCCTATATCAGTTAGATACAGGCAAGAGTGTGCAAGGCGTGTCACTGTCTGTTTACACCTACGTTTTAAACTTTCTTTCATTCATAGGTTAGTTTCTAGCAACTTCATGGTGGATATAGGGATAATGTGAGTATCATGTAGTAGCCTAAACCTATCACTGTTACACTGAACTGGGTGAATGGAATATGAATGACAGTCATCCAATATGCTGTAATAGAAATAGATAGGCCATGCTCATGAAAAAATAAATTGTCCTCCCTCATCTTAAACGGCACCGACCTCCACTGGGTCATGCAATATAATCTTGATGAAATGTGAGTTGGTGGCGGGCAGGTTGAATAAAGAGAAAACAATGCATTAAAAATCCACAAATGTATAATTATTCATATTCAATGGTGTAAAGTACTTACAGTAAGTAAAAACTACTTCATTTTTTGGGGTATCTGTACTTTACTTTAGTATACATTCTTTGCCAACTTTTACTTTTTCTTCACATGATATAATGTACTTTTTACTCCATACATTTTCCCTGACACCCATACTCGTTACATTTTCAATGCTTAGCAGGACAGGAAAATGGTCCAAATCACGCACTTATGAAGAGAACACATGGTCATCAAATCCAATCAATTCAAGGGGCGGCAGGGTAGCCTAGTGGTTAGAGCGTTGGACTACTAGCCGGAAGGTTGCAAGTTCAAACCCCCAAGCTCACAAGGTACAAATCTGTCGTTCTGTCCCTGAACAGGCAGTTAACCCACTGTTCCTAGGCCATCATTGGAAATAAGAATTAGTTCTTAACTGACTTGCCTAGCTAAATAAAGGTAAAAAAAATAATAATAATGTTATTTGTCACATGTGCCGTATACAGGTGTAGACCTTACCGTGAAATCCCTGCTGCTTCTGATCTGTCGGGCTCACTAAATACAAATGCATCATTTGTAAATTAAGTCTGAGTGTGCACCTGGCTATTTGTACCTTTTTAAAACAATAAAATGGTGCCTTCTAATATAAGGAATTTGAAACGATTTAAACTTAAGTATATTTGATCAATTACATTTACTTTTGATACTTAACAAAGACTTTCAGACTTTTACTCAAGTAGTATTTTACTGGGTGACTAACTTTTACTTAAGTAGCTTTCTATTTCTATACTTTAAATCAAGTATCACAGTTGGGCACTTTTTCCACCACTGTTCATATCTATAGGCTACATTGGACAGTAGGTAGCCTAGCGGTTAAGAGGGTTGAGCCAGTAACTTGGGGCGGCAGGTAGCCTAGTGGTTAGAGTGTTGGCCTAGTAACTGAAAGGTTGTAAGATTGAATCCCTGAGCTGACAAGGTAAAAATCTGTCGTTCTGCCCCTGAACAGGGCAGTTAATCCACTGTTCCTAGGCCGTCATTGAAAACAAGAATCTGTTCTTAACTGACTTGCCTAGTCAAATAAAGGTAAAAAAAATTGCTGGTTTGAATCCTGAGCCAGCAAGGTGGACAAATCTGATTTTCTGCCCTTGAGCAAGGCAGTTAACCCCCAACAACTGCTTCTCTGGTGCCGATGATGTGGACATTGATTATGGTAGCCCCCTCCACCTCTGATTGAGAGGGGTTGGGTTGAATGTGGAAGACACATTTTGGTTGAATACTTTCAGTTGTGCAACTTTCATAATTTTTTATCTGGTGTTGGTCCTAAGCCTAAGCTTTAATACACACCGATTAATATACACAAAATACACACCAATTGAGAAATGCTTTTGGGAACTTGGGCAGAATAAGTTAACATCAATCCACTGAGGCAAAAAGGACAATGTCGGAGTTTAATTCAAAGAGCTGCGAAATAGAGAGTTGAAAATAAATAGAAGGGAGGGCCAGAACACACATTAGTCTAATCTTCGGGAAAGATTTTGGTGAAGTTGTAAAAGAGAATGATAGCAGTGCTGGCTATTTTATGTGTGATAATTGTGAGGCGCTATACAAATTATACGGGACTTCAAAATGGCAGGTCAAGAGAACTGTAGGCTACTGTTCATATGGGTTAAATGAATTAGTAGCCTAACTGAAATGTGGACTCTGACTGTAGGCTCAAATACAGTTGAAGTTGGAAGTTTACATACACCTTTTTCAGAATTCATGACATTTAATCCTAGTAATAATTCCCTGTTTTAGTTCAGTTAGGATCACCACTTTATTTTAAGAATCTGAAATGTCAGAATAATAGTATAATATAATTATTTATTTCAGCTTTAATTTCTTTCATCACATTCCCTGTGGGTCAGAAGTTTACATACACTCAATTAGTATTTGGTAGCATTGCCTTTAAATTGTTTTAACTTGGGTCAAATGTTTCAGATAGCCTTCCACAAGCTTCCCACAATGAGTTGGGTGAATTTTGACCCATTCCTCCTGACAGAGCTGGAGTAACTGAGTCAGGTTTGTAGGGTTCCTTGCTCACACATGCTTTTTCAGTTCTGGCTAAAAATTGTCTATAGGATTGAGGTCAGGGCTTTGTGATGGAAACTCCAATACCTTGACTTTCTTGTCCTTAAGCCATTTTGCCACAACTTTAGAAGTATGCTTGGGGTCATTGTCCATTTTGAAGACCCATTAGCAACCAAGCTTTAACTTTCTAACTAATGTCTTGACATGTTGCTTCAATATATCCACATAATTTTCCATCCTCATGATGCCATCTATTTTGTGAAGTGCACCAGTCCCTCCTGCAGCAAAGCAGCCCCACAACATGATGCTGCCACCCCCGTGCTTCACGGTTGGGATGGTGTTCTTCGGCTTGCAAGCCTCCCCCTTTTTCCTGGTCATTATGGCCAAACAGTTCCATTTTTTTGTTTCATCAGACCAGAGGATATTTCTCCAAAAAGTATGATCTTTGTCCCCATGTGCAGTTGCAAACCATAGTCTGGCATTTTTATGGCGATTTTGGAGCAGTGGCTTCTTTCTTGCTGAGTGGCCTTTCAAGTTATGTCGATATAGGATATAGATACTTTTGTACCTGTTTCTTCCAGCATCTTCACAAGGTCCTTTGCTGTTGTTCTGGGATTGATTTGCACTTTTCGCACCAAAGTACATTCATCTCTAGGAGACAAAATGCGTCTCCTTCCTGAGCGGTATGATGGCTGCGTTGTCCCATGGTGTTTATAATTGCGTACTATTGTTTGTACAGATGAACATGGTACGGTTGAGGGCTCTACACAGTTTCTATTTCTTGAACGCGACGCAAACGGACCTCCGTTGGCTCCGTTTGCATCACATTCAAGAAATTCAGGCGCACAAGTATACATACAACTATGTAGAGAGTGATGCAAACAAACTGCCATCGGCTCTGTTTGCATAGACTGTGTAGAGCCCTTTAGGGACCATCTGTAATAGTACCATTTGACTGTTGTCAACTAGATTGAAGTATTCATTCCGCCGATTTATGACGTTCGGGTGAACAAGGGTTTATTTTACCTTCTAAATCAACATGTCTTGACAGAAGAGAAGCTGCATGTATCTAATTATAGACTAATTTAACTAACAGATAGCCTACCAAATTGTTGGAAATTATAAGCAGAAACATAGGCCTATAAAAAAATTGTTCCGCCATCTCTGACTAAAATACTTTTATATATTTGCATGGTTGGGTGCGGGCCTCAGATTTTCACTTTAGGACATATAGTTGGGCAGTTGCTGATGGGTTATTAGCAATTCCTGGCAGATGCGGGTGAACAAACATTATTATCATTATTAGTCATATTAGGAACTCATCTTTGATGTTACATTTTTAGATCTTTCCTCTTTCGAAATTTCTTACAAATCTTTCCATCTGACTGCCATATGAAACCACTTTCATGGTGAGTTTTTCACAACGCTGTTTTGTCCCCATAATTGCATTCTGGAGCATTGGTGCGCACCATCGTGTGCGCATTTCTGCACTCATAATGTCCAAAAATTATAGTTATAGATTATCAAGATTTGAAATGTTGTGATCTGTTCCATCAGCCTCATTGTGACATTTTCAGATGTAAATGTGGTTTTATGAATTTGGGATTTTACCCATCATTCCCGAACTGTCCCAGAGTCTGTTTTGAATCGTCACAGACATATTTCTTATTGTCCCTGGGATGGCAGCGCACCCTTCATTTCGAGACTTGGATATACAGTGCCGTGAAAAAGTATTTGACCCCTTGGACATCATGGATCCCATTATGCCTGGCGAAAACCAAACACTGCATTCCAGAGTAAGAACCTTGTACCAACAGTCAAGCATAGTGGTGGTAGTGTGATGGTTTCAGGATGCTTTGCTGACTCAGGATCTGGACGACTTTCCTTAATAGAAGGAACCATTAATTATGCTCTGTATCAGAGAATTCTACAGGAGAATGTCAGTGAGCTGAAGAGCAGCTGGGTCAGGCAGGAAGAGAATGATAATGGCTAAAAAGCAATACATTTTAAGTTTTGGAATCGCCTAGGCAAAGTCCAGATCTATTCCCAATTGAGATGTTGTGGCAGGACTTGAAATGAGCAGTTCATGCTTGAAAACCCACAATTGTCATTGTTTTAAAGCAGTTCTGCATGAAAGAGTGGGCCACAATTCCTCCACAGCAATGTGATAGACTGATCAACAACTACAGGAAGCATTTGGTTGGAGTCAATGCAGCTAAAGATGGCACAACCCGTTATTGAGTGTAATGGGGCAATTACTTTTCACAATTGGGTGTTGCATAACTTTGCTTATGAAATAGGTTATATAAGTATGGAATTATTGTGTTATTTATTCACTCAGGTTCCCCTTATCTAATATTAGGTTTTGTTTTAAGATCTGAGAACATCCAGTATCAGAAATATGCAAAAGTAGAGAAAATTAGAAAGGGTGCAGATACTTTTTCACAGCACTGTATCTTTAGCTGGCCAGTGGCTTGTGTGGATATTTTACCATGGTGATTAGCTAGAGTCTAGACTACCTGTTCCGCCCTGACACACAAGTGCAACTCCTGACTGAAGAAGGGCTTTATTCTGCTGTGGCAGTACGGCTGATATTTAAACTATGTAGCTTGCTGCACAGACTCGACCAGTGACCAAATCTAAAGCCATGCATGTTTGGATACCAGGTGCCCGCAGTCTCTTTACAGGGCAGACTGGTGAAAAAGGCACAAACGGGCCCACGCAAGCTCCTTACAAAGCAGACCATCGCATGGGCTTTGGGTGGGGGGCTGGCAAACTTAGGGTCAGTGGGTTCAAAACAGCAACTGTATACATTTTTTTTTTTTATACCACCACCCAAAAGGGCACTTGGCACATGGGAGGGCAAAGGGACAGGTGCTGCTCGGGCACAGGTAGACCCACATTTGTGCACGTGCCTGATTATAAGCATTGATGATCTAACACAAGATGAGAACCCCTTTGACATGGGAGACGCAGTGTTTTTATTTAACTAAAGCTGTAACAATGCTTCAGTATTTAAATTTCTTCCCACAATTACCTATCGCTGTTCCTACTAGGGTGGTAGCTCTATAACCAACTTGTATGAACATTGTGAGTGGATGTAGTGGATGTAGCCTAGTTATGACGTGGGCTACTAAACTGTACATACAGTATGTAACTAGTAGGATGATGCAGGTTGTAAATATGCAACCTCTTGTTACGCCGTAATGGTTTTTACCCACCATCCAGCCTACTGTACGTCATCCATTCATCACAGTGTTGATGCAGTGGGTTGAAAGGACTGAGAGGACAGCCATTGTAGTGATTCATCTGCCCTTATGCACCTTTATGGTAATGTCCCAAATGACACCCTAGTCCCTACATTGTGTACTACTTTTGACAGAGTTCTATGGCTCTGGTCAAAAGTAGTGCACTATAAAGGGAATACAGTACTATTTGGAATGTACAATTATGTTACCCCCATGGGCACCATGGCCCAAAACCTGGCTGAAACTCCTGACATCTCCGCGTGAATGTTCTTCTGAATTCTTCAAAAAATAACTCTCATCCACTCTTCGGAACCTAAATCAAGTCAACATTGCAAATGGGCTCCCTAAAGTCTAAAGACGTGAGGATTAGTACTCACATATAAAATACAATTAGTGTATCTTATTAAAAATTGTATAAAGTCAATAAAGTAGTTTTGTAAAATGTTGTACCAGTTAAGTCACCATCACCAACTATACAGGCACAGGCACATGCACAGGACATCTGACATCTGAAATGACATCATGAAATGCGCTTGCCTTCAGGAAGACGTAAAACCACACAGTGTACCCAGGAAGCTGCACCAGGTCCATTGTGGTCTGTAGTTTGTTTCTTAAACACTATGAACCTCTTAACAAAGCCACGTCTCTCTTCATCACAATGGCTTAAATAGAGGCTTGAATGATGAGGTGCAAGCGCTGTCATTTGAAGTGCAATGTCAGGCTTTCCTTGTGTTTATGGGGTAGTGAAGAATGGTGCAGGGGGCAGTAAAATGGAGGATAGAGGGTTTCACACGTAGGTGTCTATCCTGCCATCACTCATTCACAATGCATGTGCCTCTTTAAGAAGAGTGCTGAGGGCTAAGGAGAGGAGTGACATGCCTCATGAGTGACAAGCCGCCCCTACTCATACGTACATGCTCGCGGGCATACACACAACCACACTCTAAAATTCTACTTGTGTTACCACTGTAAAATTGCTGTGAAACTTAATAACAACGTGGTTGAAGTCATAAACATCAAATACAGTACATTAGTTGTTCAGAGACACAAAGACTACTCCATGGCTATTTTTAAATGACAAAGATCTTATAGATGAGGAAAATAATTAATACAATAACAAATAAAGCTTTTCTATATATCTTCAAATATAACTAATTGAAACACAAAAGCACAAATGCAACATGGAGAAGATAAAAACTCAGTAAACAGAGGCAGAGTATGTGCGGTTGGTGTGGTGTGTTTCTTTTTATGTTTGGGAAAGTGTGGCGTTGAGTGGGAAAGGAAATGGTTGCATATCCCAGAACCAATGTATTGCTCTGAGTGTAACGGATCTGAAACGGCTAGCTTAGTTAGCGGTGGTGCGCGCTAAAATAGCGTTTCAATCTGTGACGTCACTTGCTCTGAGACCTTGAAGTAGTGGTTCCCCTTGCTCTGCAAGGGCCGCGGCTTTTGTGGAGCGATGGGTAATGATCCTTCGTGGGTGACTGTTGTTGATGTGTGCAGAGGGTCCCTAGTTCGCGCCCGGGTATGGGCGAGGGGGCGGTCTAAAGTTATACTGTTACATGAGCAGGGGTGTGAGAGAGCTTTCAATGTTGTTCAGATATTCTTTTTTATAATGAATTATACGTCTTATTTATTTATTGTCCTATCATGGTGGAACAGTGTTTTAAGATAAATTATAAATTTAATTTATATATTGTCCTATCATTTTACCTACATTTTAAAAATAAATTAGATATATTATGTATTTATTTATGATCCTATATTCATGGAACGGTCCACAGCCCTATACCCTAGACACCCACCTGAACGACCCAGATACTAAGGAGAAGTCCCTAACTGTTTTATGGGCCTGCTGTAAGTGGCCTGTATGCAGCCAAAATGCAGTCAGAGACCTAGAGCAGCACTGCCCCATCAAGATTCTGAGCCTGCTTGGCAGGGTTGGTCGTGCAAAGCTAAAGCCCCTTAAAGGGAGAGCATACTATACAAGGAAACTCTCAAAGCTGATAATGAGAACCTTGACGACCTTGTACCTAGCCGGTGGGGATTCCGGCTATGTGCCCCCACCCAGGCAGTGGCTGTGCTGGGAACACTAGCTGCAGTAACCCATGGGGAGGGGGTCACACTCGAACATTCAGAGAGGGGGTATATTATTGTGGCCCTGGTGGCACAAAATCAAAAGTCTGACTGCATGGAGATGCTTGGGAATATGGTCAATACGGGGGACCGTGTTGTAGGTGTTTCAGGGAAAGGTGTACATTTCACCTCCATCATCTAGGACGTGACAATGGTTAATAAATCTCTCAATTTCTGCCCATTTTTTTGAACAGTCTTGCAGGCCTTCTCATACAGCTGCAACTGTATATGCATTTGGATATCAAGACCTTTCTTGAGTTGGGCTCTGGGATGGTGCAACTGTTGAGAATGTGAGCCTATGTGTCACAATGTGCCGCAAAATCTGACTCCATGGGGGAGGGTCCGGGTGGGCATCAAGCCTCGGTGGCGGCTCCGGTTTGGGACGTAGACCCCGCTCCGCTCCCTGATCCCTCCACTTACGTGGAACCGGACTGTGGATCATCGCCGGAGGCTCCGGACCGTGGATCGTCGCCGGAGGCTCCGGACCATAGATCGTCGCCGGAGACTCCGGACCGTAGATTGTGGCCCGGAGGCTCTGGACTGGGAACCCTCGCAGGAGGCTCCAGACAGGGAACCCCTGCTGGAGGCTCTAGGCTGCAGGCTATAGCTGAAGGCTCTGGACCGCAGACCGTCGCTGGAGGCTCTGGACCGCAGACTGTCGCTGGAGGCTCTGGACCGCAGACCGTCACTGGAGACTCTGGACTGCAGACCGTCCGGGCCATGGATCATCACTGGAGGCTCCGGGCCATGGATCATCACTGGAGGCTCCGGGCCATGAATCATCACTGGAGGCTCCGGGCCGTGGATCATCACTGGAGGCTTCGGGCCATGCATCATCACTGGAGGCTCCGGGCCATGGATCATCACTGGAGGCTCCGGGCCATTAATCATCACTGGAGGCTTCGTGCCATGGATCATCACTGAAGGCTCCGTGCCATGAATCATCACTGAAGGCTTCGTGCCATGGATCACCACTGGAGGCTTCGTGCGTGGAGCAGGCACAGGACGTACCAGGATGGAGACACGCACTGGAGGCCGGGTGCATGGAGCTGGCACAGGATATACTGGACCGTGGAGGCGCACTGGAAGTCTGGAGCGTAGAGCTGGCACAACGCGTCCTGGCTGGATGCTCACTTTAGCCCTGCAAGTGCGGGGCACTGGCATAGGACGCACTGGGCTGTGAAGGCGCACTTGTGACACAGTGCGTAGAGCCGGTGCAGGATATCCTGGACCGAGGAGGCGTACTGCAGACCAGGAGCGCTGATCCGGCACAACCCATCCCAGCTGTATGCTCACTTTTGCATGGCAAGTGTGAGGAGCTGGCACCAAGCGCACTAGGCTGTGAATGCGCACTGGAGACACAGTGCGTATCACCGCATAAGATGGTGCCTGAATGGTCACACGCTCCTTAAAGCGAGTGCGGGGAGTTGGCTCTGGTCTGAAACCTGGCTCCGCCAACCACCCGGTATGACCCCCCAAAAAAATGTTTGGGCCTGCCTCTCGTGCTTCCTTCGTGGTCGCGAACCCCGGTGTCGTCGTTGTTCCTCCCTCGCTGCCTCCGTCTGCTCCCATGGAAGGCAATCCCTTCCAACCTGTATCTCCTCCCACGTCCAGGATCCCTTACCATCCAAGATATCCTCCATGTCCAGGATGTCTGCTCCTCCTGGCCACGCTGCTTGGTCCGTTTGTGGTCAGATCTTCTGTCACGATCGTTTAGAGATGGATTGGACCAAGGTGCAGCGTCGTAAGCGTACATCTTACTTTATTAGATGAACACCAAAAACAACAAAATATAAACAAACTGCAGGCTACACAGTAACTATACAAAATCAAGATCCCACAAACTAAAGGTGGAAAAAAGGCTACCTAAGTATGATCCCCAATCAGAGACAACGATTGACAGCTGCCTCTGATTGGGAACCATACCCGGCCAACAAAGAAATAGAAAAACTAGAATGCTCACCCAAATCACACGCTGACCTAACCAAATAGAGAAATAAAAAGGCTCTCTAAGGTCAGGGCGTGACACTATGGTTGAGTGTGTATGAGTGTGTGGGTGTATGTGCGTATCCCACAACTGTTGCGAAAGAGTAAAATATGTTTGAGACAATATAGGATGATTCACAATAATTGTTAGCTAATATAATAATTGCTTGCAATAATGTAATTTTGGTAATGGCGAGACTGGTGAGAGGTAAAGACCTTTGCATAAATTGCCTACATTGCTACAAATATTAATAGCTAATTAAGGAAAATAGGAAACGGGATTTAAACTTTTTTTTAAATTGATGGCTATGTATAATACAAATATAGGTGAGGTTGATGGAAATGCATTTGGCAGTTGGTCTACTTCTGTTTTGTAAATGTCACTGTATGCTCTTTCAAAGGATGGATCCCAGTCTTTTCAGGGCTATGGAATACAAGGGGTCAGGGGTGGTCTGCCGGGCATTGGGATGACACCCAACTCGGGATGAGGAGGGGTTTCAGCGGATGGAATAGTGGGGACCAATTGGAGGTTTACTTAGTAGCAAAGCAAATATCATGGTACAGGTATATATATAGACACTCGATCATTATGTTACTTTTTAATGGTACATTTACAAACATATATTATGATAAATAGAATTGAAAGTTGTGTCTCATTATGGTAAATGGTGAAATAAGTATAGCCAATTACAATTGTAATGGCTTAGCATATAATAAGAAAAGACTATCAGTATTTTCCTGGCTAAAAGAGAAGGAATATAATATCTATTGTTTACAGGAAACTCATTCAACAATTTTAGATGAAGTTTTGTGGAAAAAGGACCGGGGGGTGAAATATATTTCTCCCATGGGCAAAGAAATTCAAAAGGGGTGATGGTTTAAATTAACAGTAATTTTGATCCAAATGTGCATATTGCCCAAACAGATCATCAAGGTAGATGGGTTATTTTAAATATGTTATTGGACAATAAACAGATATGGCTTATTAACCTATACGGTCTGAATAATGATGATCAAAGCTTCTTTGAAAATATAAGAATTTATCAACTCTACATGCAATCCTATTATTATGGTGGGAGATTTTAATAAGGTCTTAAATACCTCTATGGACCGTAAAGGAAATCACACTACAAACTATCACCCTCAGGCAATGTCATAGATATATTGGAATTAGTGGATATATGGAGACTTAAATACCCTGACCTAGTGAGATTTACATGGCGGAGGCTTAATCAAGCTAGTCGTCTTGACTACTTTCTTATGCCATTCTCTCTGGCACCAAATGTTAACAAAGTGTTGATAGGGGACAGAATGTGGTCGGATCATCACATAATTGGCAAATATATTACTCTTACAGAATTTCCACATGGGCGAGGATATTGGAAATTGAATCAAAGCCTACTAGATGATAAATTGTTTAGAACTAGGACAGAAGAATTTAACTGACTTTTTCAGACATAACATAGGTACAGCAGATCCCCTTATTGTATGGGACACTTTTAAATGTGCCTTTATAGGCCATGCAATTCAGGACTCATCTATAAAACAAAAGCAATTTAGATCAAAAGAGTCCATATTCACAAAGGAAATTGAAGGACTAACAATACAGTTAGATTGCAATAAAACGGTACCACAGAATAAGTTAGAGGAAAAACAAAAAGAAATGGAGGAACTTATTCAAGAAAGATCCAGTGTAATATATTATAAAAATAAAGCGAACTGGATGGAATATGGGGAAATATGCACCAAATTATTTTCAATCTTCAATATAGAAATGCTGAAAATAAAATGTATTGAAATTTGTTACAAATGATGGAGTCACGCATGATTCACCGAATAATATTTTGAAAGAGGAAGTAAAGTGCTTTAAGAATATGTTTTCGTTTCAGTCTCCTCCATCTCCGCTAACTGAAGCTAATTGTATGTTTTTTTTCCCTAATAATAATGTAAAATTAACATCTGTACAGAAAGACTCATGTGAAGGCCAAATTACAGAGGAGCATGGCTGGGAAAACTCCAGGGCTGGATGGCATACCAGTGGAAGTATACAAAACTTTCTTTGATATACTCAGAGGACCATTATTAGCATGTTTTAACCACTCCTATATAAATGGTAGATTATCAGACACGCAACAAGAAGGTCTGATATCGTTATTACTGAAACAAGACTCAAGTTGTATATTTATTAAATTTTATTTTATGTTTATTTAACTAGGCAAGTCAGTTTAGAACAGATTCTTATTTTCAATGACGGCCTAGGAACAGTGGGTTAACTGTCATGTTCAGGGGCAGAACGACAGATTTTCAGCGTTTCAATCATTGCAACCTTTCGGTTACTCATCCAACGCTCTAACCACCAGGCTACCCACCGCCCCATATAAAGATCCAGTCCATTTAAACAATTGGAGACCTCTTACACTTCAGTGTTCTGATGCAAAAATCCTAGCAAAATGCTTGGCGCATAGAATTAAAAAAGTATTGTCAGATATTATTCATCCTAATCAGACAGGTTAATGGAAAGTACTGGAAACAATAGAATATTATGATACAGTGCCTTGCGAAAGTATTCGGCCCCCTTGAACTTTGCGAACTTTTGCCACATTTCAGGCTTCAAACATAAAGATATAAAACTGTATTTTTTTGTGAAGAATCAACAACAAGTGGGACACAATCATGAAGTGGAACGACATTTATTGGATATTTCAAACTTTTTTAACAAATCAAAAACTGAAAAATTGGGCGTGCAAAATTATTCAGCCCCTTTACTTTCAGTGCAGCAAACTCTCTCCAGAAGTTCAGTGAGGATCTCTGAATGATCCAATGTTGACCTAAATGACTAATGATGATAAATACAATCCACCTGTGTGTAATCAAGTCTCCGTATAAATGCACCTGCACCTGTGATAGTCTCAGAGGTCCGTTAAAAGCGCAGAGAGCATCATGAAGAACAAGGAACACACCAGGCAGGTCCGAGATACTGTTGTGAAGAAGTTTAAAGCCGGATTTGGATACAAAAATATTTCCCAAGCTTTAAACATCCCAAGGAGCACTGTGCAAGCGATAATATTGAAATGGAAGGAGTATCAGACCACTGCAAATCTACCAAGACCTGGCCGTCCCTCTAAACTTTCAGCTCATACAAGGAGAAGACTGATCAGAGATGCAGCCAAGAGGCCCATGATCACTCTGGATGACCTGCAGAGATCTACAGCTGAGGTGGGAGACTCTGTCCATAGGACAACAATCAGTCGTATATTACACAAATCTGGCCTTTATGGAAGAGTGGCAAGATGAAAGCCATTTCTTAAAGATATCCATAAAAAGTGTCGTTTAAAGTTTGCCACAAGCCACCTGGGAGACACACCAAACATGTGGAAGGTGCTCTGGTCAGATGAAACCAAAATTGAACTTTTTGGCAACAATGCAAAACGTTATGTTTGGCGTAAAAGCAACACAGCTCATCACCCGGAACACACCATCCCCACTGTCAAACATGGTGGTGGCCACATCATGGTTTGGGCCTGCTTTTCTTCAGCAGGGACAGGGAAGATGGTTCAAATTGATGGGAAGATGGATGGAGCCAAATACAGGACCATTCTGGAAGAAAACCTGATGGAGTCTGCAAAAGACCTGAGACTGGGACGGAGATTTGTCTTCCAACAAGACAATGATCCAAAACATAAAGCAAAATCTACAATGGAATGGTTCAAAAATAAACATATCCAGGTGTTAGAATGGCCAAGTCAAAGTCCAGACCTGAATCCAATCGAGAATCTGTGGAAAGAACTGAAAACTGCTGTTCACAAATGCTCTCCATCCAACCTCACTGAGCTCGAGCTGTTTTGCAAGGAGGAATGGGAAAAGATGTCAGTCTCTCGATGTGCAAAACTGATAGAGACATACCCCAAGCGACTTACAGCTGTAATCGCAGCAAAAGGTGGCGCTACAAAGTATTAACTTAAGGGGGCTGAATAATTTTGCACGCCCAATTTTTCAGTTTTTGATTTGTTAAAAAAGTTTGAAATATCCAATAAATGTTGTTCCACTTCATGATTGTGTCCCACTTGTTGTTGATTCTTCACAAAAAATACAGTTTTATATCTTTATGTTTGAAGCCTGAAATGTGGCAAAAGGTTGCAAAGTTCAAGGGGGCCGAATACTTTCGCAAGGCACTGTATATACATTTATATGGGGTATACAATATTCCCAGCTCTGCAGATTTTGCTGTGAGAAGGCAGAGTCATAAGATCATTTATTTTGGTACTGTCCATATGTAGCTCATTTTTGGTCACAGGACCAGGAATGGCTGAAGAATTGCAACAATTACCTAGAACTAACGCTGCAGACAGACTGGGTGATTTGAAAAGCCATAGTCAATCAATCAATAATATAAAGTTATTTTAGCAAAAATGTTATTTTGAATTTACAATCTCTAGAAGCTATGAGAATAGAAAGATTCAGTACTTTTGTGAAGCATCATAGCACAGTTGAAAAATATATGGCAAAAAGAAATCCAAAATGGATGGTGTTGAGAGATAGATGAGAGGGGTTGAATGGAGCTGAAGGGTGGGACTAATAACAAGATAACCAATGTAAAACATAAGGGGTCTGTAAAATGTATATAGGTTCAGAAATTTTGCGAAATAAGAGTTACAAATAGAAATCAAACTGGATGGACATCGGAAATAGAGGAAGGACTAAAAACAAACTAAATCTAACTATTGTAAAATAGATTGTGTCTGTACAATGTGTATAAGATGAAGTTAGAAGCCTAAGTGTTATTGTTTATTAGTTTACTCCAATTGGGGGAAGGGTGGTAGGGTTTGCAGGGAATAATAAAGGTATATTCTAAAAAAAGTATGTATATCTATATAGCTATGTGTATGTATATATGTGTATATGTATGCATATGTGTATGTACGTGTAGGTATATGGATATATATATTTTACCCCCAAAAAGATATGGGGGATTCGAAATGATGCAGACAATTACATTAATGGAAGCAACAATCTTTCCGCAATATGAAGCTGATCCACCCCATTTTCTAAGAAGCAATACTATTTTTTTCACTGGGAGGCACTGTTGGATGTGCTGATTCCCAGTCATCAACCGGAAGGATTTTAAAGTTGGCTGTGATTAATCAATTCAGAGGAATTCTTTCAAACTTTAAGGGCTACTTTCCCAGACAGAGATTAAGTGTTGGACTGAAAAGCATGCTCAATGGAACATCTCCATTGAAAGTGCTTTTTAGTCTTGGTGTAAATCTCTCTTTACCTGAGGGCAAAAATACAATGTTTATCTAACTGTGTTTACATCATTATCAGTGTGCTGTGGTATTTTTATTCCAATATTTTGACTTTGAAATCAGATAAAAAATATTACTTAATTTCCACTAAAATGGTTTTAAAATAGGGCAACACAAAGCCTTGAACCACCACAGCAAATTCAGTAGGCTATTTGTTCATTTATTATTTCATTAAATGTTTTTTGTATTATGTCTAAAGTAAACTGATGATAGAATCGTATTTTCTTGAGTGATTATTTCCTCAAAGAGTCAATGAACTCAGCCTCTGAGGCAATGCCACAGGTGCAAAAATAGCTGCATAAGCATGGTTAATAATGATAAAAGCATTTAGAAAGAAAGAAAACGTGGGAGGAAAAGTTCCCACACTTTGCCTGTTTTGTTTAGTTGTTTTCTCTCTTTTTTCAATACTGCCAAGATGTAAAGCTGTGTGCCATGAATGAATAGAAAAAAACGAAGGGAGAAAAAAAGAAAACAAAGAGAACTTGACTTGTGTAACTCATCTGTTGCCTGTGAGTTTTTTTTGTTTTGTGTTCATTCAGTAACCGGGCAGGTTGCAGGTTGCCCCTCCTTGAGGCAGCACTGATTCCCAGGTAAAAGAGACAGAGAGAGAGTAAAGAAGGAGAACGAGAGGGGAGGAGAGTTCCCACCACGCTCGCTTGCCGTTCTCACACCAGCCCATTGGTCGAAGGTTGCCTCATCGGTGTAACACAAAACCCCCCCAGCAGAGCTGGGAATGCAGGTGTCTGGGGCTACACGACAGAGGTGCTGTGTGCGTGTGCGTGGGTTAAGCATGTTTCATTCCACATTGCTGTGCCTATCCCTGTCAATGCAATATACTTCATAATACAAAATCCTGGCCTTTACCTACCAGGTACTGTATATACTGTATCATAAGCAGACATTTGAAGTGCTGTACACAATAGACAACATTTTACCTACATTACACTCTGGTTCGTAACCCAGGTCGGGGCTTCACATTTTTGTTAAATTGGGCACAGGTGAGCGGCGAGGAATGACCTGTGGATGCACCTAGAACCCTTCTGTGTCATATATCACCACCTTTACTACCGTTATCAGCCTATCTCAACTCACAGTGCCCCTGCATATATTTACACAGCGTTTCCTGGTGTGGATTTCGACAACGCATGGTTCTCATGCTTGGCACTCGCAGGCTTCCACAAGGACACATTATTATGGTCTTCTTAATCACTGACATGAAGCAATAGGCAAATTAAGCAATAGGCATCTTCCATCAAATACAACTGTTCATTGTTTAAAATATAGTAAACATATTTCACTTAGTTAAACAACTTGAATTAAATTAACTACTACTTTGTAGATTGTACATGTACTGTAGCACCTTATAGAGCCACAGAACATGCCGATTGGCACTTGTTTATCTGTTTCCTGTCTGCGTTTGTTTAATGATGTTTGTCCCCCATGAGACACTGTAGATGCAGAAGCCCATTTCACTTGCTCAAAATCCTCAGAATGATTCTAAGATAACTCAAGAAATCTGTCATTCATTTTGACGGTTTTGCCAAGGATGTTTTAATTGCCAGTGAGTTCTTTGTTTGTGTTCAATTGTGTATCTAACTAAGGTGTTTGGTGCAGTATTCAAGTAAAAAAATGTGCAACGTGTTGTCTTTGGAGCTGCTGAGCAGATCTGTCACATTGTTATTGCTATTGGATTAGAGATAAACCACCACAGCTGTTCACCCCATGAACAAATCGACATTGTCAAATCAAAACCCAACCTTCATTTACACGTTGTGACGCATGGAAGTTTCAAACTCCATTTTAGACAAGACTGACTTTATGACCAAAATTACACTTTGTACTTTGTAGTCAATTTTGACACTAGAATAACTGTCTCTGACTCATATCGATGCCACACAGGCAGTTTTCAAAGGGATTTGTTGCTTTTTAACGGCAGTCATTCTTTAATGGAAATTGTGTCCTGTCTTGATTATTACAGTGTTATTCCAACAGCTCTCGCACACACCAAAAATTAAACATGCACACATGAATGGCCATTGTGGACACTCCCACTCTCTACGCTGTATGAGAGTTTCTGTTCCTCAATGAAGGGCCTCCGCCACCATTCTGTCACCCGTGGAGTATTCACCACACCCAGAGTATCAAGGACACAGCACTCAACACATACAATGCACACGGGACATCATAGTCAACAATGAAGCTATCAACACCAATCCCCAATGTACTGTTAAAACACTTCAATCATCTATTCAGGGAATATTTCAATAATTGTAAATATACACATAGGCACGAATATCCTAACTTGAGATCTGCATGCTCACATTGTCGCACAAATCATTGATGTCAATTATTTATGAAAAAGAGTCATATTAACAATAATTTAATTTATAAGTAAAGCGCATTTCTCAAGCTAGGATTCAATCCTATGTGCTGAAGTAGGGCGTAGCCAGGGTTCGAGGGTGTTCGAGGCTAGGCGGTCTGTGCCCTTCCTTTCTCTATCCCTCTCCAATTCCTGTCTACCATATACTACAATTAACCTACTTCTAATTCTAAGTCAGAATAATGTTTTATATTTTAAAAAAGTGTTTAGCCCAACAAAGAATTGTGAATTGTAGGGCTGGGCGATATGGACAAAATATCATATCACAATATATACACTGCTCAAAAAAATAAAGGGAACACTAAAATAACACATCCTAGATCTGAATGAATGAAATATTCTTATTAAATACTTTTTTCTTTACATAGTTGACAACAAAGTCACGCAAAAATTATCAATGGAAATCAAATTTATCAACCCATGGAGGTCTGGATTTGGAGTCACACTCAAAATTAAAGTGGAAAACCACACTACAGGCTGATCCAACTTTGATATAATTTCCTTAAAACAAGTCAAAATGAGGCTCAGTAGTGTGTGTGGCCTCCACGTGTCTGTATGACCTCCCTACAACGCCCTACAACGCCTGGGCATGCTCCTGATGAGGTGGCGGATGGTCTCCTGAGGGATCTCCTCCCAGACCTGGACTAAAGCATCCGCCAACTCCTGCACAGTCTGTTGGTGGATGGAGCGAGACATGATGTACCAGATCTGCTCAATTGGATTCAGGTCTGGGGAATGGGCGGGCCAGTCCATAGCATCAATGCCTTCCTCTTGCAGGAACTGCTGTCACACTCCAGCCACATGAGGTTTAGCATTGTCTTGCATTAGGAGGATCCCAGGGCCAACAGCACCAGCATATGGTCTCACAAGGGGTCTGAGGATCTCATCTCGGTACCTAATTGTAGTCAGGCTACCTCTGGCGAGCACATGGAGGGCTGTGCGGCCCCCCAAAGAAATGCCACCCCACACCATGACTGACCCACCGCCAAACCGGTCATGCTGGAGGATGTTGCAGGCAGCAGAATGTTCTCCACGGCGTCTCCAGACTCTGTCACGTCTGTCACATGTGCTCAGTGTGAACCTGCTTTCATCTGTGAAGAGCACAGGGCGTCAGTGGCGAATTTGCCAATCTTGGTGTTCTCTGGCAAATGCCAAACGTCCTTCACGGTGTTGGGCTGTAAGCACAACCCCCACCTGTGGATGTCGGGCCCTCATACCACCCTCATGGAGTCTGTTTCTGACGGTTTGAGCAGACACATGCACATTTGTGGCCTGCTGGAGGTCATTTTGCAGGGCTCTGGCAGTGCTCCTCCTGCTCCTACTTGCACAAAGGAGGAGGTAGCAGTCCTGCTGCTGGGTTGTTGCCCTCCTACGGCCTCCTCCACGTCTTCTGATGTACTGGCCTGTCTCCTGGTAGCGCCTCCATGCTCTGGACACTACGATGACAGACACAGCAAGCCTTCTTGCCACAGCTCGCATTGTTGTGACATCCTGGATGAGCTGCACTACCTGAGCCACTTGTGTGGGTTGTAGACTCCGTCTCATGCTACCACTAGAGTGAAAGCACCGCCAGCATTCAAAAGTGACCAAAACATCAGCCAGGAAGCATAGGAACTGAGAAGTGGTCTGTGGACACCACCTGCAGAACCACTCCTTTATTGGGGGTGTCTTGCTAATTGCCTATAATTGCCTGTTGTATATTCAATTTGCACAACAGCATGTGAAATTTATTGTCAATCAGTGTTGCTACCTAAGTGGACAGTTTGATTTCACAGAAGTGTGATTGACTTGGAGTTACAATGTGCAGTTTAAGCGTTCCCTTTATTTTTTGAGCAGTGTATATATATATATATATATATATTTACTGTATTTTATGTTTTTGAATAATAAAAGTTGTCAAATTTTGTGGTGGTGATAGCCCCCACATTAAGTAGGGATTTATTGATGCTCAATGTTAAATTCAAATCTTCCTACCATCACATCTAATCCAATATGACAGCAATGTTGCTGAATCTTCGCAAATCAACTTGGTTGAAGGTACATTCCCCTACTCTCGTCATGATCTGTTCAGCCGTTACCGAGAACCACATACCAGATTTTTGACAGGGTCGTAAAGATTAGGAAAAAATACATTTTCTTGCTGCTACCTAGCTAAAACTCTAGATGTTGGATTAAAACGAGACTATAGCATCCATACGGTAACCCTTGGACATTCCATTTGTCTACTAAATAAGTTTGTAGGTACAGATTTGATTACGTGCCAATAGAGAATCAACGTCGCGCTACTTTTTTGCAACTTTTTCAGCTGAATGTCAGAGTTCTAAAACTCTTACTGTAGCTAACATATTCATGCCTCGCCTATTCCGCTCTGATTTAGAAGATGCTGTTGCACAAACAACATGCTGATTTAGGCCGACACCAAGCACTGGCACTATCTGAGCAGCTAACCGATCGCTGCAGCTGTACATAGTCCATCTGTAAATAGCCCAGCCAATTTACCTACCTCATCCCCACACTGTTTTTATTTATTTACTTTTCTGCTCTTTTGTACACCAGTATCTCTACTTGCACATGATCATCTGATCATTTATCACTCCAGTGTTAAATTGTAATTATTCGCTTACCTCCTCATGCCTTTTGCACACAATGTCTATAGACTCTTTTTTTTCTACTGTGTTATTGACTTGTTTATTGTTTACTCCATGTGTACTCCATGTTGTTGTCTGTTCACACTGCTATGCTTTATCTTGGCCAGGTCGCAGTTGTAAATGAGAACTTGTTCTCAACTAGCCTACCTGGTTAAATAAAGGTGAAAAAAAAAAAAAAAAACTGGTACCAGCTAGCTACATTTGCTCTGACTCAGTATATATATTAGCTATCTAGCTAGACAGCTAACTAGCGATTAGCATCAGCGGCTAACACAATTTATTTCAGCCACAACTTGCTAAGAAAATACAAACTAGCCATTGCAGAGAGTAAGATACACAAACTAATAGTGCAATTATAGAACACTTAAGGATTTATATTAAGACGCTAAGCGGAAGAAAGCAGCGTTGTTGTTATCAACATATCGTTGCATCTACTGCATTGACCAAGCAGAATGAAGAGTGAATGTCGGCAAATGACCTCATGGTTGAGCAACAACAACTGCGCTCCTTGATTGAGAAGGGGCTTGGTGAGAAAGGGAGTGAGACAACTCAAGTAGCGACGTAAACTATAAAAACGGAGTGGCTTATCACATTTTACTAACCAAAACCTGAAATACCATTAAAGAAGGTAAAGTAAAAACACATACCGGTCCGTGCATCAATACCAGTATATAGAAAAATGCAGTATACCACCCAGCCCTAGTGGGAACCAGTTGGGACTGTGCCGTTTGTTTTGCTTTGTCACATCTTCCCTCTGGGCAGCTTAAACTTGCTTGTGGACAGAGGTGGATGAGCTCTCAGGACACACACAACATTAGTATTGGGAGGTGAGGCAGCTTTTACAGTTGGAGGTATATACTTATAGTTACGTTTAAGTGAGTCACTCAGCAGCAGTACAATAGTCTAAATTCTAATGATTTCCATGATCATTATGAAAACAGCTTTGATGTTGATCGTAATGACATGACAAGTATGCCAAGTGCACCTGATGAGCAGGTTGTGGCTCAGGGAAATGGCTAAGGTAGACAGGAATATGGTGAATATTTTTGCTTTCTCAAATGTACATCTATCTGTGGAATATTAAACAGATGACTGTTGAATTGATTGCAACCTTTGAAGTGTACATTTTACCAAATTTAATGAACCAATGTAGGCTATAAATTGATGAGTGTTGAGTGTGTCTACAGTATATGTATGAACACGTCTGCCTGTGTGCGTCTATTAGTGCTATTGTGTGTCTGAAGTGTGTGTGTGTGTGGGGGGGGGGGGGGGGGGGTGTTGCTGGGCACCTCTGGCTTCTGCCTCTTTAATGTGTGTAAGTCTGCAGAGAGGAGGGGCGGTAAGCCTGGCTGTGTGCCACTGGGAGCGAGCCTGTCTATGTGTGGGTGTGCGCGGCTGCTGACGGGACCTGTCACTATCAGGCCCACACATCTCTGGCTCTGTCTGTGTTGACAATCTGCCCGAGGGGGAACGAGTCTGCAGAGGTTGAGGAGAGCAGTGGTTTCCCACGCATGCTGCAGCCCCAGTCCTGCCTCTGCATTCCTCGGCTGCCAGCGCTCTGTAAATGTTTGGACAGCCTTGAACAAATAACACACCTTGAAAGCACAGGCTCTCTCTCTCTTTTCCTCTCACACCCCCTCCTCCTCATTAAGCCCGACGCAGCCCAATCCGCCACCCTGCCTACCTACCGCCGCTCTCAAGCTGTCTCTCCCAGATTCACTGTCAAACACAAAGAGATACAATATATATACAAAAGTATTTGGACACCCCTTCAAAATAGTGGATTCGGCTATTTCAGCCACACCTGTTGCTGACAGATGTATGAATCGAGCACACAGCCATTCAGTTTCAATCGAGAAACATTGGCAGTAGAATGGCCTTACTGAAGAGCTCAGTGACTTTCAATGTGGCACCGCTATTTTCAGGTCTCTCCAGAGATATTTGATTGGGTTCAGGTCCAGCCTCTGGCTGGGCCAGTCAAGGACATTCAGAAACTAGTCCCACTCCTGCGTTGTCTTGGCTGTGTGCTTTGGGGCATTGTCTGAGGTCCTGAGCACTCTGGAGCTGGTTTTCATCAAGGACCTCTCTGTACTTTGCTCCGTTCATCTTTCCCTCGATCCTGACTAGTCTTCCAGTCCCTGCCACTGAAAAACATCCTCACAGCGTGATGCTGCCACCACCATCCCTAATAGTAGACTAGTTGAACGCCAATGCCATCCTCCTCTCTTTCACGTTGGCAAAATGGTCTATGGCTCTGTCATACAGTACACTTTTATTTTTAGTTAGCTTGCTAGGCTGACTTCCTTCACATGGGCAACAATGAACGAGCTAAGTTAGCCAGCTAGCTAGTTAACGTGAGCTTTCTATGCTACATCTAGGCTGCATATTGAACTTCAATCATCTCAGGCCAGTGGCACAATATATTAATTTTTGACAGAACAGAATCGTCATCATAATCATTGGCCTGTATGTACAAAGAATTAAGTCAAAACCACAAGTATAAAACCTCATCTCCATCCTTGGCTTAGGAAATGGTTAATTTAGCAAGCTAGCTACTGCAGGACATCAACACAAGCAGACCCAGAAACAGACATGCAAAGGAGGTCATTAGATTGGTTTGAAGCCAAATCCAAACTGGCCTCCCTTGGGAGGTGTATTGCTGCACCGGGACAACCTGCAGTTGGGCTCAGCTCAATGCTGATTGGCTAATTCTTTCATAATTTTTTATTCTAGAGAGGGCAAATGCTTGTTGCCATCAATCAATCAAATTCTACAGCAGCAACATGTTATACTCGTTTGGTCCAGACAGCATCAGATACATGGGCTACACATACTGAGACAGAGGGGAGCTGTTACCCTCGCTCGGATGATTTCTCTGGTGAGATTCAGTCACTTGTGAATTGACTGAAAATTATGAAAACACAGTGTGACGAAATATTAAAAACGAAATAACTATAAAATCATTTATTGGTCAAATATTTTGGGAAGCATGTCTTCCCTTGGCATCTATGAATACACGCCACTGCACCGCTGTAGCTCTGTCACTTTCCACCACAGATGCGGAAGGCCGACCCCGGCATATGCAGTGGATTGAGATGCACGCCATGCAACAAAAGAAAACGTATCTCTAGCTCAAACAGATTTTGATAGGGATGTTTTTTATTGTGATAGATAGATTTCTGCACGGGAATCGACTATTAGGGGGTTTTCAGAGCGTAACGCGAATCTGAGCCAAAAAGAAGAAAATATAGCTCCAGTAAAATAGGTCTTAACGGTTTTGGGCTACAGACAAGCAGTGTTCTGCATTGTAAAGGTACAACCAAAGACACAAAGCCATGCTCTGTTTGTTTCTATGGCAAGGGCTGTGCTACAGCTAAGCCCAGAGCCATATATTAAGAAATCAATTACTCTGGATAAGCCTAATCAGACTTGCCTGTACATGCTAATGGCTTTTACAGACAAAGTAAAATGACACAAATGTAACAGCCTGAGCACACTGGACTTGACACCATGATGTAACCATGTACCACCTACTGTATTAGCTGACCGGCACTCATGCTCCCAAGTCAAAATTCCATATGCATTCCACAGGTTAGGTGAGTGTTCAATTAAAAAAAATCTAGATTAGGAAATGTTTTGTGGCACACCTGAGTTCCTCGTGGCACACTGCCGTGGCACACTGTTTGGGAACCATTGGTCTAAGGATAGCTCTGCCACAGAAAGTGTGTAGCCTACTGGTTGAGTTCTGGATGCTAACAAGGTTAACATCATACCCCTATGCACTGTAATTTAAGGTACATCGGAGTGACAAGCGCCTGTCATAAGCAAGACCACGAAATACAAGAAGCAAGTGCCCAAGTTGTTGTTGCACAAGAAAAGTTTACTCGGTGCTGAAGACTGAAATTACATGCATTTCCTATATTTCATATTTCTATTAAATTATTTTGTTCGCAAAAAATTTGACATAGTTTCATAGAAAGTATATCCTCATGAACAATTGTGAATTATCATAAAATCAACATTTTGTCAAGTTTGTCTGGCGTACAATCAAAGTAGGCTACTTGCAGTTATTTGTTATTTGTTTATATTTCTTATTTGGATCCTCATTAGCTTTTGCAGAAGCTGTAGCTATTCTTCTTTGTGTCCACAAAAAATACAAAACATGACAAATAACAAAACACTGATAGACAAGGACAGTCACACAAATTGTAACTACAATGAAATACAAACATTACAACAACAAAAATGATACAAACAAAGTTGACACCTAAAAGGGGTTAATTGTTTCAATAAACTTTGCACAGTGTAGACATTTTAGTAAGAGGTCAGGGTAGGACACACAAAATCGTCTAACCCACATCTTAGACAGACTTCCTGACAAGTAGGAGTTTTGAGGACATTCATACACAAGCTGCATTTTTAGGGCTAGGCCCCTTTTTTTCTCCACTTCCTGTCTGAATGAGGTGCACAAAGTAAACTGCCTGTAGCTCAGGCACTGAAGCCAGGATATGCATGTAATTGGTACCATTGTAAAGAAAACACTTTGACGTTTGTAGAAAAGTTAAAATAATGTAGGAGAATATAACACAATAGATATGGTAAGGGATATCCAAAGAAAAAACAACCAGAATTGTGTTTTTAGAGACCATCCTCTTAGAAATGCAAGAGAAATGTCACGCCATGAAGACATTACGCACCTGCTAAAATCGGTTTCCCATTGAACATATTTCTTTCTGAAAGAAATATTATAATTTGATTACATTTTAGGGTATCAGAGGAGTAAATAGACACATATTTTGACGTGTTGAAACAAAGTTTAGGGGTAGATTTTTGGATTCCTTTCTCTGCAAGTTGAACGAGTGGATTACTCAAATCCATGGCGCCAACCATACAGACTTTTTGGGATATAAAGAAGGATTTTATCTAACAAAACGACACTACATGTTATAGCTGGGACCCTTGGATGACAAATCAGATTTTCAAAAAGTAAGTGAATATTTAATCGTTATATGTGAATGTATGAAACCTGTGCCGGTTGACAAATATTTTGATGTGTGGCGCCGTTCTCAACCAATCACATGGCATGTTTCGCTATAATAGCTACTGTAAATTGACCAGAGCAGTTAGATTAACAATAATTTAAGCTTTCAGCCAATATAAGACACTTATATGTACATAAATGTTTCCAATCCATAATATTTATGATTATTTATTTTAATTGCACGCCCTCCAGTTTCACCGGAAGTCGTCCCGCTAGCCCCAAAGAAGTTTTAATGAGTTTCTTATTCTGAAAACAAAGTGTGTGCTCATGTAAGGTAAACATTACTGTTCTACCTTTATATAAAACTTTATGGTATAACTTTAATGGTATAACTTCAATTTGTAGGCCAAAACGATTTGATGATGACTGATGATAATTATTGTTGATTACATTGTTGTAAGAATAGCCTAGACTGTCAATGCTGATACAATGTCAATTTTGCAGGAAATCAATTGAAACCAATGAATCACTCAGAATAAGTCAAGTTTTGTTGAGTGACACTAAAAACCCACAATGACACCAAGGTCAGAATTCAATCAGATCATGTGCCGTTGAGCACTGTCGAAAATTATGCTTTTAAAGGCAATTTTCCTGCTACAACACACATTCTGATTGAATCCCAGCCTGTGGCGGGAGGTAGCCTAGTGGTTAAGAGCAAGGCACTTATCCCTAATTGCTCCTGTAAATTGCTCTGGATTTTTTGCGTCTGCTAAATGACTAAAATGTAATGCAAATGAGACATTATAATAATATGTAGATACTTATAATACCCTATTTATTAGGAACCACCACCCCATCATTATGAGACAAGATGATACACACTGTAGCCTAATGCACAAGTTATAATAAGTCCTATCCCAATGCAAATTCCCCCACAACCACCCACAAACACACGTGTGCACTGATGTCTGACAGCAGCTGTGGAATTCTGGAGTTCCTCTGCTCATAGTAAATCCCATGTAACATAACGCAGGACAAGTTACACTGGGCTTCTCCCGGCAGCAGCCGCCGAGTCAAATGCGGCTCTGTTTTCATTGTAGGGAGGCCTCGGGGTACATATTTCTGTAATTAGGCTTTTATGCTCAGCAGTTTTGCAGCTGTGATGACATTTGGGTGTCGCCCCCCTGTTTCTCACGGTCTCGCTGCCAACGCTGGTCCGGCCGCTGGTCGGCAGCCAAGACTGAGGTCTAAGTGTCAGCCCCCACTCCTTGTGTACACACAGAAAGAAGGTGCTTTTGAAAAAATATATTCCTGGCAAGTGGAAGTTAACCGCACTTGTGCCATTTCAGGGTCAGCTTTCAAACCGTAGCTCCCTGGTTTGGGGGTTGGAAAGGAGAGGTTAAAAAAGAACTGAAGCACATTGAAGTGGATCTATACATGCAAAACATTTACTTGTTTTTGCGCTTAGTGGTTTGCCAGGCTACTTTATTTTTCAAACACACCACATTGGAAATTTTAGGACTTTTGGTGGGTTACTTGAAAAAGTGTTTTATTTATTTTAGTTCTTTCTATAAACTTGCTTTTGCTGTCACATACTGTAGCTGAGTTAGATGTTTTTCCCCTACTGGACCATTCTCCCTATTGTCAGTTGAATAGCCTCCACTGGCAAGATAATGAAGAAATGATTTGCAAAATGATCCTGTTTGTATGTACTCCCCCTTTCCTATTTTTTTACTACATTTCATTAGATCAATTTAAGAGTATATGCAATGATTTTAATCTGATCTCAAAACCCACACGGCTAAATGTGAAAAACCCTGTTAACTCCTCCCTGATTGATTTCAGTCATTTTTTCTTATTTTTTTTTACAGGGTGGATCAGCTTAATATTGTGGAAAGATTATTGCTTCCATCAATGTAATTGTCTGCCTCATTTCGAATCCCCCATATTTTGGGGGGTAAATATATGTATCCATATATATGGGGCGGCAGGGTAGCCTAGTGTTTAGAGCGTTGGACTAGTAACCGAAAGGTTGCAAGTTTGAATCCCTGAGCTGACAAGGTACAAATCTGTCGTTCTGCCCCTGAACAGGCAGTTTAACCCACTGTTCCTAGGCCGTCATTGAAAATAAGAATTTGTTCTTTAACTGACTTGCCTAGTAAAATTAAAATTAAAATAAAGGTTAAATTAAAATTTAAAAAAAGTAAATATACATACATATATACATACACATAGATATACATACTTTTTTTAGAATATACCTTTATTATTCCCCGCAAACCCTACCACCCTTCCCCCAATTGGAGTAAACTAATAAACAATAACACTTAGGCTTCTAACTTCATTTTATACACATTTTACAGACACAATCTATTTTACAATAGTTAGATTTAGTTTGTTTTTAGTCCTTCCTCTATTTCTGATGTCCATCCAGTTTGATTTCTATTTGTAACTGTGCAAAATGTCTGAACCTATATACATTTTACAGACCCCGTATGTTTTACATTGGTTATCTTGTTATTAGACCCACCCTTCAGCTCCATTCAACCCCTCTCATCTATCTCTCAACACCATCCATTTTGGATTTCTATTTCCCATATATGTTTCAACTGTGCTGTGATGCTTCACAAAAGTTCTGAACCTTTCTATTCTCATAGCTTCTAGAGATTGTAAATTCAAAACTTGTTATTAGACCCACCCTTCAGCTCCATTCAACCCCTCTCATCTATCTCTCAACACCATCCATTTTGGATTTCTATTTCCCATATATGTTTCAACTGTGCTGTGATAATTCACAAAAGTTCTGAACCTTTCTATTCTCATAGCTTCTAGAGATTGTAAATTCAAAATAAACATTTTTGCAAAAATAATTATTAAATTATTGATTGATTGATTGACTATGGCTTTCCAAATCACCCAGTATTGCTGTCTGCAGCGTTAGTTCTAGGTAAATGTTGCAATTCTTCAGCCATTCCTGGACCTGTGACCAAAAATGAGCTACATATGGACAAAACCAAAATAAATTATCTTATGACTCTGCCTTCTCGCAGCAAAATCTGCAGAGCTGGGAAGATTGTATCCCCCATATATATATATATATATATATATATATATATATATATATATATATATATATAACATTCTATTGGTTGCAAGAATTATGTGTAGTAATTTAAATTGAAAAATTCAAAGTTTTGAATCCGGCGTTGTTTTGCGTATCAATTCATAAACCATGTGCCATGGAATAGGTACATCAAAAATCTCTTCCTATCTTTTTAACAATTTATATGGCACAGCTGTCAGTTTTTTGGTCCTTAAATTAAATTGGTACGTTTTTATTTACCACACTTTTCTTTAACCATTTATGTTCTTTAATAAGGGGCCAACATACAAGTGCCTTGCTTTTTCTCGTTTCTACTTGCCTCTTCCATTTTTGTGGTAATTCTACAATTAGTTGGTTGTAATTTTGTGCAGAGCAGACATTTCCATATGTCTGTGTAAGCTGCATGAGTAACATAACTCCACCAGTCCTGTTTATGATATCATTCACTAAAATTAGACCTTTTTAAACATTTCTTCAAAAACTACGTATATTTAGTATATTTGAGTATAACCACAATATTTGTTGTTTTATTTGTTCTGTCTTTTCAGGTGGATTAAACTGAAATTTCAACCAACTTTCTCAAGCTTGTATAAAAAATAACAACATTTTGGAGATTATTTCCTTTTCAAACAACCGAACGTGAGCAGGTGTAATCTGAATCAAGGGGAAAAGGCCATTCTTGAACATAGGATGAGACATTCCTATCAATTTACTAGAGAACCAGTTTGGATTTAAGTATAACTTTTGTATGACTGATGCCTTTAGTGAGAGGTCAAACACTTTAATATTTAATCATTTCTGCCCTCCAAATTCATATTTGTTATATAAATAGTCCCTTTTACTTTTGTCTGGCTTGCCATTCCAAATCAAAAAAAAAAAGGTTCATATAATTTATAAAGCAGGTCACTAAGTGTAGGCAAAACCATAAGCAAATAGGTAAACTGTGATATGACTAAAGAGTTAATCAGGGTGATTTTTTCACAAATAGACAGGTATTTATTCTTTCCATGGTAGCAAGATCTTAACTATTTTTGCTAACTTTCTATAAACATTTATTGGAGTGAGATAATTTCTTTTTTGGGGAATTTGTATACCGAGTATGTCCACATCTCCGTCAGATCATTTAATTGGTAAACTACATGGTAATGAAAAATTTGCCATTTTTTTTGTGATCCAATACATAATATAGTAAATTTATCATAATTTGGTTTTAATCCAGAGAGGATAGCAAAAGTATCTAGATCATCTATGAGGCCGTGGAGAGATTATAATTGTGGCTTTAAAGAAAACATGAATCATCAGCGTACAAAGATATCTTAGTTTTTAAGCAACGGATTTCTAATCCCTTAATATTATTGTTTGATCTAATTTTAACAGCTAACATTTCGATGGCTATAATAAATAGATATGCCGATAGTGGACAACCTTGTTTTACTCCTCTAGATAGTTTAAAACTTTCTGAGATGTAGCGATTATTTACTATTTTACACCTAGGGTTACTATACGAAACTTTAACCTGTTTTATAAGAGATTCCCCAAAATTGAAGTATTCTAGGCATTCATATATAAACTCCAGTCATATTTAATCAAAAGCCTTTACAAAGTCAGCTATGAGTACACATTTTTTGGTAGCATTTCTATATTGAAGATTGAAAATGAATTTGATGCATTTTTTCAATATTCCATCCAATTCGCTTTATTTTAATAATATATTACACTGGATCTTTCTTGAATTAAGTTCCTCAATTTCTTTTAGTTTTTCCTCTAACTTATTCTGTGCCTCTATGGTACAGTTTTTATTGCTATCTAACTGTGCTATTAGTCCTTCAATTTCCTTTGTTAATATGGACTCTTTTGATCTAAATTGCTTCTGTTTTACAGATGAGTACTGAATTGCATGGCCTCTAAAGGCATATTTAAAAGTGTCCCATACAGTAAAGGGATCTGCTGTTATGTCTGAAAAAGTCTGTTATAAATTATTTTGTCCTAGTTCCAAACATTTTATCATCACGGATTCAATTTCCAATATCCTCGCCCATGTGGACGAGGATATTGCCCTCTTACTCTGTAAGAGTAATATACTTGCCAATTATGTGATGATCCCCATTCTGTCCCCTATCAACACCTTTTTAACATTTGGTGCCAGAGAGAATGGCATAAGAAAGTAGTCAAGACGACTTTCTAAGTCTCCATATATCCACTAATTCCAATATATCCATGACATTCATGATTTCCTTAAGTGCCTGAGGGTGATAGTTTGCAGTGTGATTTCCTTTACGGTCCATAGAGGTATTTAAGACCGTATTAACATCTCCCACCATAATAATAGAGTCTAGTGTTGCTTGTAGAGTTGATCAATTCTTATATATTTTTTCAAAGAAGCTTTGATCATCATTATTTGGACTGTGTAGGTTAATAAGCCATATCTGTTTATTCTCCAATAATATATTTAAAATAATCAATCTACCTTGATTTCATTATTACTAATAACCCCCATAAATATTTGTCTAGTGTTGTATTTGCATATGATATCAGTGATCATTGTCCCATAGTATTAGAGATACGAAAAAGGAAAATACTCATCCTCGTTTGAATTAAGAGAAAATGTAAAAAGCTTTCTCCTCAAGAGTTTTTACATGACAAGCTCTGCTCTTTAGAGTATTCCAGACCCTGAGTTGGCTCAAGAAAATGTATCCCCCATATGTATTCCTCTGGCAGATAAACATGCTCCTTTTAAACAATTCAGAGTCAAAGATAGAGCTAACCCTTGGTTTGCTTTGGAGCTATCTGTCTCATCCAGATGAGAAATCAGGCCTCGGCCAAAGTAAGAAAAATTGACTCTTTGGTGGACTGCCAATCTTTCAGTTAATTGAGAAACAGATGTACTATCTCGATTAAGAAAGCTATATCAAGCTACTCTTTAAGCTCTGGTATCATAACTGAGAAGAATGGGATAACTGATGATTTTAATCATCATTTTATCTTGGCAGGCTTTTTATTTGAGAGAAACAGTGATTTAATTGACCCTGGTCAGTCAATCGACTGCTCTTCCCTCTGCCAGCCTTTAGCTGACTCAACGATTAACCCGTCAACTTCTAATGAATCTTTGTTTTCATTTCAATAATGTACTATATGTGATGTGCTAGATGCCTTACTTAAGATTGATGTAAACTGTCTTCCCTAGCTGAAATATTACAATCCTTGATTCATTCTCAGCTAATATCTTTCTTGTCTTTGACATGTATCCTAAAAGAACCCCTGTCGGGTTTTAGACCAGGTCATAGCACTATCTCTGCTGAATCCCTAATTATAAATGATGTGGTTCACTGTATGGATAAACGGCAACATTGTGCTGCCATCTTCAATGACCTGTCAAAAGCTTTCAATACTGTTGTTCACTCATTGCTAATTCAGAGGTTAGATCAGGCTTAATGTAACTTTTTTTAAAACGAATTGACAGATAGCACTCAATGTATATCTACTGATGGTGTTAAATCTTCTTCAGGGTTGTTCAGTCCCCTGCGGGACGGTTGAGCTAATGTGGGCTAATGCAATTAGCATGAGGTTGTAAGTAACAAGAACATTTCCCAGGACAGACATATCTGAGATTGGCAGAAAGCTTAGATTTGTGTTAATCTAAATCCACTGTCCAATTTGCTGTATCTATTTCAGTGAAGTAACCCAGACCCAGAATCGACCCCTGCAGGACACCTTTATATGCCGATGATACTATTGTGTATGTTATTGCCCCCATGGTTGACCAGGCTCTATCTAAACTACAGTCTGCCGTCATTGTTTTACCGAAAAACTTTTGAAAAGCATATTGATTAGTTAGTTAATTAAAACTTCTTATGGCTGCAGGGGCAGTATTGAGTAGCTTGGATGAAAAGGTGCCCAGAGGTGCCCAGGGTAAACTGCCTGCTCCTCAGTCCCAGTTGCTAATATATGCATGTTATTATTGGATAGAAAACACTCTGAAGTTTCTAAAACTGTTTGAATGATGTCTGTGAGTATAACAGAACTCACATGGCAGGCAAAAACCTGAGAGAAAAATCCAAACATGAACTGGGAAATCTGAGGTTGGTGGTTTTTCAACTCAGCCCCTTTCGAATACACAGTGGGATAATGGTCAAGTTGTACTTTCTAAGGCTTCCACTAGTCATCCGTCTTTAGAAATGTGTTTAAGGCTTCTACTGTGAAGTGGAGCCGAATGAGAGGGGAATGAGTCAGGTGTCTGGCAGAGTGACACAGGCTGGTCACGCGCATTTCACATGAGAGGGAGCTGCGTTCCTTTGCTTTTCTGAAGACAAAGGAATTCTCTGGTTGGAACCTTATTTATGATTTATGTTAAAAACATCCTAAAGATTGATTCCATGCATCGTTTGACATGTTTCTAAAGGATTGTATCGGAACTTTTTGACATTTCGTCTGCCACTAGTGAACGTGCTTCGTGAGTTTTGATTTGTTTACCAAATGCCCTAACAAAAGTTAGCTATTTGGACATAAATGATGGACATTATCGATCAAATCAAACATTTATTGTGGAACTAGGATTGCTGGGAGTGCATTCTGATGAAGATCATCAAAGGTAAGTGAATATTTATAATGTTATTTCTAACTTCTGTTGACTTCAACATGGCGGATATATATAAATGTTTTATGAGCGCCGTTCTCAGATTATTGCATGGTTTGCTTTTTCTGTTAAGCTTTTTTAAAATCTGACATAGCGGTTGCATTAAGGAGAAGTATATCTATAATTCTATGTGTAACACTTGTATTTTCATCAACATTTACGATGAGTATTTCTGTAAATTGATGTGGCTATGCAAAATCACTGGATGTTTTTGGAACTACTGAACGTAACGCGTCAATGTAAACTCAGATTTTTTTATATAAATATGAACTTTATCAAACAAAACATACATGTATTGTGTAACATCAAATCAAATCAAATGTATTTGTCACATAAACATGGTTAGTAGATGTTAATGCGAGGGTAGCGAAATGCTTGTGCTTCTAGTTCCGACAATGCAGTAATAACCAACGAGTAATCTAACCTAACAATTCCAAAACTACTACCTTATACACACAAGTGTAAAGGGATAAAGAATATGTACATAAAGATATATGAATGAGTGATGGTACAGAACGGCATAGGCAAGATGGAGTAGATGGTATAGAGTACAGTATATACATATGAGATGAGTAATGTAGGGTATGTAAACAAAGTGGCATAGTTTAAAGTGGCTAGTGAGACATGTATTACATAAAGATGCAGTAGATGATATAAAGTACAGTATATATATATGCGATGAGTAATGTAGGGTATGTAAACATTATATTAAGTAGCATTGTTTAATAAAGTGGCTAGTGATATATTTTTCCATCAATTTCCATCAATTTCCATTATTAAAGTGGCTGGAGTTGAGTCAGTGTGTTGGCAGCAGCCACTCAATGTTAGTGGTGGCTGTTTAACAGTCTGATGGCCTTGAGATAGAAGCTGTTTTTCAGTCTCTCGGTCCCTGCTTTGATACACCTGTACTGACCTCGCCTTCTGGATGATAGCGGGGTGAACAGGCAGTGGCTCTGGTGGTTGTTGTCCTTGATGATCTTTATGGCCGTCTTGTGACATCGGGTGGTGTAGGTGTCCTGGAGGGCAGGAAGTTTTCCCCCGGTGATGCGTTGTGCCGACCTCACTACCCTCCGGTTGTGGGCGGAGCAGTTGCCGTACCAGGCGGTGATACAGCCCGACAGGATGCTCTCGATTGTGCATCTGTAGAAGTTTGTGAGTGCTTTTGTTGACAAACCTAATTTCTTCAGCCTCCTGAGGTTGAAGAGGCGCTGCTGCGCCTTCTTCATAATGCTGTCTATGTGGGTGGACCAATTCAGTTTGTCCGTGATGTGTACGCCGAGGAACTTAAAATGTACTACCCTCTCCACTACTGCCCCGTCGATGTGGATAGGGGGGTGCTCCCTCTGCTGTTTCCCGAAGTCCACAATCAACTCCTTTGTTTTGTTGACGTTGAGTGTGAGGTTATTTTCCTGACACCACACTCCGAGGGCCCTCACCTCCTCCCTGTAGGCCGTCTCGTCGTTGTAGGTAATCAAGCCTACCAGTGTAGTGTCGTCCGCAAACATGAAGTCCTATAAGTGTCATCCATCTGATGAAGATCAAAGGTTAGTGATTCATTTTATCTCTATTTGTGCTTTTTGTGACTCCTATCTTTGGCTGGAAAAATAGCTGTGTTTTTCTGTGGCTTGGTGGTGACCTAACATAATCGTTTGTTGTGCTTTCGCTGTAAAGCCTTTTTGAAATCAGAAACTGTGGCTGGATTAATGAGAATTGTATCTTTAAAATGGTGTAAAATACTTGTATGCTTGAGGAATTTTAATTATGAGATTTTTGTTGTTTTGAATTTGGTGGCCTGCACTTTCACTGGCTGCTGTCATATCGATCCCGTTAACGGGATTGCAGCCCTAAGAAGTTTTTAAGAAGCTGAGAATAAAAATGGGCTTCTTCTATAGCAATAGGTCCTGCCTCTCTCTAAATTGTAGAATGCAGATTATTCAGTCAACGTTCTTATCGGTGCTAGACTATGGCGGCATCATCTACAATATATGAACACAGCTGACACTGTATTAAAGCTGTTAGATGCCGATAATCGTATTACGGGTAACAATTTTAGTACTCATCGCTGCATTCTCTACCAGAAAGTTGGTTGGCCCTCTGATGTCATGTAGGTTGATACATTTCTATGTTTTCATTTATGAAGCCATTTTGTAAAAAGTCCTACTGGTACACCTAACATCATTACTAAACTTTAGACATACGAGTTACCACACCCCGCCTCAAAGATGGCTAACTATGGAAAATCCTTTCGTCTCTAATGTGTTAGGTAAATCAGCCTTTAGTTTTCTTGCATTTGTGGAACAATCTTAAACATTTTCTTAAAGTTGATGTTTTGGTGCCTGAAGGGCAATTCATAAAGCTGATTGAGGACCTTATTACTGATGAATGTGTTTGTTCTGGTGCCTCAAGGGCAATTCAGAAAGCTGATTGAGGACCTTATTACTGATGAACGTGTTTGTTCTGGTGCCTCTAGGGTAATTCATAAAGCTGATTGAATGTGTTTGTTCTGGTGCCTCAAGGGTAATTCATAAAGCTGATTGAATGTGTTTGTTCTGGTGCCTCTAGGGTAATTCATAAAGCTGATTGAGGACCTTATTACTGATGAATGTGTTTGTTCTGGTGCCTCTAGGGTAATTCATAAAGCTGATTGAATGTGTTTGTTCTGGTGCCTCTAGGGTAATTCATAAAGCTGATTGAGGACCTTATTACTGATGAATGTGTTTGTTCTGGTGCCTCAAGGGCAATTCATAAAGCTGATTGAATGTGTTTGTTCTGGTGCCTCAAGGGTAATTCATAAAGCTGATTGAGGACCTTATTACTGATGAATGTGTTTGTTCTGGTGCCTCAAGGGCAATTCATAAAGCTGATTGAATGTGTTTGTTCAGGTGCCTCAAGGGTAATTCATAAAGCTGATTGAGGACCTTATCACTGATGAATGTGTTTGTTCTGGTGCCTCTAGGGTAATTCATAAAGCTGATTGAGGACCTTATCACTGATGAATGTGTTTGTTCTGGTGCCTCTAGGGTAATTCATAAAGCTGATTGAGGACCTTATTACTGATGAATGTGTTTGTTCTGGTGCCTCTAGGGTAATTCATAAAGCTGATTGAGGTCCTTATCACTGATGAATGTGTTTGTTCTGGTGCCTCAAGGGTAATTCATAAAGCTGATTGAGGACCTTATCACTGATGAATGTGTTTGTTCTGGTGCCTCTAGGGTAATTCGTAAAGCTGATTGAGGACCTTATTACTGATGAATGTGTTTGTTCTGGTGCCTCTAGGGTAATTCATAAAGCTGATTGAATGTGTTTGTTCTGGTGCCTCAAGGGTAATTCATAAAGCTGATTGAGGACCTTATTACTGATGAATGTGTTTGTTCTGGTGCCTCTAGGGTAATTCATAAAGCTGATTGAGGACCTTATCACTGATGAATGTGTTTGTTCTGGTGTCTCTAGGGTAATTCATAAAGCTGATTGAGGACCTTATTACTGATGAATGTGTTTGTTCTGGTGTCTCGAGGGTAATTCATAAAGCTGATTGAGGACCTTATCACTGATGAATGTGTTTGTTCTGGTGTCTCTAGGGTAATTCATAAAGCTGATTGAGGACCTTATCACTGATGAATGTGTTTGTTCTGGTGCCTCTAGGGTAATTCATAAAGCTGATTGAGGACCTTATCACTGATGAATGTGTTTGTTCTGGTGCCTCTAGGGTAATTCATAAAGCTGATTGAGGACCTTATCACTGATGAATGTGTTTGTTCTGGTGCCTCAAGGGTAATTCATAAAGCTGATTGAGGACCTTATCACTGATGAATGTGTTTGTTCTGGTGCCTCTAGGGTAATTCATAAAGCTGATTGAGGACCTTATTACTGATGAATGTGTTTGTTCTGGTGCCTCTAGGGTAATTCATAAAGCTGATTGAGGACCTTATTACTGATGAATGTGTTTGTTCTGGTGCCTCTAGGGTAATTCATAAAGCTGATTGAATGTGTTTGTTCTGGTGCCTCTAGTGTAATTCATAAAGCTGATTGAGGACCTTATTACTGATGAATGTGTTTGTTCTGGTGCCTCTAGGGTAATTCATAAAGCTGATTGAATGTGTTTGTTCTGGTGCCTCTAGGGTAATTCATAAAGCTGATTGAGGACCTTATTACTGATGAATGTGTTTGTTCTGGTGCCTCTAGGGTAATTCATAAAGCTGATTGAGGACCTTATTACTGATGAATGTGTTTGTTTTTATGACCGTGTTTTTCTTTCTGCTTGTATTTTGTATTTATATTTTGATGTGTGTATTTTCTGTAATTTATGTAAAAGAGACCTCAGTCTCAGTATGACTCCTTGATAAAATAAAGGTTAAATAAAAAAATAAATGTATTCTGACAGTCAAAATGAACAGTAGCAAGAGGTAATGTAATATCAAATGTATCAATCTAACAGATATGAGAATGTATGCAGACTGCAGTGCAGTTCAGTGGTTTACAGACTACAGTATACAGACCCCTTGACTTTGTCCATATTTTGTTACTTTACTGCCTTATTCTAAAATGGATCAAAAAATATTTCCTCATCAATCTACAAATGATACCCCATAATATTTTTTGGGGAGGGTCAAATAAATATCACATTTAGATAGGGTTTCAGACCCTTTACTCTGTACTTTGTTGAAGCACCTTTGGCAGCGATTACAGCCTCGAGTCTTCTTGGGTATGACACTACAAGCTTGGTACACCTGTATTTGGGGAGTTTCTCCCATTATTCTCTGCAGATCCTCTCAAGCTTTGTCAGGTTGGATGGGGAGCATCGCTTGCACAGCTATTTTCAGGTCTCTCCAGAGATGTTAGATCTGGATCAAGTCCAGGCTCTGGCTGGGCCACTCAAGAACATTCAGAAACTTGTCGCGTAGCCACTCCTGCATTGCCTTGGCAATTTCTTCAAGGATCACTCTGTACTTTGCTCTGTTCATCTTTCCCTCGATCCTGACTAGTCTCCCAGTCCCTGCCACTGAAAAACATCCCCACAGAATTATGCTGCCACCGCCATGCTTCACCGTAGGGATGGTGCCAGGTTTCCTCCAGACGTGACGCTTCACATTTAGACCAAAGAGTTCAATCTTGATTTCAGACCAGGGAATCTTGTTCCTCAAGGTCTGAGAGTCCTTTAGGTGCTTTTTGGCAAAGTCCAAGCAGGCAGTCATGTGCCTTTTACTGAGGAGTTGCTTCCGTCTGTCTACTCTACAATAAAGGCCTGATTGGTAGTGCTGCAGAGATAGTTGTCCTTCTGGAAGATTCTCCCATCTCCACAGAGGAACTCTGGAGCGCTGTCAGAATGACCATCAGGTCCTTGGTCACCTCCCTGACCAAGGCCCTCCTCCCCCGATTGCTCAAATTGGCCGGGCAGCCAGCCCTAGGAAGAGTCTCTGTGTTTCCAAACTTCTTCCATTTAAGAATGATGTGTTCTTGGGGAACTTCAATGCTGCAGAAATGTTGTGGTACCCTTTCCCATATCTGTGCCCCGACACAATCCTGTCTCGGAGCTCAATGGACAATATTTTCTACCTCATATGGCTTCGTTTTTGCTCTGACATGCACTGTCAATTGTGGGACCTTATATAGACAGGTGTGTGCCTTTCCAAATCAGGTACAATCAATTACATTTACCAATCAAGTTGTAAAAACATCTCAAGGATGAACAATGGAAACAAAATGCACCTAAATGTTTTGTCTCCATAGCAAAGGGTCTGAATACTTATGTCAACAAGGTATCTTTTTTATATAAATTTGCAAATATGTGCAAAGACCTATTTTCAATTTGTCATTATGGGTATTGTCTGTAGATTGTTGAGGAAAATAATTAATTCAATCTATTTCAGAATAAGGCTGTAAAGTAACAAAATGTGGAAAAAGAGAACAGTTCTGAATACTTTCTGATTGCACTGTATGATTCACAATACTGGTATTAAGCTGTTTATGGATGCATCCCAAATGGCACCTTATTCCTTATACAGTGCACTACTTTTGATAAGAGCCTATGGGCCCTGGTCAGAAGTAGTGCACTATAAAGGGAAAGGGGTGACATTTGGGATGTGAACTGTGACAATTCCATTTATACTCCTTGCAGTTAAGTTGATAGGAATGGTTTTGTCGCTCCACGTTTTGAGCAAAGTAGCCTGTCTGGGTGTGTAAACAAATATACATCCCCAAATGATTTCCTAATTCATAAAGAGCCCAGAAGGAGAGGAAGGGAGGGAGGAGGAAGGTGGCATCAGGAGTAGTCCCAAGGGGGTGATAATGGCGGGGGGTGTTCCCCATGGTAGTGCCGTCTGTCTGTTAGCGCTCAGCTGTCCTCCCGGAAACCCCAGTCCAGCTGCTGCCTATTACGCCAGGAATGTATCCTTGGGTCGGATGCCAGGAGTGTGGTGGCACATTAATAATGGGGTGACCACTGGCTTCGGCCACTTGTGAGTTATTAACATTGCACACACAAATCCTTCCCATGCCCCTCTTCTCCCCTGCCTTAACCCTCCCACTACAGCAGCTGCCAGACCCACGGTTTCCCAGACTCAGTGAGACCATCTGTGTATGTGTGTGTGTTTGGGTGTGGAGAGTTTATTGGGTCAGGATATCTGATTAACCTCTTATGGCTGCATCCCTTGTTCTCAATTTCCACCTGAAGACATACCCTAATCTAACTGCCTGTAGCTCAGCCCCAGAGGCAAGGATATGCATATTCCTGGTATCATTTGAATGGAAACATTATGAAGTTTGTGGAAATATTAATTGAATGTAGGTGAATATAACACAGTAGATCTGGTGGAAGAAAAGAGAAAGAAAGAGCATACGTTTTCTGTTTTTCATTGCTGTAGCATCATCTTTCACATGTACTAGAATGGTGTGCAAAGTTTCAGACTGATAACTTCAGGAACGGGTGAGCTACATGACATTTAGCATGAAGTCACCCAGGTGTTCCACACAAGTTGCCCAAATGTACCCAAGTGGCCGAATTGGTGAAATGACCTATAACTATATACAACAGTGCAAATAACTATATACATATCAAAAGCAATTCTAACACACACAATTTTTTTAATATTAAAAAATAAATACTTTTAAAAAACAGTACACCCTTTGGAAGTCCTCTACACAATATTTTGCTGCCTGTGCCATGTCCCATAGCAGTCTCTTTCTGATGTAAAGCAGGCAAACTGAACAAGTGGTGCAGGTCATGTGACACAGAAGTCAACGACGCCTCCATGCTGTGCCCTTTTGGCCCTGAGGCACAGTCATGCCTGCAGTAATGAACTGTGGCATATGAACACCACTGGAGGCAGATGTAGAGGGGCAGAGGTAGAGCGGGCAGCTTGGCACCGGGGGCTCCCAGTCGGAGTCGCTATCACTGTGAAAGAAAACTTTAAAAAATATATTTGTATTGTATGAGCCTTTTATCATCACATAAAATAAATAGATATGTATTGTATAGAGCAGAGGGAACAGTCACTAAGGTGAAGTGCTGTCTCATTCAACTCTGGCCATTGATGTGGGCCTTCCCTCCCCTGAACAGCACCCAATGGCTATTTCATATGGAAATGGAGAGGAGTAGCAGGCGCAGTGGCCATGTGTGTGTTTGCTGTTTTACTCCATTCAATTTGAATAAAAAAATGGAAAATATATATATCTGACATGGAATATATAATATATATATATAATATATATATATATATATAATATATATATATAAATATATATATATAATATATATATAATATATATATATAAATATATATATAATATATATATATAAATATATATATATCTAATATGTATATAATATATATATATAAATATATAAAAAAAAAATATATATATATATATATATATATATATACATACACATACATATATACACACACACACACACACCCAAACAAATCAACACACACACACACACACACACACAAACAAACCACACACACACACACACACACAAACCACCGAAATTGCAAAATATATATATATATATATATATATATATATATATTTATTTATATTTCATAAAACGGCATTAGCACTTACCCGTCCAGAAGTACGTCCTGTCCTTGCAGAAACAGCTCCTCAGCCAGCTCCTGTTTGAATCATAACACTGAAAGATTCCTCAAACAAAAAATCTGTCTCACTTTCACTTTTTCACTTTCACTTTAGACTTTGACTTCGCTTTCCTGATTTATTCGCCATGATGTCTTCAATGAAATCATTGAAAATGCAACTTTCCAAAATACTGCTGCGCGTAACAGCAACTCCTCTGGTAGTCAAGGCGAGAATGGAGTTCATTACGCATGCATTTACAAATAAGGAATGGTGGTCCAAACCAAAACCATTAAGAAGATCATTTCAAGAAGATCAGTGGTCATTGGGCAGAAATACAGTCAATCAACGAAGCTTCGCTAAAATTATTGGTGCGCAAGGTAGTCATTGCTCATTGTCTTCAAATCAGTTCACTTCGGTCAATACTCCCCACAAAAAACAATGAAGTTAGGCTGTGTTGCAAACATCCAGAGGAATGCACTGAAACCAACCATGACTAGATAAACGATTGTTTACCGTGTGTAATTACGTCGAATGCTCTGTAAAAAATTGATAGAGATGGAATTCATTTGATCACTGGGACCCTCAGGAAGAGAAATAAGAGCAAGATATCAGAATGTAAGTCATAATTTTACCTTCAGATGTGAATGTGTAAAAACTGTCATAACCCATAACAGGTTAATTGGCCAGATATGTACACCAATAATTCCTGTTTGGTCTGTTACATTCTAAGCACATTTACCTAATATTTTTTAGTTATGGGCCCAGCTTGTCACCATGTCTAATGACTGGAGATGGGTGCAGGAATACGTAAAAAGGCTTTTTATTTTCTCCATCCAAACAAAAGAGCGAGGTGTACACATCTAAATAATACACGGGACAAGACCTGTAAAACAAGTGCACAATAACATGTATCATGTAACAATAACCGACAAGGACAATGGGGAACAGAGGGCACATTTAAATACACATACTAAACAGGGGGAATGGGAACCAGGTGTGCGTAATGAGACAAGACAGTCTGGGGTTGTGTAGTGAATCCAGTTCAGTGACGCCTAGAAGGACGGTGACGTAGACCTCCAGAGCTGGTGAACGGAATGAGCAGCAGAACCCGGGGGATCCGTGACACAGCTGAAATGTTATAGGGTGCCTCCCATAGCTATTGCCATTTGGGACCCATACATAGCTACAGTTGAAGTCGGAAGTTTACATATGCCACGTCACAACCCAAGGGGGGCGCCAACCCAGTAAGGAAGATCACGTCAGTGACTCAACCCACTCAAGTGACGCACCCCTCCTGGGGACGGAATGGAGAGCACCAGCAAGCCAGTGACTCAGCCCCTGTAATAGGGTTAGAGGCAGAGAATCCCAGTGGAGAGAGGGGAACCGGCCAGGCAGAGACAGCAAGGGCGGTTCGTTGCTCCTGAGCCTTTCCGTTCACCTTCACACTCCTGGGCCAGACTACAAATCATATGACCCCTGAAGAGATGAGTCTTCAGTAAAGACCGAATTTGCGTCTCTCACATGGGTAGGCAGACCATTCCATAAAAATGGAGCTCTATAGGAGAAAGCCCTGTCTCCTGCTGTTTGCTTTGAAATTTTATGGACAATTAGGAGGCCTGCGTCTTGTGGCCGTAGTGTACGTGTAGGTATGTACGGCAGGACCAAATCGGAAAGATAGGTAGGAGCAAGCCCATGTAATGCTCTGTAGGTTAGCAGTAAAACCTTGAAATCAGCCCATGCCTTAACAGGAAGCCAGTGTAGGGAGGCTAGCACTGGAGTAATATGACCAAATTTTGGGGTTCTAGTCAGGATTCTAGCAGCCGTATTTAGCACTAACTGTTTAGTTTATTGAGTGCTTTATCCGGGTAGCCGGAAAGTAGAGCATTGCAGTAGTCTAACCTAGAAGTAAGAAAAGCATGGATACATTTTTCTGCATCATTTTTGGATAGAAAGTTTCTGATTTTTGCAATGTTACGTAGATGGAAAAATTCTGTCCTTGAAACAGTCTTGATATGTTCGTCAAAAGAGAGATCAGGGTCCAGAGTAAGGCGACTGTACAACCATCAAGATTAATTGTCAGATTCAACAGAAGATCTCTTTGTTTCTTGGGACCTAGAACAAGCATCTCTGTTTTGTCCCAGTTAAAAGTAGAAAGTTTGCAGCCATCCACTTCCTTATGTCTGAAACAAAGGCTTCTAGCGAGGGCAATTTTGGGGCTTCACCATGTTTCATTGAAATGTACAGCTGTGTGTCATCTGCATAGCAGGGAAAGTTAACATCATATTTTCGAATGACATCCCCAAGAGGTAAAATATATAGTGAAAACAATAGTGGTTCTAAAACCGAACCTTGAGGAACACCAAAATTTACAGTTGATTTCACTCACAGAGACAGATATATTTCCAACAGATAACATCTTAACCAGGCCAGAACTTGTCCGTGTAGACCAATTTGGGTTTCCAATCTCTCCAAAAGAATGTGGTGAACGATGGTATCAAAAGCAGCTCTGAGGTCTAGGAGCACGAGGACAGATGCAGAGCCTCAGACTGATGCCATTAAAAGGTAATTTACCACCTTCACAAGTGCAATCTCAGTGCTATGATGGGGTCTAAAACCAGACTGAAGCATTTCGTATACATTGTTTGTCTTCAGGAAGGCAGTGAGTTGCTGTGTAACAGCTTTTCTAAAAGAAATTGAGATGAATGGAAGATTCGATATATGCCGATAGTTTTTTAATATTTTCTTGGTCAAGGTTTGGCTTTTTCAAAGAGAGGCTTTATTACTACCACTTTTAGTGAGTTTGGTACACATCCGGTGGATAGAGAGCCGTTTATTATGTTCAACATTGTTCAATTTGAAGTTTTAAGAAATCCACCTCTCTAAAAACAAGTCTCTCACTGTTGCCGCCTGCTATAGACCACCCTCTGCCCCCAGCTGTGCTCTGGACACCATATGTGAACTGATTGCCCCCCATCTATCTTCAGAGCTCGTGCTGCTAGGCGACCTAAACTGGAACATACTTAACCTCTCTGCGCACCGAACCCGTTAGAGGGCTGAAATTCCACAACATACGGTGATCGCTATATAAATAGTCATATTTAACATTCATGAAAATACAAGTGTCTCACATGTTTCGAAAGCCTAGAATCTTGCTAATCCAACTGCGTTGTCAGATTTAAAAAAGGATTTACTGGGAAAGAATACGTTGCGATTATCTGAGGATAGAGCCCCATAAAAAAAACTATTTCAACCAGCACAGGATAATAAAATCACAAACTGCATTAAAATAAATCGTTTACCTTTGACTATCTTCGTCTGTTTGCAATCCCAATGCTCATTGTTGCACAATTACTGATCTTTTGTTTAATAAAATCCATATTAATAGCCTAACACAAAACATTTTGTGAACCGCTTGTGTCGTGAATTCCATCTCATTCCATTTTCGACGACACAATCGAGGGTAAATACCCACACAAAACGTGACTTTTCCAGTCATGTTTGGTTTCATTTCAATCAACTGGTTTGTTTGTAACATAACCAAACCTGATGGGCCATTTCGCGGGACGTATTGACCAAAAGAAACCGATTTGAAGGCAACAAGTAATGACATCACTGTCCACCAATGATATGACCACTGTTTCATTGATTGACTGTATGTTAACAAACTTTAGTTTTGGTAAGTCGTTTAGGACATCTACTTAGTGCATGATACAAGTAATGTTTCCAACAATTGTTTACATACAGATTATTTCACTGTAACACAATTCCAGTGGGTCAGAATTGTACATACACTAAGTTGACTGTGCCTTTAAACAGCTTGGAGAATTCCAGAAAATTATGTCTGATAGGCTAATTGACATCATTTGAGTCAATTGCAGATGTACCTGTGGATGTATGTCAAGGCCTACCTTCAAACTCAGTGCCTCTTTGCTTGACATCATGGCAAAATCAAAAGAAATCAGCCAAGACCTCAGTAAATAAATTGAGACCTCCACAAGTCTGGTTCATCCTTGGGAGCAATTTCCAAATGCCTGATGGTACCATGCTCATCTGTACAAACAATAGTGCGCAAGTATAAACACCATGGGACCACGCAGCCATCATACCGCTCAGGAAGGAGACGCGTTCTGTCTCCTAGAGATGAATGTACTTTGGTGCGAAAAGTGCAAATCAATCCCAGAACAACAGCAAAGGACCTTGTGAAGATGCTGGAGGAAACAGGTACAAAAGTATCTATATCCACAGTAAAACGAGTCCGATATCGACATAACCTGAAAGACCACTCAGCAACGAAGAAACCACTGCACCAAAACTGCCATAAAAATGACAGACTACGGTTTGCAACTGCACATGGGGACAAAGATCATTGTAACGGAATTCTTCGTCCTCCTCTGACGAGGAGTATGAAATGTCAGACCAATGCGCATCGTGGTATGTGTTCATGATGATTTATTTTACTGAAAATACAAAATAACAACGTGAAAATAAATTAAACCGAAACAGTCCTGTAAGGGTGCGTAAAAAACTAACACAGGAAATAATCACCCAGGTGAGAAAACACAGGTGGGAAAAGTAAAACGAGTCTCAATCAGAGACAACGAATGACACCTGCCTCTGATTGAGAACCATACCAGGCCAAACACATAAACACAACAAAGAACATAGACTACCCACCCCAACTCACGCCCTGACCATACTAAAACAAAGACATAACAAAGGAACTAAGGTCAGAACGTGACAATCTAACTTTTGGAGAAATGTCCTCTGGTCTGATGAAGTAAAAATGGAACTGTTTGGCCATAATGACCATCCTTATGTTTGGAGGAAAAATGGGGATGCTTGCAAGGCGCAGAACACCATCCCAACCATGAAGCACGGGGGTGGCAGCATCATGTTGTGGGGGTGCTTTGCTGCAGGAGGGACTGGTGCACTTCACAAAATAGATGGCAGAAAATGACCTGGATATATTGAAGCAACATCTCAAGACATCAGTCAGGCAGTTAAAGCTTGGTCGCAAATGGGTCTTCCAAATGGACAATGACCCCAAGCATACTTCCAAAGCTGTGGCAAAAAGGCTTTAGGACAACAAAGTCAAGGTATTGCAGTGGCCATCACAAAGCCCTGACCTCAATCCTATAGAACATTTGTGGTCGGAACTGAAAATACTAATTGCGTGTATGTAAACGTCTGACCCACTGGGAATGTGATGAAAGAAATAAAAGCTGAAATGAATTATTCTCTCTGCTATTATTCTGACATTTCACATTCTTAAAATAAAGTGGTGATCCTAACTGACCTAAGACAGGGAATTTTTACGAGGATTAAATGTCAGGAATTGTGAAGAACTGAGTTTAAATGTATTTGGCTAAGGTGTATGTAAACTTCTGACTTCAACTGTATCTGAAATACTGCTAAAAATCACAATGTCATCCACTATTTGCTTTCAGGGAAGAATAGGGTTCTATACTGTATTGCGCATGCAGTCGGCCTATTTCTATTAAAGATGAATAGTGTGGCATCAAAAGACAGCGACTCGGTCAGTTTAACAGAGTACTTCTGTGTTCAACGTAGACAAAACAGTTGATTCAGAATGACTGGCTTGTGTATACGATCGACAGGACATTAAAGGCTGTGGGTGTGATTCACTTCCTTCTTCTACAGCATCAAAGGTCAACCGGAAATTCTGAAGTGCCTTTGAATTGATCGAGGAACAAACACCATTATGTTTCTTTGGGAGAGCTTTTTAAAGGACCACATGCAATATGGAAGAGAATCACACAAATGTACATCACAGTTAAAGTATTTTGGGGTTTGATCCCTTCAAAGTAAAACCATTCCATCATTGTTAAGTGTAGTTTGATTGACAGGTGGAAATTTGAGGGGTCCACTCATGGTTCAGTATTAACCAACATCGCATAGGCCTGTCACAAAGCACAAAATCCCACAGTAGTACCGCTGTTTTTCTTTAAATCATCCCTTAAGATATTCAGCCATTGAAGCACCTGGGTGGATCATTTTGGCCTAATGATATAGGCCTGACAACAAAACAACCCAATAGGTACTCCAGAGGACATTTTTCAGCCTGGTCCTAATTACAACCGAGACAGACAAAAAAATATCAAAACGCTCTGTACTTAATTGGTTTCCTTTCTTTTATGCTTCCATGCATGCTATTCAATCATGAGATGGAGGCAAACAAAACGTTGCTCTCTCCTTGACCCGAAACGTTCCCTCTAATTGCTGCAGGCTGCATGGTCAAATGCAGCTGGATGTGGACTCTCCCATAGCATACTAGAGCATCTGTAATACTGCATCACGAGAAGGTTTTTATCAAGCTACATGAAGCACGCTAGAGTGTCCGAGACATAACAAGTTTACCTCTGCTTCTATTGACGGCATGTTCATAACTGAGATTCCATTTCCTCATGTTTTTAAATATTAGAGGACGTGTGGATGATCATAGAATCCCTTTTTCACACCTCCTCCTGAAGAGGCATACTGAACACACACCTTTTCTAAGAGAACATTTCTCCTTTAAGTGAAAGCGGGACACTGCAGTACCATTCGGACAACATTTACAGTGAATGTTGCATTATTATGTATGGTGGCTCTGATCACTAAGGTGATTTCAACTGTATTACGCAGCATTAGGCATTCAAGTACACCATAATTGGGATATACATTTTCTCTGGGCTGCAGGATGCAGTGACACTCACCCCCCATCGTGTCTGCTGCTAAGGGTTATGACCTCACAATCACACATGTGTCTTGTGCATGCCAGCAGAGCAGTCCGCGAGGCCTCCACACAGATGACAGACTGCATATGTACAGACAGACAGAGACAGGCTGACAGCCCAGAAGTATCAGTGATCACTACAGGAGACGTTTATGGGAGGAGGGTGGCAGTGGAAATATTGCATGATGGGAACAAACCTGCTTTTGTTGTTTCTAAGGTTGACACAGGTAAAATGATTGCCCGTTCTAGACTTGTTTTAGGGACTATAGCCAAATACACAAGACATGGCACCCCAGGAAGACGAGTGGTAGCTAAGGCATCAGCTAATGGGGATAGTGCCTAGGGATGTAAGCTTGTTCAAATTGGAAGCAAACAAACTGAAGTTTGTTTCTGCCCTGACTGATGCAGAGAAAAAATAAGAATCCTCACAGGAATTTGATTTGACAATTTTATCATGCTGATTTGCATGATAAAATACATTTATACTTTAAACAGCATCTCTCTCCCTCTCTCTTTCCCTTTCTCTCTCTCTCTCTCTCTCTCTCCCTCTGCCTCTCTCTCTCTCTCTCTCTCTCTCTGCCTCTCTCTCTCTCTCTCTCTCTCTCTCTCTCTGCCCCTCTCTCTCTCTCTCTCTCTCTCTCTCTCTCTCTCTCTCTCTCTCTGCCTCTCTCTCTCTCTCTCTCTCTCTCTCTCCCTCTCTCTCTCTCTCTCTCTCTCTCTCTCTCTCTCTCTCTCTCTCTCTCTCTGCCTCTCTCTCTCTCTCTCTCTCTCTCTGCCTCTCTCTCTCTCTCTCTCTCTCTCTGCCTCTCTCTCTCTCTCTCTCTCTCTCTCTCTCTCTCTCTCTCTGTGTATACGAGAGTGGGGGAGATGAAACGTATTGACTGTACTTACACTTTAATTCACTTTGTGAAAGATGCATGTGCAACTCTCACTCATTGGAGTTTAGTTAAACACCATTTACCAGCAGACAAATGCAAGAGCTTGTAGTATGGGCAGTGATAGTGTGTGTATGCGTGCTTGTGCGTGCATGCATTCGTTCCCTGTTTGGCCACACATGGCTCCCCCTTTCCCTCCACCCACACCACTGCCTCTAATCTCTGACCCCCATCAATAAGATGCTTTCAAACCCCATCAAGCAGCAGAGCTGCTGTGCAGGCGGGCAGGCACCACTGAGGGGGAGGGGTGGGGGAAGGGGGAGGGCCCTCAGCCCTGGGAAACACTCCCTTAATTGTCCCCCTGAACCCTTTTTAAAGAATATTAAGCTGCATTAGCGGTCTATGAGCCTTTCTTTCCTGGCCTTTCTTTTGGAGAGGAGCTACAGCGGCGCACTCAGCCGACAGACCATTAAACGTGACAGGTCTTTATGGTGGAAGAGGTAACAAACCGCAGAGAAGTGAGGCTAGGGCTGTTCGAGCCGCAGGTTAGTTAGGGCGTCTGGTTTGTATCAAGCCGCTCCTGCCTGATCTGCTCTCACAGACTTAGCTCTATTAGGGGATATTAGCCATTGTGGTGGAGTGGAATCATACAGTATAGGAAGGAGCTCCCACAGCCAATGTTGTGCTACTACTGTTCATTTTCTAGGAGGACAAGCAGGCAGACACCAAAGAGGATAATCATTAACTTGAGATTTTCCAGTGCTTGTGATGTCATCGCTTCTCTTGTTATTTATGAAATACCTAGACTGCAGTACATCTCCAATTACATATTTGAATAGTTGAAATAACTGAATTTAGGGTCATTGTGCAAGTGATTTACTATATCTACAGTCCAATCAAAAGTGATTTGTTCCATATCCAGTCTGTTCTGTACTGACAAATGGATAAATAAAATTGAAACTTCACTTTTGATGTAATGGCTTATAAGAGGACCAACACTGCTTGAGCAGGTTAGAAGTGAAATCCATTTCAATGTTAGTAAATTCAGCATTTTAAAAGATCTATTCATAGGGGGGGGGGGGGGGGGGGGGGGTTATATTGTATTGTCACCCAACCCTGCCACATAACAGGAATGTGGTGGGGCCAGGGCATCCTGTTCCTCACATTAACCAAAGAGAGCAGATAAGCGAGCATGGAAGGAGTGAGGCATGCGTTAAGGCCTGTGTTAAGCTGCTATGCTGAGACCTGAATTCCCAACACAGTGGATCTGACACAGGGATTTAGGGGTGAGGGGCCCTGGTGCCAGCACCTGTAGGCTGCTCTCATTTGGGTGAACTGGCTTCCCGATTCTCCACACATCTCCCGATTCTCCCAAAGAGCTCCACATCATGGCTTTCATTAAAAGCCAGTAGCATACCACCTTGCGTCCCACTGCTGGCTTGCCTCTGAAGCTAAGCAGGATTGGTGCTGGTCCCTGGATGGGAGACCAGATGCTGTTAGAAGTGGTGTTGGTGGGCCATTAGGAGGCACTCTTTCCTCTGGTCTAAATATCCCAATCTCCCAGGGCAGTGATTCGGGACATTGCCCTGTGTAGGTTGCTGTCTTCTGGATGGGATGTTATACGGGTGTCCTGAGTATCTCTGGTAACTAAAGATCCCATGGAACATATCGTAACCCCGGTGTCCTGGCTAAATTCACAATAGCCACCTAATCATCCCCAGCTTCCAGTTGGCTCATTCACCCCCCATGTATCTATTCCCCAGGTTGTTGCTGTAAAAAAAGAATGTGTTCTCAGTCAACTTACCTGGTAGAATAAAAAGCATTGGTGTAAGTGTTGGCCGGAGGGAGTTCCCACCGTAGTTAAATTGGGTGTGTAAGTGCAAACATTGGGAGAAGGGTGGAGAATGGGAATGCACAATCAGGCCATTGGCTGGCCCAGACCTATGGAAGAAGGATGTGGAGCAAACCAGCTTAATTCATCATTAGATGCTTTTTGTCTTTTTGTGGGTGTTTTTGAGTCTACATTATACAAGAGGGATTTTGAGAAAATGTGGGAATTGTATTTGTCACATGTGCCGAATAGAACACGTGTAGACCATACAGTGAAATGCTGAATAGAACACGTGTAGACCATACAGTGAAATGCTGAATAGAACACGTGTAGACCATACAGTGAAATGCTGAATAGAACACGTGTAGACCATACAGTGAAATGCTGAATAGAACACGTGTAGACCATACAGTGAAATGCTGAATAGAACACGTGTAGACCATACAGTGAAATGCTGAATAGAACACGTGTAGACCATACAGTGAAATGCTGAATAGAACACGTGTAGACCATTCAGTGAAATGCTGAATAGAACACGTGTAGACCATACAGTGAAATGCTGAATAGAACACGTGTAGACCATACAATGAAATGCTGAATAGAACACGTGTAGACCATACAGTGAAATGCTGAATAGAACACGTGTAGACCATACAGTGAAATGCTGAATAGAACACGTGTAGACCATACAGTGAAATGCTGAATAGAACACGTGTAGACCATACAGTGAAATGCTGAATAGAACACGTGTAGACCATACAGTGAAATGCTGAATAGAACACGTGTAGACCATACAGTGAAATGCTGAATAGAACACGTGTAGACCATACAGTGAAATGCTGAATAGAACACGTGTAGACCATAGTGAAATGCTGAATAGAACACGTGTAGACCATACAGTGAAATGCTTACTTACAAGCCCTTAACCAACAATGCAGTTTTAAGAAAAAAATACCCAAAGAAATTAAAGTAACAAATAATTAAAGAGCAGCAGTAAAATAACAATAGCGAGGCTACATACAAGGGGTACCGGTACAGAGTCAATGTGCGGGGGCACCGGTTAGTCGAGGTAATTGAGGTAATGTGTACATGTGGGTAGAGTTATTAAAGTGACTCTGCATAGATGTGGGGGCTGTGCTTTGGCAAAGTGGGTGGGGTTATATCCTTCCTGTTTGGCCCTGTCCGGGGGTGTCCTCGGATGGGGCCACAGTGTCTCCTGACCCCTCCTGTCTCAGCCTCCAGTATTTATGCTGCAGTAGTTTATGTGTCGGGGGGCTGGGGTCAGTTTGTTATATCTGGAGTACTTCTCCTGTCCTATTCGGTGTCCTGTGTGAATCTAAGTGTGCGTTCTCTAATTCTCTCCTTCTCTCTTTCTTTCTCTCTCTCGGAGGACCTGAGCCCTAGGACCATGCCCCAGGACTACCTGACATGATGACTCCTTGCTGTCCCCAGTCCACCTGGCCATGCTGCTGTTCCAGTTTCAACTGACCTGAGCCCTAGGACCATGCCCCAGGACTACCTGACATGATGACTCCTTGCTGTCCCCAGTCCACCTGGCCATGCTGCTGCTCCAGTTTCAACTTCCACCTGACTGTGCTGCTGCTCCAGTTTCAACTGTTCTGCCTTATTATTATTCGACCATGCTGGTCATTTATGAACATTTGAACATCTTGGCCATGTTCTGTTATAATCTCCACCCGGCACAGCCAGAAGAGGACTGGCCACCCCACATAGCCTGGTTCCTCTCTAGGTTTCTTCCTAGGTATTGGCCTTTCTAGGGAGTTTTTCCTAGCCACCGTGCTTCTACACCTGCATTGCTTGCTGTTTGGGGTTTTAGGCTGGGTTTCTGTACAGCACTTTGAGATATCAGCTGATGTACGAAGGGCTATATAAATAAATTTGATTTGATTTGATAACAACAGAGAGTAGCAGCAGCGTATCACAACTCAGTATTGAGATGTTGAAGATAAAGCATTGTCCCTCTCAAAGAAATGATATCAACACAATTTATTTAAAAAAATATGGATCTACTATCATGTTATGATCTATCTATATTCATCTTAAAATGCAAAAAGAGGCATTGTGTAATTCATTGCCACTGATTGAAGGTCTAGTGGATAATATACGAATGTAGTGGCGTTCATTGCTAATTGTAGTTGTTTGATAATCCAAAAAAAGACTATCTGTTCACTCCAATAGAAAAAGTCAATGTAAAACAGTATCAAAAATGAGAAATGGGTAGTCTTATTAATAAACTGTTGATCATTGGTAAAGCCTCTCATCACAGAATTTAACTAAAGTCTTCAAAAAACAACCTGAAGAACTTAAACACATTGACTGAAAAGCAGATGTACAGCTATCTCCTTCCTCGTATTATGTGGCTAACGTTCCCTATGACCTTGTGACATCATTACTCAAAAACATTAAAGAAATGTGCTGCCCTTCTGGACCCTGAAACTGCCATATGCTGCACAGAATGGGCCCCACATGAATCAAAAGCAGTTAAGCGCTAAATAGGCAGATCTTAGAAGAAGAGACTCGGGGTTAGGGTTAGTCACTCCTGGCACCACGACAGTTCATATAATCCCAAAGAGAGAGAATTCATCATCTTTTCATCCTTATAGAGGAAAAAAATCAAAAAATGGTATTGAAAAAGTGGTGTGTGTGTGTGTGTGTGTGTGTGTGTGTGTGTGTGTGTGTGTGTGTGTGTGTGTGTGTGTGTGTGTGTGTGTGTGTGTGTGTGTGTGTGTGTGTGTGTGTGTGTGTGTGTGTGTGTGTGAGTGAGTGTATATGAGAGAGAGTGTTGTGTGTCCGTGTGGAAAAAGAAAGAACGCAGTCAGGGCTGGGCGGGTCCCTCCTTGTTGGCGACACAAAGCGGTTGCTGTGCAATCAGCTCGGTGTAAAATCGGCGCTCTGTGGCCCTCACAATGGCCCACAAAGGCCAGGGTCTGGTGGCTGAGGCGGGAGTGCGGTGACACAGCTGTGTGCAGAGCCTACACAGCTCCGCTCAATATGGGCCCTCTTCACATCTGTAGCAGCTCGGCCCCTGCTTCCACCAGGCCCCGGCACAATGGGGCCCCTCAACAGACCCTTTTGTTGCAAACTTTTCAGGGCTCCTTTTTAGCCAAAATCTTAAATATTTCATTAGGCCTCCTTCACCCCCGCTCCCTTTCTTTCTCCCTCAATCTAAAGAGTGGAGCTGGGCCCTTGGCCCCTACCCTTAGCCTACCCTCTGGTAGAGCCTCGAAGTCAACAAAGGATTTCTCCAAATCTGTTGCATTTTGGTTGCTCCTCAAACACAAGTAATGTTTAAAATTAAAAAGTGTACAAACAAATACGCTATTTAAGTCCCTAGAAATGCACAGTGAAGAAAAGTTGGACCAGTGTTGCTCCAAAGTTAGTATGGAGAAGTTTTATCAAAGTATTATGGTCCAGAGTACTTGGTGTGTATGTGAATGTGAGATTATTCTGTTCCAGGGCACCTTTATTTTTTATTCTGTACATATTAAAAGTATTAAATCAGAAGAGAATGACAGAATAATTTCAAATCCATCAATCGTTGGAAAAGTATATAACAAAATGTATCTAACTACTTAATCACAATTATAAGGACAGGGTAAAGAGTAAGGGAAAGGATGTCTACCACTTCAACAGAGATTATGTTGAAAGATGTGTTCACATTTGTACAGAAGGTCTATAGTTTCACTCCATAGCCAGTGTATGACCGCAGTTGATAACAACCATGCCACATTATTCATGATATGCTTAAGTACATTTAACTTTCATAATGCCAGTGTATTAAAATTCAAATATATTCATGGTGACATATGGTCACTTTCACTTTTCAATGACACTTATTGAGTGTCATTATGAAGTGTTTAGGCTATGACTTTAGGCTCATCTCTGTATCGTAATGCCACAGAGTAAAAAAAACATCAGGAGAGGGTGACCAAACACTCCCATACAAATATTAAACACTAGTTAATAACTTTTTCGTCCTTGCAGCAGAGCTTCTTTCACGATGGATAAATAGGCCTGAAAAGGATTCGCTTTTATGCGAAGGTTTAAACCGTCTTGCGGCGATTGGGCTCGTGACAAAAGAGAAGCTTTTGTTAAAATGGGTGAAGCAGGGGGGCAGGATGATTTATCCAACACTTTAAAGACCCCTAATGAATAATTCAATGTTATCATTCAGCTTGACGCTCGACTATTATGTTTTTCTTCGCTCTTCACACGTGAGGGACCCTGCCGGATGGGGGGTATCATGCAGGGGCACCTAGGGGGAAGTAATGTGCGCCCACGGACAAAACAAGAAAGGCCGTGGCACAGGACTCTGCTGTCAGCTTGATAAATATAATGTGTCACCAATTAAAAACTCATTGCCGTTCTCTAATTCAGCCAGAGTCTTGTTAACCGCTGCCTGGCAGGGAGGCTGCAGCCTCAGCTACCAGCACCCACCATAATAGAGGCCCTGGTTTTCCCATCCTTTAAAAAACCTTCCCTTTGGAATGTAAATAAGACATTCATTCAGCCGCACTTTTCCGACGGAAAAAAAATGACCATCAACGTCTTTGATTTCATCTTTTTTCCTCGGCAAAACAATGAATTCTATAGTTTCAGAATTCTTATAAAAAATAAAAACGCCGTGGTCCTTTCTTTAAGGGTATTCTCATGGTAATGGTGTTGACACAACTTTGTGCAATGTGGGTATACAACGCATATGAACCCTAGCAGGAGTCCATTACAGAAATACCATTTAGCAAGCTCTTTCTGTGAGAAAGTCAAACGTTTAAGAGTTTTTTTTGTGCGAGATGGGGACGTGGGTTCCAGAGAAGCAGCGGGAGTCCTTTGGGAGAGTTTCAGCGAAACGAAAAGCTTCTCAGGTCTGAGATGTTTGCCAACTGAAGTCAAAAGTAGTGAAAACACAAGGCAGGGTTTTTTTTTCTTAAACAATGTCTAACTCCCTGTCATTCATGTCTGTTGCACTCTTTAGCAACCCCTTTGTCCCTTTAAACATTTGATGAGTGCATAGAGCCAACTCTTCAGAGTTCACAGTTACATCTACTTGTATTATACCTGTTTGTTGTTCACTTCTTTCTATTGAGCACTTCATTATTTTCTTTGATTAAAAAATCATTTATTTCCACAAGATTTAAAGGGCTACCACATTGGTCAAATGTATGCACTATACAGTCCTTAGGTTACTAAAGAAAGTGTTGTATAAAAAAGAAGACACTTTTATTCAAAAACATGCCAGACAATGTTCAAGTTACAATTCTGAGAAAGAATGACTAGTGAAAACGACAGGGGAAAAAAATCTGTCGATCATCATTGTAAAAAGAAATGGAAGAAAGTTATGCATCTATTGAAACTGCCAGGTTGTGACTGAGATTTAAAATAATTTTAAAAAGACAAATAAGATTAATCATGATAAAAATACAAACTAACTTGCATTTATACAATTGCATTTCTTTAAGTGACTTCAGTCTAAAACTAGTAAAACAGTGTATCTATTTCTAGGTGTTTGTCATGTCACATGATTAGTCTGGTATTTTTAGTCATTCTTTCTCATGTTAGTTCAAAGCCTTCACACCTCCTTTATGACAATGTTCCTATAGTTAAAGGGTTTAGTGTGCAGATTTGGAAACACTACAGAGTGTAGTGATCAGTGGGGAATCCTGAGGACACTCCACTTCTAATGCCCCATCGCTCAGTGTCCCTCTTCAAGCCCATTTGGATAGTAGTCTAGGAATGTGAAATATTTCCATTGGAGTAAGGCCTAAATTACCGTTGCTTTGGTCTTCGGTGGCACATGAAAGCAAAGAGGTGGGTGCAGACTGAAGTAAAAAGAGTTTAATTAGTTGGGCACCCTCCTCCCCTCCCTACTCCCCCAGCCTTTTTATCCCTGTCACACGGGACCAGCGCCCACTTGGCACAGTCTCGTGGACTTAATTTAATTAGACATACCCGCTTGTTTAGGCATTGTGCGGTGGCATGAGAATCTCCTGACCATTTTCACAAGGCCTCTGCAGCAGTTGTTGAAAGATCTGAGAGTTGCGACTCTCGGGGAACGGACTGTGCATGGTGCCCCAGACTCCCATTCGGTGTGAGCGGTGCCCTTGTTCTCCAGAGCCTGGCCCAGTGCCCAGTGAGACGAGGCGCTGGACTCGTGGGAGGCTGAGCTCCTTGTGTCTGTCAGTGTGTGCTGGGCTGACTGGATCAACATTAGGAGAAGATCTGACCCATAGATTAGGCCAGGGCTCACGGCCCTGGCTCTCAGGTAAACCGTGGAAAGCCCTATGAGGGGCCATACTGTAGACTGGATGGTATTGGAATCTAATCCACAGTTTTGAGGAGGTTAACTCGTTGACGTTCACGTATCGAGAAAGCATCCGGATTTTGATTTCTTGCAAGAACTCAATGACAGCTCCATGGAAAGATGATAGACTGCTCAAAAATAATGTATTACGTTTGAAATGTTGTTTGGGGGAAAGTGTATGCGTATGTAGACGTCTGCATGTCCCTCCATCTGTTGTTCAGGTGCTCCTATACGTTTTTGGGGGATGTGGCCCTCATTCCTGACGACAGCAGCAATAGTGGTAGGTTAACCCGGTTGACTTTTGGGCCATCTGAGTTTCATAGCACTGGTTCTAAAGCTAACTTTAAAGTCAACAGCCAAGACGCACTTCTTCAGGATTATAGTTTGCCTTTCAAATCGAGAGGGGCAAGAGGGAAAGGGGGGAAACTCCCTAATGTGATTGCACTCTCCATTTATCCAGCCGGGTCTTTAGAAGGAGGTCTAAGAGGGGATGTGTCAGCCCTGTCACTACATTAGGTCACCACTGTAACCCCGGGGGTCACCTCCGGATTGACACCGTAACCCACGGCCGCTGATCCTCCTCCAGCCTCTTTAGAGGGGAACCCAGCCGGCAGTAATACGGCCCGCACTTTATTCATTTCGAGATCAGGGGACCTGAATAGATAAGCTCTGAATAATTGGAGCCTATGGACCGCAGAGAATTATATTCCGTCTTTAACGTTCTTTCTCTCCCCCCTCTTATTTCTTAAGGGCACCCTTGTAACCTTGGTGGAGCAACCAGATGGGGCGATTGGCCTATTGGACTGTGAGGTGATGGCGAGGATGTTAGGCTCTTTAGAGAGCAGGAAAACACTTGCTGCAGGGACCTGTCAGTCAGAGCTGGAGGGAGTGAATGGAGGGACTTAATGGATCCTCCACAGCCACCAGTGGACAAGAAGAGGGTCTGTGTAGACACCAGGCATACCAGACAGCCTGTTTTCAGCCATCTTGGCTATTTTCACTCGTTATTTTGCCTCTATCTGAATGCCTAACCCTCCCTTAAACAGTAATGCAGAGACAAAACCACGTTGGTGTACTGTTTACACGTTCAATCTCATCCCTTTTTTCTCAGCTAATCGACTTTAATCGTCTGAGGATGTGTTTAAGAGGGTTGTTTGAACACAAGATTCACACCAATCCAAAGTTTTAAATATTATATAAAAAATAAAATAGCTTAAGCTGCCACCAATTCTGCTGTAATCATGCACCCAAAAATTCTGAGGGGGCACAAAGTATGTGAGGGTGGCTGGGGGCTTGGCCCCTCACCCGGAAGTTGTAGAATTAAGCATTTTACACCTGAATTTACTTTTTCCTGCAGAGCCATAATCATTATGCTTAATTTCTACAGTGTGCTATTTTTCTACAGTATATGTCTAAGCATTGGGGTGTCAGGTAACCTAGTGGTTAGAGCGTTGGACTAGTAACTGAAATGTTGCAAGATCGAATCCCATAGCTGGCAAGGTAAAGATCTGTCGTCCTGCCCCTGAACAAGGCAGTTAACCCAATGTTCCTAGGCCGTCATTGAAAATAAGAATTTGTTCTTAACTGACTTGCCTAGTTATTGTTTGCTTTTCTAAAGACTTAAGTTGCCAGCAGGCATGCCAGATAAGATAGTAAGAGAAGCTAGCTACTCTAACTTGATTGATAGCCTGAAATGGCTTCTTGGTAGCTATGAGATTGTGAGATTGGGGACCTATCTGGGCTAGCTAAAGCCTACTTCATAAAATTGCTAAGTGGCTAGAAGTATTAAAGAGAAACAACAAATATTTGACAGGACAAATCTGAGGGAGCACATGCCCAAGGTTGCCCCTATGGTCCTGATGCCTCTGGGATCTTGGATGAATATATATGTTTTTTCCTTTTGAATAAGAATAGTTTGAGAGTACTACAAAAATAGAGAAACTCCATCAATAATAGGAAATTAGGGTTATTTTGGAATGGGTGGAGGGTTAGCTACAACAAACTGTTAGCAGACCTGTTGCACTGCTGGGCCGTGCCACCAGTCGAGACAGGAGAGGACTGTCTAACGGTGGAAACGATACCATATGAAAATGAGCAGCTTTGCTACTGTTGCCGCTGTAATCCCTTCTCCTTCTGTAAAATGAGTCTGCCACCCCGGGGCGAGTCCATGACAGATAGAGCGGTGTGTGTGAGTTTATATGTGTGTCTAACCACATGTGTGTGTGCGCGGCTCCCCTTGTAACGACAGGTCCTACTTTGTTTTGGGATGGCGCCAGTGGAAGACATGCTGCACTCCGCCTGTCCACAACATAATGGTTTTACTGTATGAATCCACAGCTGGAATAGGCTTCATCTACAGCCTCCTGAAGACAGAGAGAACAACAGTGCCACAGACTCATGTTTCATTACTGTCACATCATCTATTTCCTTTATTCCGTCCCATTCATAAACACTGACATCAATTCCCTTTGAGTTGATAGAACTGGAGTGTAACCCAAAAGACACCTTATAATCTAATATTCAAACAATGATAAAGGTCATACAAACTTTGCATGACACATAAACCGACAAGAATCATGTTTTTCACAATGTGAATGAGCAGATACAAAAATTGTACTGTTAGTCCTGATCCTAGGGTTAATTACTATTGTGATAACTATGACGACCAAAAGTTATTTGGGAAAGATATTAGGACATTAGAATTTCCTGGGGGGCAGTGACCATTTTAGATGTTGAGCGGACACATCATTATCAAGGTCATGTTCATTAGGCACCAAACGGCAGCAAATGGACTGGAACAGGGGCTTTCTGGACTTGTCCAATAAGTAACGTACATTTGAGTTTTCTGTTGCAAAAAATGTCAAAAGAAATATCCTATGTGAGCCCTAATGAACACGGCCCAGGTCTGATGTGTTCTGTACCCTTACTGGCCTCAGCGTTAACATAGCGGACCAGGCCTGTGTGAAACATAATACTCCTAACAATTACAATAACACCAGACAGTGCATGAGACCCTAAGCAGACAAACAGCCTGGCCCGGGGTTGAACAAATCTCTAGCCATCGAGTCAAGCAAAATATTTTCTCTGCCCAATCACGAGGGCGCATTGCTTCCTGCCTGGACGCAGCGTCACCCAATGACATCCCTGTTTTCCATCAAGTTACTTCCTGCTTCACAGACAAGTTTCAAGAAGAAAAAACATGTTTTATTGAATACATAAAAAAAGAAATTGAAACACCCACCACATCCACACACGCTCCCCAGTCCTGAGTTTTCTATACTGGCAACCGGAGAGTATATTTGAAACACCCACCACATCCACACACGCTCCCCAGTCCTGAGTTTTCTATACTGGCAACCGGAGAGTATATTTGAAACACCCACCACATCCACACACGCTCCCCAGTCCTGAGTTTTCTATACTGGCAACCGGAGAGTATATTTGAAACACCCACCACATCCACACACGCTCCCCAGTCCTGAGTTTTCTATACTGGCAACCGGAGAGTATATTTGAAACACCCACCACATCCACACACGCTCCCCAGTCCTGAGTTTTCTATACTGGCAACCGGAGAGTATATTTGAAACACCCACCACATCCACACACGCTCCCCAGTCCTGAGTTTTCTATACTGGCAACCGGAGAGTATATTTGAAACTGGACAGAACATAAGACATTGCTGTAATACAATCCAACAGTATGACGGATGGAATTTGGACCAGCCCTTTAGAACCAGCTGACGACTCATCTGTAGTAGAGAGACAATAAAAACAGATCCGATTTATAGCTGGCTCATCACTGTAGTAAACAAGTGTGCAATGCAACTGCTCCATCGAACATTAGCACAGAATAAATACTTCTAACTAAATCATCTTGAGGCCTGTAATTTGATATACACAGGATGCACACCCCTTAAGGAATTGATAGAAAAGGTTTTAATGGATATTTTTAAAAGCATTGTTCTACAAAGCTGTGTGTGTGTGTGTGTGTGTGTGTGTGTGTGTGTGTCTGTGTGTGTGTGTGTGTGTGTGTGTGTGTGTGTGTGTGTGTGTGTGTGTGTGTGTGTGTGTGTGTGTGTGTGTGTGTGTGTGTGTGTGTGTGTGTGTGTGTGTGTGTGTGTGTGTGTGTGTGTGTGTGTGTGTGTGTTCCTACTACTTTTATTAACCTCACTTGTTAAATATACTCACTTGTAAAATCATTACAATCATCATTACATTTTCCAAAAATATGATTTATATCGGGATGTAGGCTAAATGGGAAAATGCGTTTTAGGAAAATATATGCATAGCCCTTGATAATTGAGCATGTAGGTTCGTATCATAAGATTGAAGGTCTGCCTTTAAATAACACTAAAACGTCCTAAAAGTGTCCTCTATCTTCTGGAAGTATCTAGCTAGGCCGGCCGAGTGTGAGAGGCTTAGCCTATATCACAGACAGGCAGGCTGAAGTAGCCCGATATTATAAATCAATGACGGTTTGTAATTCTGTTCATTTAAACAAAGGGCAAACGAATAAAAAGCCATTAAGATGACATGTGAATTGGCAAACAAACTGTTTAATTTGTGTCTGCAGTGTGAAGGGGGCTCACAGCCTGTGAGGCCGGGGGCAGCCCCAAATTTACATCTGATTGGAGTTTAATGGGCCGTGTCGGCTTCGCTGCCCGATCTCCATGACGACCAAGCTTTTCTCAAGATTTCCAACAGGCTAAAATGTTCTTTTTTTGTTCTTTGGAAATGTGTCATGCAAGCCAAATGGGGCTGGAACTTGTATGTATCAATTTGTTTCTGTTGCGGGCCCGCAATAGTCCTGCAATGAATATATGGGCCATTGAGTTCCGGCACACAATGGCCACAGCTGATGCGGTTGCCACAGTGACACGCCCACACCATGGCTCGGAATGATGACATATGGTCAAAACCCGCCCAGTCTGTGGACCCCCAATAGGCTGACTGCATTGGCAGGACAAAACCCCAAAGTTAGCCATTTATCCGTGCCTACTCATTTCATGGTAAAATATACTTTTTTAGTTAAGTTTCCACAGCCTATGCACAAGGAGTAAACCACTGGTGAAAAAGACACCATGTAAAGTGGGAGAATTCATCATGAAGTGATTAACAAAGCCTTCTTTACCACCTGCTTTACATTAATACGGCCATTAAAGAGACCACTCCCCCTGGTTAAAGAAAGAGGAGAACAACACTGAAGCAAAAAATACATTATGTCTGAAAATATAAGGTATTATTCTGTCAACTTTGAATTATGTAAATAAATTTGTTTTGTATTTGTTATACTATTTAGAATTGATTTCTATTGTTCAGACGATATAATGCTGGTCAAAACATACTCACATTTGAATATATTTTTGCTCATACTCATCATCCTTTACTCATCTTGTTTTCCCCAGGATGAACATGTGAACTAGTCATGAGGAATTGTCAAATGCAGCTGTGAGAAACGTTTGGAATTATTTTGGTACGGCTAGTCTTTCCAAAGACTTGAGAAAAAAGCTAGGCTTGTTGGTCAACAGGAATGTGGATGCAAGCATTTTCTATTGAACGAAAACAATTGCTTAAAGACGGTGTACGTTTCCAGCGCCAGACATGCAGATTCCTTAGATACCCCAAATCAAATGGTTTACCCCATTGGATGCTTGGTGAAACCCAACACTTTGCTGGCTACATTGAGAACCAGACAGACCGCCCGTTTTATGGCCTGACTAACAAGTTATTTGGAAGGAGAGAGGACGTAAGGAATGTTGCACAACACTGGCTTAAATACATTTCTGGTTGATATACAGTGCCTTCAGAAAGTATTAACACCCCTTGACTTTTTTCCACATTCTGTTGTGTTACAGCCTGAATTTTAAATGGATTAAATTGAGATTGTGTGTCACTGATTTGCATACAATACCCCATAATGTCAAAGTGGAATTATGTTTTGAGAAATGTTTACAAATTATTTAAAAAATGTAAAAGCTGAAATGTCTTGAGTCAATAAATATTCAACCCTTTTGTTATGGCAAGCCTAAATAAGTGCAGGAGTAAATATTTGCCAAACAAGTCATAACATGTGGTTATGCATCAGCAGTCACTCAATTAGCCCATGTCAGCAATGGATGTGGGTATGGATGTAGGTACTCAGACCCACGGGCCACTTCGGCCCCTCATGATGAGTTCTGATCTTTATGGCCCCAACCCCCATCAAAGTCGCCCATCCCTGCTTTAGGTGATATTGCAGAGATACCATAGTAAATTGAATTACAATATTAACATGAAATAAATGTCACTCTGTAGCCATCAGTGAATACAACTGAGTTATAGCATACTGCTACCAAAACTATTTTCTAGTTATATTAAACTCAAATTGTTCAGATTTTTTTCAACATGCCATGGACTGATCTTTCAACATGCCATGGACTGATCTTTCAACATGCCATGGACTGATCTTTCAACATGTCATGGACTGATCTTTCAACATGCCATGGACTGATCTTTCAACATGCCATGGACTGATCTTTCAACATGCCATGGACTGATCTTTCAATATGCCATGGACTGATCTTTCAACATGCCATGGACTGATCTTTCAACATGCCATGGACTGATCTTTCAACATGCCATGGACTGATCTTTCAATATGCCATGGACTGATCTTTCAACATGCCATGGACTGATCTTTCAACATGCCATGGACTGATCTTTCAACATGCCATGGACTGACCTTTCAACATGCCATCGACTGTCTTTGTGGAGTACTTCATGGTCTTCCAGAGCAACAATGTTTTAGTGTTAACAAACTACTTTTTTAAAGTCTGTTTGAGTATACAAATACTCTCTCCATTAAGGAAATATTTCTAATTAACTATGATTCACTATCAAATTGTCAATGGTTCAAGGAGAAATCCACCTGGTTGAAAGGGTTAAAGTGGAAAACATCTAATTCCATTTGGGAAGATAAACTGTGTGAGAATAATACATTTTAAAAGCTGTCCTGGTGGATTACTCACCAAGTAAATATTTGGGGTGTTGTGGTCACCAGAGGGACAACCCCTTACTCCAAATCTAAAAGAAGAACGCATCTGAAATGTTTATCATGACAGATAGCGTGCGATGAATACACCATTTATAAATGTTTGAACATTTGGGGAAAAGTAATGATACCCTGGTTTCTATTCATTCTTACAGGGGGAGATTAGGGAACACCAATGAATATGTTAAATAGATCAGATAGTTAGATAAGACAGATAAATATGGATTTATAGGTCAAATATCTATATTTTTTAAGTGTGAAAAAATTGCTTTTTGTTCATGTTTGAATTGTTGGGCTCCATTCTATTTCAAGAAAGTAAAGCCCGGTAAACACTCCATCAAGCAGAGCGGAGAGTCTGCCCGGACCTGCCCGAAGCAGCCGCAAAACCACCCTCCATTCTACTGCCGAGGTGCCCATCTGGAGAAAACAGCAAAGGACAATGGAAATCCATGTGTCATGGAAAGTAAAGAACACTTTAATTCATGTCATGTGCTTACACGTATTCCCACACATACTCATGTGCATACACAACCATCTCTCTCATACAAACACCCATTCAGACAGTACATGCACCCTCACACATACACTGTACTCTCTGTATACGAATGAACCGCTCCTTGAATTGACAGATGATTTCCCATAGGATCCAAAAATAGATCCAGAGGAAGCGCCACATTCCAGGAGGATGGACCCACACTACAAAGACGCCCTAAACAATAACGCTCTCTCCGAGGTCGGAATCATCCGAGACAATATAGGAAGTGCGAGGCATCAGAGGGCTGTATTTTCCCAGACAGATTGTTGTGTCTAGAACTGGGAACCTCTGACCGGTAATGATGAGCAATGGGCAAGTGGCCACATCAAAAATAATTGGCAGTGTAGATGGGATAAACACATACAGGGGAAAGCTGACCTGCGTCTACCAAGGTCGTGTCCCAAATGGCACTCTATTCCCTACATAGTGCAGGGAATAGGGTGCCATTTGGGATTCATCCCGATGCAACGGTGACGTCAATGGCCGGAAGCCATGGATCACCCAAGGGGCTCCAGAGCTCCCTCTGAAAAAAAGGTCACTGGTTCGAAAACCTGTGCCGACTAGGTGAAAAATGTTCAGATAAGAGCATCTGCTAAATGATGTAAATGTTCAAATGTAATGTCTGTATATGAAAGTAAGAGCTCAAAGGGTTTTTGCAGTGTGTACTTGATGGTAAGCTTCATGGTTCAATTGTTTGCTGTGTTGCTGCATAGGCCCTTTCTGTTGTGTTTTTGCAAATAGTTTAGTAAAGCATATCAACGTATTTTGCTAACTTGTACAGTCGGGGCACTAGAAAAAATATGTTTAACAAAATCCTGATCTTCAAAAGGCTACAGGTTTTTGTGATCGTGCGCTATGTTGCATATGACGCCCTATCCCTACCTAACCTTATAGTACCCACACAAGGATTTGTTAATTTTTTGTTATTTTCTTCACATTTCTAATGTTATTTAATATGTTTGATAGATACAAAAAAAAAAATATGTAAAGAGAAAAATAAATAGCTTTTTCGCTCCTGGCTGATTGACAGCCATACAAAGGCACTGGAGTAAAGTGATTTGTCAATGGCTAAAATCAACACAAAGAGCCATTGATTGGCGGAAGATAAAAGGCCAATGGGGACAATGAGCGGTGGCTGTGGGATAGGTTAAGTGATCAATACTGTCAGTTCTGCTTGAGGGATCCATCCCACTTCATGTTTATACAGTGAGACACAGAGTAAAGAGCACCTATTGTACAGCAGGCCACCACTGTCAATCAGAGTGGGACAACACGGCAGGGCGCCCACAAACGCAAGCATGACTGCTCACAAGCGTGCGCAGACATGCTCGCCATACACAAAATACAGCGGGTGGTGATGCTTGTACTTTGCCACTGTGTGCTAGTGTGTGTGTGTGTGTGTGTGTGTGTGTGTGTGTGTGTGTGTGTGTGTGTGTGTGTGTGTGTGTGTGTGTGTGTGTGTGTGTGTGTGTGTGTGTGTGTGTGTGTGTGTGTGTGTGTGTGTGTGTGTGTGCGTGCGTGTGTGTGTGTATGTGAGAGAGAGAGAGAGACAGAGAGAAAGTGAGAGAGAGAGTGTGTGTGTTTGTGTGTTACTTGTGGAGACATGGCTCATAAGTGCAGACAGTGGGCAAATTCGTTTTGCATGGACCGGTGGCCTGGCTGTGTGGAGTTTTCACATTTTAGACCTTCCATTGGTCCTTAAAAGTAAAATCTTCACCCACCCGTGGCACCAGGCCATGCAAAAGGAACTCTGTCCTGCACCTCTAGGTATCACTGCCCATTGAACATGCTCCTGCTATAGACCCAACTGTGTTATTGCATGAGAGGGCATGTTCAGCCCAGCTATATGTCTCTTCTGGGTCACTATCATCCCATCCCCCTGTTGCACACCAGGGTCATATTCATTATTGCATACCGTAGAAAAATGTTTTGCAAAAACATTTAACAAAGTAAACTAGTGTCTAATTAGACAAATTCAGCTAGGTCCCTCTCCATTTCATCCCATTTTCTACCGTTTGGTTCCTAGTGAATACACCCCAGAGCTCAGTAGGGAAGGCCCCAGTTCCTGCTCCTGTTGACGCCAATGAACGATTTACATGAGTTGTGCGTGTGTGTGGGTCTATAACTATGTCAACAGCTATAATATACACTACATGACTAAAAGTATGTGGACAACCCTTCAAATTAGTTGATTCGCTATTTCAGTCACACTCGTTGCTGACAGGTGTATAAAATGTAGCACACAGCCATGCAGTCACCATAGACAAACATTGGCAGTAGAATGACACGTACTGAAGAGCTCAGTGATTTCAACATGGCACTGTCATAGGATGCCACCTTTCCAACAACTCAGTTTGTCAAACTTCACAATAAGTGCTGTTATTGTGAATTGGAAACGTCAAGAAGCAACAACGGCTCAGCCACGAAGTGACATGCCACACAAGCTCACAGAACGGGACCGCAGAGTGCTGAAGTACATAACATGTAACAATCATCTGTCCTTGGTTGCATCACTCACTACCGAGTTCCAAACTGCCTCTGGAAGCAACGTCAGCACAATAACTGTTTGTCCGGAGCTTCATAAAATGGATTTCCATGGCCGAGCAACTGCACACAAGCCTAAGGTCACCATGCGCAATACCAAGCATCGGCTGGAGTGGTGTAAAGCTCGCCGCCATTGGACTCTGGAGCAGTGGAAACGTGTTCTCTGGAGTGATTAATTACGCTCCACCATCTAGAAGTCTGACGGATGAATCTGGATTTGGCAGATGCCAGGAGAACAAATACATAGTGCCAGCTGTAAAGTTTGGTGGAGGAGGAATAATGGTCTGGGGCTGTTTTTCATGGTTCGTACTAGGCCCCTTAGTTCCATGAAGGGACATCTTCATGCGACAGCATACAATGACATTCTGTGCTTCCAACTTCGTGGCAACAGTTTGGGGAAGGCCCTTTCCTGTTCCAGCATGACAATGACTCTGTGCACAAAGTGATTTCCATACAGAAATGGTTTGTCGAGATCGGTATGGAAGAAATTGACTGGCCTGCACAGAGCCCTGATCTCAACCCCATCGAACACCTTTGGGATGAATTGGAACACCGACTGACTGCCAGGCCTAGTCACCTAACATCAGTGCCCGACCTCAGTAATGCTCTTCTGACTGAATGGAAGTCCCCACAGCAATGTTCCAACATCTAGTGGAAAACCTTCCCAGAAGAGTGTAGGCTTCTGGGAGCAAAGCTGGGACCAACTCCATATTAATGCCCATGATTTTTGAATGATGAGTTCGACGAGCAAGTGTGTATGTTTACTGGTGTGTGTCCCATGTGCGTGGGTGGGTGGGTATGTTTGCCCGCATTAATAATCATAAATGCCTACACGCATTTATCATGCACCCTTGTCTCGTGGCCTCTGGAGAGCGGACTTAGATTCCAGATGAGTGGTTCTGGTGGAGGGGTGATCCATCCTCAAGTAATTGCTGTTAGACAGCGATCGTTTCCCAAATGGTACCTAGTTCCTTAAACAGTGCCTTCAAACTTGACTTTCTCCACATTTTGTTGCTGCAGCCTGAATTTAAAATGTTTAAAATTGAGATTTTGTGTCACTGATCTACAGACAATACCCCATAATATCAAAGTGGAATTCTTTTGAAAAAATAAAAACATATTAAACTGAAATGTCTTGAGTCAATAAGTATTCAATCCCTTTGTTACAGTATAGCATGCCTAATAAGTTCAGGAGTAAAAATGTTCTTTAAAAAATCACATAATAAGTTGCATGGACTCATTCCATGTTCAATATTAGTGGTTAACGTGATTTTTTAATAACTAACCCATCTCTGTACCCCACCCCACACATACAATTATCTGTAAGATTCCTCAATTGAGTAATGAACTTCAAGCACAGATTCAACCACAAAGACTAGGTAGATCTTTCAAAGCCTCGCAAAGAAGGGCACCTATGTGTAAAAATAAAAAAGTTGCTGAATATCCCTTTCAGCATGGCTAAGTTATTAATTAGGCTTTGGATGGTGTATCAATACACACAGTCACTACTAAGATACAGGCGTTCTTCCTAATTCAGTTGACAGAGAGGAAGGAAACTGCTCAGGGATTTCATCTTAAGGCTAAAGGTGATTTTAAAACAGTTACAGAGTTTAATGGTTGTGATTTGAGAGAACTGAGGATGGATCCACAGCATTGTAGTGCCTCCGCATTACTAACCTAATAATATTCCAAAACATGCATCCTGTTTACAACAAGGCACTTAAGTAATACTACAAAAAATGTGGCAAAGAAATATACTTTTTGTCCTGAATGCAAAGCATTATGTTGTGGCAAATCGAACACAGTACCACTCTTCACATTTTCAAGCATGGTGGTGGCTGCATCATGTTATGGGCATGCTTGTCATCAGCAAGAACTAGGTAATTAAAAATAATAATAATACAGTTAGAAGCACAGGCAAAATCCCAGAGGAAAACCTGGAAGAAAACCTGTTTGAGTCTGCTTTCCAACGGACACTGGGAGACGAATTTACCTTTCAGCAGGACAATAACCTAAAACACAAGGCGAAATCTACATTGGACTTGCTTACCAAGAAGACATTGAATGAACAGTTTTATTTCAATTGGTTTGAAAGCCCATGACAAGACTTGAAAATGGCTGTCTAGCCATGATCAACAATCAACTTGGCGGAGTTTTAAGAATTTTTTAAAGAGGGCAAGTATTGTACAATCCAGATGTGCAAAGCTGTTAGAGACTTACCCAATAAGACTCACAGCTGTAATCGCCGCTAAAAGTAATTCTACAAAGAATTGACTCATGGGTGTGAATACCTATGTAAATGAGATATTTCTGTGCTTCATTTTCAATACATTTGCAAAATGTCTAGAAACATGTTTTCAGTTTGTCATTGGGTAGATGGGTGACAATTTTTTTTTTTAAGTAATCCATTTTGAATTCAGGCTGTATCACAACAAAGTGTTGAATAAGTCAAGGGGTATGAATACTTTCTGAAGGCCCATAGGGATCTGGTCAAAAGTAATGCAAAGTAGTATACTATATAGGGAATAGGGTGCATTTTGGAACGCGAGCAGGAATAAATAAACAGAGTGACAGAGAGGCTTGGGAGCCTTTATTTATTCCCTGTCCGTTTGCAGCCAGCACCCATTATAAAGGATTACTAAGGAGCTGTTTACTGTATCAATACAGACACAGTGATGACATTGGGATGAGTAGAAATAGGTAAAAACTAGAAAAAAACATCTCAGGATGCATGGCTTAGGCATGGTATGATACATAAAGATTAAAAAACATTCACCATCAATTAAGTTGATGTCATTGTTGTCCATCTTATGAAGTCATAGTAGACTGTCATGAGGACATTTTGTTTGATTTGAATTGTTTTGAAATGATATCCAAGAATCTTGAAAACCCTCCATTCCCTAAAAACAAGAGAGAAAGAGAGAGAGACACAAACTGATTAAGAGAAAAAAAGAATAAGAGAGAGAGGAGTGGGGAGAGAGAGAGAGAGAGAGAGAGAGAGAGAGAGAGAGGGGAGTGGGAGCGATAGGGGGTGAAAAGAGGGAGAGAGGGGAGTGGGGAGAGAAAGAGGAGTGGAGAGAGAGCGTGTGACAGTGAGAGAGAGAAAGAGGGAGAGAGAGAGAGAGAGAGAGAGAGAGAGAGATGGGTGCACCCAGCTGCATTCTCAACCATTTTTGCCATTCTCTCACTCATTTGTTTGGAGTGAGACCATCCACTTATTGACACTTGTCTCCCTTGCCTCTTGCATGAGAATCAAAGCAATAAAACACGAGAGGTGGGCACACTGTGCACCATTTAACATAAGAAAAAACAAGAGCAAAGAGGCACAGTGTTTACCTTCCCATGACATGAAAAGAGCGTGAAAATAAAGAAAAAGACAGGGGCTCATAACTCTGCCTGCCTCCCACCACACGCACACACACACTGTTACTAGTGACTGCAGGGCATTTACAATCCTAAGCCACATGTGGGGAAATTGCATGATAAAGGAAGGAAGAAAAACAAGTTGATCTTTTGACATGGCAAGGAAGGAAGACTCCACGGCTTGAAAGCAGTGGCATCTTTTCAAAAGCTGGTGACATCTGGTTAGAGAGGGATTTGTTACAGTATCCCTAGACACACCATTCCTGAGACACCAGTGACCCTGTGTGTGTGTGTGTGTGTGTGTGTGTGTGTGTGTGTGTGTGTGTGTGTGTGTGTGTGTGTGTGTGTGTGTGTGTGTGTGTGTGTGTGTGTGTGTGTGTGTGTGTGTGTGTGTGTGTGTGTGTGTGTGTGTGTGTCAGACACCAGGACATCCTGTTTGGAGACAATGATCCCCCACTCTTGGGTCACGAGCGTGATAAAGTTGAGAGAATAATTCTCTCAACACAACACTGCAGTCGCCACATAGTGACTGGGATCAAGGATCTGGGTCTAGACCAAATGGCCTCACCACTCCAGGGCCGAATTAATAAATCATAGGCCCCAGGGCTTTTTTTTGTTATTGCCTTTTATAAACACATTCATGCAATTTTATGTCACTTATATGACAGAAGACAAGAGCAGAATCTGTATTATTACCACCCAAATGACCGAATAGAGTAGGTACTCTGACACTGACAAACTGAGATCAATAAAAACGATCTAGTCTTAAATACAAACAATTGCACTAGTCAACACACAGATTGTACAGCGTTATAGGCTATTAAATAAACGTTCCAGTGGCACACTGACTGGACGATGTGCTCGTCACAGCAGTAGCCTATCTCAAGATAAGCTACTTTGAAAAGCAGTGCTGCCGTTTGCTCAAAATTGGGAGTTAAAAAAAAAATATATATATATTGGTTCTACAGACAGATTAATTAATCACAATGCAACAAGCTGTATAATTGGCGTGCATGCTGCCCAAATCTATAACAAGGCACATTCAAGCTGTTCTGGCAGTTCATGGGCAAACACCATCTTAAGACACTATGTTGGCGTTTCCTTTATTTTGTCAGCTGTGATAAACTTCGTTTTTTATTTTATTTTAATTATTCATCATCTTTGGCTAAATTATGCTCTCTGGTGTATTTTGTACATTGAGAGCTAGCTCAACTGCCTCTTGGGCCCCCTGCATAATTGGGCCAAGGGGCCTCAGCCCCTGTAAACCCCTGCATTAAACCGCCCTTGCACTTGTTTGTATTTAAGACTAGATCGTTTTTATTGATCTCAGTTTGTCAGTGTCAGAGTACCTACTCTATTCGGTCATTTGGGTGGTAATAATACAGATTCTGCTCTTGCACCAGACAGAAATGCTAGGGTTAGAATGGTGAGGCTTCATCACCTTCCAGGAATTGAGTGCCATATTCTTGTCTGCCCTTCACGAGGTGGTGTCACGCCCTGACCTTAGAGATCCTTATTAATTCTTTATGTTTGGTTAGGTCAGGGTGTGACTCGGGTGGGAGAATCTATGTTTTCTATTTCTTTGTTGTTTTTGCCTAGTGTGGTTCCCAATCAGAGGCAGCTGTCTATTGTTGTCTCTGATTGGGGATCATATTTAAGTTGTGATTTCCCGTTTGGGTTTTGTGGGGAGTTATTTTCTGTTTAGCTGTTTTGTTGCCTGACAGAACTGTGCGCGTTCGTTTTTTTCTACTTTGTTATTTTGTTGCAGTGTTCAGTTTATTAAAAATCATGAACGCCTACCGCGCTGCACCTTGGTCTCCTTCTTCAACCCACGAGAGTCGTTACAGGGGGATATTCAGCTCTCTTTCCAAACAAAGTGAATTGATCAACTTTGGGTATTTGAAGTGTCATGCTCTTTGTAAAAGGTAGGGGATAAACTATCCTACTTGAGGGAATAAATAGTGTTGCTAAATCAGGATTTAGTCTCAACAGGGGCTCGATCTTACCGTACACCTTAGCCATTACGCCAAGAGTTATGAACCTCTTGTTCATATTCATGTTGCTAGGTGTTGGGTTGGTCACTAGAATATCAAAAAATACAAGTTACACGTACTGTAGCTGTTTTGCATTGTCAATCTCTAACGATTAGAGTTTGAGGACACCAGATTTGCAACTGTAATCACATTCAATATAATTCCTTCCTACCTTCTTTGAGGTCATTTCCTCAGTGTCCATGTTTGTCATTGTTTGAGAATCTTTTCTCTTGTGCTCTAAAGGTGTTGACTTGCAGTGGGCCTGTCCACGACTGACTGGTGACAACGGATGTATCAAACTCTCTCACCCCCCCACCCCCCCCCCCCCCACCCCTCTCTCTCTCACACACACACAGTAGCTTTTTGAAAAGGCATACAGTATGAGTCAGAGCAGTAAGTACCTCTCAGGTGTCAAATCTAGGGCACATCTGGGCATGTGGAGAATGGTTGATTCACGCACAAACACACACACAAATCAAATATAATTTTCCACCTTGTTCATGGAACAGACAGGGAAAGGACGCTTAGTCCAAACATGAGTTTGAGTGTTTGTCACACTTGTGACAATTTTGTGACAAGTGAATTTACAACAAAAAAAACTGGGAAATTATTGCTTTAAGGAGAAATATCCTCATGTGGGCAGGACAGCTCTTATGCTTTTATCTGTCTAGATGTGTTCACTGATCATTCTAGTCTCCATTCCATGTGGACACAATTTATGTGTTTGTGGGATTACAGAGCCAAGTGCCAGTGTCCAATCTGTCAGGAGAGATTCCAGAGAAGACCTGAGCTCTGTGTCGACAACACTCAGAGATTATTGATCGATTTAAAGCAAGACTACGGCTGTTACGTTGACCGTATTACCGCCACACGGGCAGTCACGAGGCATGACCGCAGCCATATTCCACATGACCTTTGAGTCACGGTAACTAGGCTTCTCCAAATCTGCGTTCTGATGCCGCTGATGGTCATTCCTAGCCTACCAAACGTGTTAATTGCTCTATTGTCCCTCTAATCACTCTGACATCAATGCAAATGCAATCGAAAATCTAACCAAACACTTCATTAATGGCATTCAGAGTTTGATTGGAATAGGATCGCCTGATGCGCAGCGAGAGCCAGCTCCTCATAGCTGGTTGATGCATGGAATGAAATAAGTGTTCCTATAAGCCAATGTTGCACAACATATCGATAGGCTATGCAATTGCGTGAGAAAACATAGTTTTGATGGCCTCTATTACAAAGAGGTGGATCCCATCAGCTTTCTAAAGGCTAGGCCTACTATATTTATTTCTAAACTTTCCTAATATTAAGCACATTGCTTCGCTTTACAACCTGGAAAATTAACTGCGGGAAAAGCATCCTCCATTCGCTATTCAAGTGTATATGGATGACAAGTCTTCTTTTACCCTGCCCTTGTTCCTACAGGTGAGTGGTAATGGCCCCAACTAAATCAAAACTAATTTCACATTCAGGGTTCGAGCCATGAATGCTAATTTGCTGACAGCCGTGAAATATCAGACCGTATACCACTGGTATGACAAAACATCTCTTTTTACTGCTCTAATTACATTGGAAACCAGTTTATAATAGCAATAAGGCACCTCAGAGGTTTGTGGTATATGGCCAATACACCACAGCTAAGGGCGGTCCAAAGCACGACGCAACGTGGAGTGCCTTGATACAGTCCTTAGCCATGGTATATTGGCCACCACCTCAAGCCTTATTGCTTAAGTGTACAGTACCAGTCAAAGGTTTGGACACACCTACTCATTCCAGGGTTTTTCTGTATTTTGCTATTTTCTACATTTTTTTACCTAAAAATAAAGAAAAACCCTTGAATGAGTAGGTGTGTCCAAACCTTTGACTAGTACTGTATGTAATGACAATATTAAATTGAGAATAGTCTGATTGGTGAGAATATTATCACGTGTGAATGATGCCCAGCTGCAAGACACTCTGATCAGGCTCCACGTGACTCTTGATTAGGATACCATACTGCCTATACTTTCATACATCAGCATCATCATTATCATATAATGTATATTATGCCCCCATGGGATTATTTTGTGTCACTACCTATCCTTATATATATATGGATAAAGTGTTACTTAATGGCCCTCACCGAAAGTTGAAATGAGGATCTGTCAATCATGAGGGCACTATTAATTGCATTGGGTAGTTCTACTCTTGGCATGGTTTACGGTGCTATGAAACTAGACCTGAAACATCCTGTCTATAAAGTGGTTTTCCTTCACAGCTCCCGACACCATTACCTTTGAAAAGCAACGCAAAACTAAAATCCTCTTAAAATAGAACAACAGCTGATCAGTCTCCCCTCTGATAGATAAACAAATACATAAATATAATGTGTCCAAATTTAACGGCCAGGCTCCCTCAAGGCCACCTAGGAGTCAGGAGGAGTATAAATACTTGGGCGAGACCTCTAGCCTGTCAAGAAGGTCCTTTACTTTCTCCCGTGGAATCTGCATCAGTTGCAAAGGCTTAAAGCCAGGGGCCCTGTATGTCTTGAAACTGGAGAAGCTGCTGAAAAGCCAAACCTGGACGCAGAAATACGTCCTGCAGACAAGCGACAAGGATCAGCGGCCCCACGCGGCACCCGGCCCCTATGATATCTGATCGGCCCTGGCGTGTCCCTACGTGTCTGCCCACCAACGCCTCACCTCCTCTGGCTACACACACACCCCCCACGCCCGCTCCCAGGGATAAGTGGTTTCTTACTATAAATACCAGGATGAGGTTTGGGGAGGTGAGGGGGATTACAGGGAAGGGTGGGACAGGGGGTGTAATCAACACTGTTTGTTAATGTGTTGCTACAGACATTGCTAACCATGGCACCTGGGACAGTGTATCTCTCAACGTTTAGGACGGTTGCTGTTGTTAATGCTTTTCTAACAGACAGACCAGAACCTTCGGGAGAGAACTTTAGAAGTGCAGTGGAAACTATAATGGCCACTTCAATGTGTATTGAAGGCAGTATATGCAGTATATACTCCTAAAAATGTTGCTGTTTTCAAGATTGCACATGCTAATTTCACTAATATTGACTTTGCTGTAATTCCACACCTCAGACAATATGAATCTAATGACACTGAGAATAACTTTTTCAGCATCTCATCAGCAGATGAACAACTCTCGTCCCAAAATACCCTAATGACTGTATCTGATTAACCTATGGCCATAACAAGGACAATGGTTCTCTAGACTAAAATCACGCAAATAAGAGAACAGTTTTTCTCTGTTTTTTAGCTTCATGATAGTAAGCAAATCGATCATACAAACAATCTGTGGTTTATAGTTGCACAATAACTTTCTCTTCGCCGTTCATGCTCTCTCTCCCTCCCTCCCTTTCTCCCAGCCTCTCCCTCTCTCTCCCTCCCTCCCTTTCTCCCAGCCTCTCCCTCTCCCTCACTCTCTCTTCTCAAGAAAACAGGTGCAAGGAGAAGGAGTGTCGCCCTCTCTTTTCTGGAACAACCCCTCCTCCTCTCCACCCTCCACTCCCACCTCCCCCTAACCGGTCTCCATAGCCAAGCATGCAGAGCATTTCCTCCTGTCCCCATGAATGCGTCTTTCGGTCTGGAAAAGCACATTTAACCAGACCTCCATGTGATAATGAATGTGGTCTAGCTCAGTCACAATCCTCCCATTCCCTCAACCTGACTCCTACCCTGCCAGGAGTGGCAGGTGGGCAGCTTTGCCCTTTTGAGACTATTCTGTTGGTTCTTTAAGAGAGGCAAGCTCAGATAAAGTATTTTACATGATTTTAAACAGTATTTGAAGCCAGTTCTGCCCTGTACAGTTCTATACCAGGCCATTCTTCAGCCATTCCCTGTAAATACTGATTTCTACTACCGACTAGGCCTGGCTAGTTGAAGGCAATGCTCAATGTAGAAAACAATAAGCATGTATATGCAAATGTACTCATGCCATTTGTACATGTATATGCAAATGTACTCATGCCATTTGAAGTGCAAATTATAAACTTATTGACACACCAACAGATCTATCCCATAGAATGCATAAATAAAAAAGTAAAAAACGAGGCTATTCTTCTATTATTTTGTACTTGAGCTGGCTAAAAACGCAAAGTTAAAGGCGCTACACCTAGAATTTCTCCCCTATGTGGAAGCTCGGTGAAATGCAACAGCACTAGGAAATCAACAGGCGAATATCACAGCCAATCAAATCACAGCCAATGGTGGGTAAAGTAATACACGAGTTCATGCATGCAACAAAGGGATTGGACAACGGGTTATATATCTCCTTGTGGAGATATGAATAGTATCATATCTCTAATTCTCTCTGCCCTATCATCATCATCGTGGTTGTTTAAGAGCTGAAGTCAGGGTGGACTGACAGAAGCTCATTTCCCCCACCCCAAAGGAAATCTGTCAAAATAATGTCTAGCGTAATAAGCACATTTATGTTTTTTTGTATAAAATGCACAAGTCAGTTGCCTAACTCAATGTCAAACTACTGAATAATGTTAAACATTCAAGTTATTCTTCTGTATCAAAGAGAATGTTGACAGAACAACTAAGGGTTGGGCCTAGTTAAGACTCATGTGGCCATAAAATGTCTAATCAAGTAATAGAACTGTTCGAACATCGTCAAAAGTAGGCAAGTGTTATTAAAAAAGCTATAAAATCAAACCTTTGTTTCTAGTAAAAATTGCATTTCTATTATTGGGCGTTTGTAGGTAGAGATGGTGTTTATGTGGGCGATCGACAACGTTAAATTAATGAGAATTATAATTTACCAGCTCCAAGAAGGCAACCCTGTCCCTTCAATAGCATCATCTCCCAAGAGACACAATTGCACTGCTTCCGAAGGGAGCTCTATCCTCTATTCAAATGCTATTGATCACTAAAACACACCAAAAAATAGGGTGAATTCCTGCGTAGGCCTATTTTTTTTAAACTTGAATTTAAGACTGGTTGCTGTTTTATTGTAAATAAAGCATGAATAATATGTGACATTTGATATTGTTAGTGAAAGTTTGATTCTTTCTGGGGAAGTTCATCAATTTTTCCATGTGACCTTCTTTTCACGCTTTCTGTGCTTGTAGTTGATCCCCAAACTGTATTTTTATTTATTGTTTCATTACAAAGATCATCATCACTTGCCGATGACTACACTGCATTATGAAAATGTGTTAGAAAACACTCCAAAACACTCGAAACCAACTCATATTTCACCAGAATCCCATTCTAAATGACCTCTGCAAATGTTTTTATTTATTTTGGATTCACTATCCCATAAATCCATATTTGCATATTGTTGTTGTAAACAGCATCATCATCTATGGTAGTTGTGTGTTTAGTGATCAACAGCATTTGAATAGAGGATAGAGCTCCCTTCGGAAGCAGTGCAATTGTGTCTCTTGGGAGATGATGCTATTGAAGGGGCGGGGTTGTCTTCTTGGAGCTGGTAAATTATAATGATTATTTATGGCACAATGGAAAAGATGCACAAACAATTAAATGCAGAATAGGATTCTGATGTACAATGAGTTGGTGGAGTGTTTTAGTGTTTTCTTATATGCTTTAGACATATACTGAGTGTACAGAACATTACGAACACTTGCTCTTTCTATGACATAGACTGACCAGGGAAATCGAGGTGAAAGCTATGATCCCTTATTGATGTCACTTGTTAAATCCACTTCAAATCAGTATAAATGAAGGGGAGGGAACAGGTTAAAGAATGATTTTTAAGCCTTGATCCAATTGCGACATGGATTGTGTATGTGTTCCATTCAGAGGATGAATGGGCAAGACAAAAGACTGAAGTGCCTTTGAACGGTTGTATGGTAGTAGGTGTCAGCAGGCGCACCGGTTTGAGTGCGTCAAGAACTGCAACGCTGCTGGGTTTTTCACGCTCAACAGTTTCCCGTGAGTATCAAAAAATGGTCCCCCACCCAAAGGACATCCAGCCAACTTGACACAACTGTGGGAAGCACTAAAGTAAACATGGACCAGCATCCCTGTGGAACGCTTGACACGTTGTAGAGTCCATGCCCCGGACAAATTGAGGACGTTCTGGTGGCAAAAGGGGGTACACTTCAATATTAGGAAGATGTTCCTAATGTTTTGTACACTGTATTTGCATATTGCATTATAATCAGTGGCAAGTGATGACTTAGCAAAATGTGACAACCAAGTTTCTCTATAAGGAAACAAAATGTATTAAAAAAAACACAGTTTGACTGATAAACTAAGAAGCACAGAAAGAATGAAAATAAGGCGACATGTAAAAATTTTGAACTTCCCCTTGAACTCCCTCAATATACAAACATAACATAGCCTATAGGCCTGCCCAGTTATAGCAGCTGCTGTTGAAATCATGGCCATATAAAAATAGGAAGGACTCAGTAAACTGCCTCTGGGGCGCGCGGGTGGGTGTGTTCTCTAGCTCTGTCCAGAATCTCGTCTGTTTACACCAGTCCATGCTCACTTCTTGGAGGCCTGCGCGTGTGAGCCACCTCACCTCCTGAGATTTGGGAGAGTGGCCCAATGCAGGACCTGGCCTGCCAGTGGGGATTTACTGATTGGCGCTCTGCCCAGCCACAAGCAGTCTAGTTCACTCGGTTCTCACGACCTCAGCACCACGAAGGCATTTCTGAATTATTAACTCAGACACGCAGGCACATGAAACAGCCGCAGAGCCCACACACTGCCAACTAGCGTTTGAATTATGCCTCTGTGCAGAAGCAGCCTTTTATACACTGCTGGCTGGAAGTTTCAGAATACCATTTTTAGAGTCATTCTCAGGGTACCAAAGCTAAAAGTTCTAAAATAAACTACACAAATTAACAACATACTAAACTGATGATTGTTGTCATCTATAGTTAAACTGTCAAACAACAAATGACATATTCTCATTATACGACTTGGAAAAGCTATCAGGGAACATTTACAAATTGGCAAAATGGGTGTGGTAATAATGTTATTATAGGCTATATTTAAAAACTGTTTATGTGCCTCCAGGACCATGTTTTTGTGTCCAACAAAGTGCACGCTGCACACATTCATTCCTTTATGAACATAATCTAGGTCTGTGTGCACTGTGTGTGCGCTTGCACTGGAGGGAGTTGACTACATGGGGAACCTTTCTGACCAGCGGTCACAAGGGTGTAACCTAATCCCAAGTAAAGGGGGCCCTCTGACCGCAAGTGGCTGACACACGGCAAGCACCACGCCGCCTGCCACAGCAACACATCCCCCAGTTCCGGAGCGCACTCCCTGGAAAGATAGGTTTACAGCCAGGGATAACACAGAGAGAGGGGGAGAGGAGGTTCTGATGTAGAGGGAGGAAGAGAGAGAGAGAGAGAGAGAGAGGGACGGGGTTATTAGATTGAGAGATTAAGGTATACCTTACTTTGTTTTATTCATAAATAATTTGGAGCATAAACCCAATACTTCAAAGGACATTTCTAATTTAAAATGTATTTAATCAATTCAAAGTCATGGGGTCCAGGAGAACAGCTTTGATCAATTCCACTATCCCATAAAATGTACCTGCCAAGGCACGAAACTCGTTTTCTTTCTATGCTCATTTTCCTTCTATTCAGAAATGCCTTGGAAATAACTGAACAATCGGTTGCACAAAAGAAAGCAAGGATTCTTCCATATTCTCTTTTCAGTGAAGCAATCTGTTAGTGACTTTAACCCCAAAGCGCATTTCCCAGGCTCATGAAAAGGGTTTAAGACGTCTTAAAGATCCCGCTGCATACAGGATGAGAAGCCATTCAAATGTTTAATTACCTTTTTGCTAAATAAAAAAATACACCCCTGCCATTGCCTTTCCAACCCATTCTGCATTTTAGAGGACACCAGGATGACTAACTTCCCGCCAAACTTAAGAAAGGGTGTAAACAAGTGAAATGTCAGGACTTTTTACTATCCTATTTCACTGGGGATTTGATTCCAGGTTCGTTTTTTGGGGCTATAATAGAACTACTAATTATTAGTAGGCCCTTTAAGCCTGCTCTAATATGAGCCTAGACCCCTGAAAAAAAGTAGGTCTATGTCTGACTATCAAATGACTATTTTAACTTTTACGCACAAGACCAAACAAGAAGAGACTTTTTTAAAATAACCTTTATTTAACTGGGGAAGTCAGTTAAGAACAAATTCTTATTTACAATGACGGCCTACCCCAAACCCTGACCAATTGTGCACCGCCCTATAGGACTCCCAATCCCAGCCGGTTGTGATACAGCCTGGATTCGAACCAGGGTGTCTGTAGTGACACCTCTAGCACTGAGATGCAGTGCCTTAATATTAACTTTTACGCATGGGCCTTATAGAAACAAAAATATATCGTAAGCCTATATAACTACGCTCTAAGTGTGTTATAGAAGTGATATGGAAGTAAAGACAAAATTATTAATTTCTGAATTATTCAAACTGATTTATTAGGTCAATGGGCCATTGCCAAACTTCAATTTCCAAACATAAAACGACAAACAATATAAAAACACACAGCTTTGGTATAACAATCAATATCAACTTTGTACAAAACTAAATCGTTCCATAAAAAGTACATAATCACAAACATTTGAATAAATCATCCATTGCATGGACACAATATTTATCACCAACATCCAAATGTTGGAATCAGCCAATAAATAAACTTTTACCATGTCCAACAAAGGAAATGATGTCCCCTAGAACGGAACTATTTACTTCATAAAAATAACCTTCTTTATTGTAGTGTCCATTTCAACCAAACTACCAGGGTCGCCAAACAGGCTCAGTGCTCTCCGAACCAGTGCTGACACCGACAGGGCTGACCGCCTGAGGCACACCGATGAATGATGTCATCCCATGGACAGGGGATCCCACTACTGGCGCAGAGCTGCCATGGACGGGGCTGGCGTTGACTGTCACAGGCACACCTGCGTTAGCATACAGAGGGATGACTGGGGTTGATGCTGAGGCGAAAGATGGGTTGGGAATTAGGAAAGCAAACTGTCCATCGGTGGCGGGCACAAGCTGGAACCCTCCGAAGACTTTAGGTGACATTGCCTCGGTGGGGCTGAGTTTGGAGCCCATAGAGGCACTGTTGGGCAAGGTAGAGGGTAGCTGTACGTGAAGGGGCTGCGCGAGGTGAGCCTGTTGATTTGGGTTTGGCTGGGGGTAGTTCATGGCGATCAACTGCCCTAGGCAGCCAGACAGGTGGTTGAGAAGCCGCGACCGCACCTCCGTGTTCACCCCTTCGCTGGTTGATAAGAAACGAGTGACCTCGTTCATGCATTCGTTGAATCCCGCCCGGTATTTACTGAGGACGGTAGTGTCTGCTGACAGCGCTGCCGAGACAAGAGAGAACATTAGAAATCGTGTATAATCGATGGAAATATGAAACCCTTATAAATAAAATGTAGGGCAGATGTTGTCAAATTAGATATTTGCAATTTAACTTACCAGTCATCTGCACACGCTGTAAATTTCGTAAATGCTTCACTGTCATCTCCAGAATATCGGCTTTTTCCAATTTTGAATGTCTGGAACTCTGTGGATAACAGCATAGCAAAAGGTAAAGGCTGTGCATTGACACATAATTAAATGCCAGGAAAAATGAACATACAGTGATTTTAAATTGTTAAATCCTTTTAATTATTTAGACTTACATCTTTTTTAAGTGCATCGAGAATAAGTGTCTTGAGTTGGCCAAGGCTTTCGTTTATCCTCGCTCTCCGACGTTTCTCCATGATGGGCTTTGAGGACTGCAAAATAAATGCTTCATATTAATTGCATGTTCATGGATAAGTCCGAATGTACGCATTTATTTTATCTCACACGTACAATTTGATTAGCCTACTAGGGTAAAGTTTAATTAGCAACAACGTTAGCCTAGGAGGCATATCAGATTCATTTGAAATCCATCGGCAGTTATAGACTTTTAGCCTAACGTTACCTTTCTATGCTCGCTGGCATTCTTAGGTTTGTCTGGAGTATGGGATCCATTTGCAGGGGCACCAGCAATAGGGGATGCCGTTTGCTTCTCCATGGTGTCGGCTGGCATTTTGGATTCAATTATAGAAAAGGTATATCCTTTTGGAGAAGTTGGAAAAGGTGGAAAAAAAGTTGCAAATATCACTGCGCCTTTATGTTTAGATCAAATCGTAACCCGTGTGAAGGATATCCTACGATAGTCACGCAGACGTGAGCAAGTCCCACTGATCAGCTATATCACTTGTTATCACCGAACTGTCATTGGAGTATAAGAACGTGCTTGGGTTCAGGCTCTGTCGGGCAGGTCGAGTCTGCTCTACCGCCGACACACGCCGGCGGTACTTATAGGTGGTTCGCATGCTCCCAGTTCGTGTGAAACCCTCTCTGCATTCTTTCCCACACTCGTCTCAGCCAATGGGCGTGCGGACTCACCCATTGGGCGCGGGGCAGACCGCTGATTGGACAACACCCCCGCGGGCTGTCAGTCACGCGCTGCTCAATCAGCCCTGGAGGGACAGGCAACAAAGCGGCGAGTGCAGTCGGTCTGGCTGTGAAGTGATAAGGGGAACTGGGGAAACGCGCTGGCGGTTTGCTTCCAACTTTTTCATACCCTTCAAGAATGTATGCTTTTTGTGTTCGCAAAGATTCTCGATGCTTTGAGATACTATCTAACTACAAAACCTCACCATGCTTGTAATGTTATGTTGCTATAAATAGCGTGTGTTTTATTCATGTCATTCCGAGTTTTTAATATTTCATTTCAATTACTTTTTAAATAGTCTATAACGTTTTTTCTTAGGTGATTGAAGGTAAGAATATAGCCTACGTTCAAAAAAGTGTGTGTGTGCTTTATTCTAAAGTACCAAATAAATACATTTTTTGCCTACTATGTTAAAGTTCAAGTAACTTTTACGCAAATATACGTAAAATGCCTTTTGTATTTTGATAAATGTAAGGGGAAATTGTAATAACTATACCTTAATACTTCAATGATATAGTTTAACATTTCAGTATGTGCCTCTAAGGAGAAAAACAGCTGTAATGACACGCGATACGGTTTGGAGCAGCACGCAGTAAACCAATGGCAGGCGGCCACTTTATGCAAATCTAACTGAGCTAGCTCTTATTGGCTGTGTGAACATCCATGTGTCAATAATTCCTGCGCGGGAGCTGTGAACGGGCGGGGGATGAGCGATGCGACATCTGTCCGCGTGCCAGTCGCACTGTGTGCGCCTGCTCCATGCACTTCAGCATCCACTGAGAGCACGTGCCGAAACTGGCTTCCCCGAGGGACTTTTCTCTAAAACTCGTTCATTTCTCTAGAGAATGGAAGCATTTTCTCCCAGTCTTCTGGCACGTAGACTAAAACTCGTTCATTTCTCTAGAGAATGGAAGCATTTTCTCCCAGTCTTCTGGCACGTAGATTATAATAACTATGGTATGCCTTATTCTCATATCTATCCATATAAACCAACAGGTCATTAGTTAGTCAAAGATAATGCAACAGAAAACATATTTGTATGGAAACATTTCAAATGAACAGGATGATAAAGGCCGTGTGTTATATAGTGTTATCTTCCAAATATAGCATACTCTTAAAACGATAGGCCTATAGGCTACAAGTCCTTGGAAAATGTTTTCCACATTACAAAATGTTGCAAGTTGCAACACTTGCAACATTATCGCTTGTAAGCAACAATGACAGCCTCAGCTGTAAAATGTTGGTAATCCCTTGAAGTCTAAATTAGTTTCGTGCCAAGGCCCGGAAGATCCTATATGAAAACTGATGAGTTGTTTAATTTCGGACATGTATACCTAATGTAGGTTACAACATTAGCCTAGCCTATATTATTGCAATTTCAGTATGCCATTAGGCTACAATACAATGCGGGGCACACAACACATTGAAAGCAGAAATATAATCACATAAAATAACGTAATGTAATAGCCTAACATAATAGCATAAATAATATCACTTTTCAGATTGACTAGGAGAATGGCATGAGAGAGCCTGAGTTTAGGAAAAGGACGCCATCTATTGGAAAAATGATTTGTCACTTTTCACATCCAGAATAGTGAGCTATGTGCTTTGTACCAAAGGTGTTCAGTGGTTTACCTCTCAAAAGTAGTGTACTGAAATATCAACGCCTAATCGGGAATGATTGTTAAAAAATAACACATCATTCTCATGCCAAACATTTCATAGCTGGGGAGGACAACATCTTTGAGTGCATTCGATGCATTGTGAATTCATCAAGAAGTGAAGGCAAGATGGGGGAAAAAAATACCTATTTGATGTGGACAAGCCTATCACTTGTCTCCAGTGCATGTATTTAACGCTGTATTTCTGACCATCTATACACATGATCAGAGAGGATGTATTTCTGCATAAATTGGCCACAAGGTGGCACAGTGTAGCCCACCTCACTAATTGAATCATTGAAATTAAATGGTTTAAAGTTAAGAACTTTGTCTTCTGCTGCACTGGAATATTTGTATACATGTTTTTGTTCAAAGTCAATATGACATGAATGAACATTTGATTTAAGGAAAAAGTCATGTATGCTTAATCATGGCAGAATGAAATATTCAGTAGAGAAACAGCCATTTATCCCAAAAAATGTAACAATCATTGATTTTTCTCAACTATCACTTAAAATAGAAACACACACTTCAATCAAATGAAGAAACAGTTCCATATCTAACAGACAAGTCCAGGTCACAATGGATGTATTACATCTATCTATCTATCTATCTATCTATCTATCTATCTATCTATCTATCTATCTATCTATCTATCTATCTATCTATCTATCTATCTATCTATCTATCTATCTATCTATCTATCTATCTATCTATCTATCTATCGATATATATATATATATATATATATATATATATATATATATATATACTATATATATATACTATATGGACAAAAGTATGTGGACACTTGCTCGTCGAACATCTTATTCTAAAATCACGGGCATTCATATGGAATTGGTCCCCCTTTGCTGTTATAACAGCCTCCACTCTTCTGGGAAGGCTTTCCACTAGATCTTAGACTATTGCTGCGGGGACTTGCTTCCCATTCAGCCACAAGAGCATTAGTGAGGTCAGGCACTGATGTTGGCCGATTAGGCCTGGCTCACAGTCGGCGTTCCAATTCATCCCAAAGGTGTTTGATGGGGTTGAGGTCAGGACTCTGTGCAGGCCAGTCAAGTTCTTCCACACCGATCTCAACAAACCATTTCTGTATGGACCTCGCTTTGTGCACGAGGACATTGTCATGGTGAAACAGGAAAGGGCCTTCCCCAAACTGTTGCCACAAAATTGGAAGCACAGAAGCGTCTTGAATGTCATTATATGCTGTAGCGTTAAAATGTCCCTTCACTGGAACTAAGGGGGCTAGTCCAAACCATAAAAAACAGCCACTAACCATTATTCCTCCTCCACCAAACCAAACTTTACAGTTGGCACTATGCTTTCAGGCAGTTAGTGTTCTCCTGGCATCCGCCAAACCCCGATTCGGACTGCCAGATGGTGAAGCGTGATTCATCACTCCAGAGAACACGTTTTCACTGCTCCAGAGTCCAATGGCGGCAAATTTTACACCACTCCAGCCGATGCTTGGCATTGTGTATAGTGATCATCGTATGCTTGTGTGCAGCTTGTCGGCCATGGAAACCCATTTCATGAAGCTCCTAACGATCAGTTCTTGTGCCGATGTTGCTTTCAGAGGTTCAGCTGTTTGCTCTTTAGTGAGTGTTGCAACCGAGGACTGACGATCTTTTTGCGTTACACACTTCAGCACTCTGCTGTCCCGTTCTGTGAGCTTGTGTGGCATACCACTTCACGGCTGAGCCATTGTTGCTCCTAGATGTCCACTTCACAATAACAGCACTTACAGTTGACTGGGGCAGCTCTAGCAGGGCAGAAATTTGACAGTGTCACTTTGAAAGTCACTGAGCTCTTCAGTACGGGCCATTCTACTACCAATGTTTCTTTATGGAGATTGCGTGTTGCATTTATATTTTTGTTCAGTATATACAAAAGAGTAATCTTAAAACCCCTGTCTGAGTTCATGGTCCAGAGTTCACCACAATTCTGTTGACAAAGCACCACATGTAATAAGAGTTTGTTAAGCTTTACTCCTGCCTAGAACCTGGTGGCATATCAGTCATTATTGGCAGACCACTGCCCACTAGGCCTACTTGCATTGGCATGTTTAGGGATTTTACTGTTTGAATGTTGTTGGATGACAACCCATGTGGCTAGTCTGGATTCTGTCTCCAATCTTTTTTTTTTTTTAACTTTCTGACCATTGAAATGACCAAATGATTCAAAAGCTTTTCAATTGACTCAGGAAGGCCAACTTGAAACAAATTAACATCCATTATTCCGTCTACATTCCGGCATTTCAAATGTGGACGTCTTTGTGGTACACAAGAAAGAAAACAGGAATCCCCCTCCAACTGGTTGAAACATTCCAAATGCCACCCATCATTATTACATCCCTGAAACACTTGTCGACACTGACAATACCAGCCGGCGGAATGCAGAGTACAGGAATCACTGTTGAGAACGGATCTAGCCTACATTCATCAAACAAGTTGAGCCAAAAGTACTTGCTGTTTGACTTAAGTTTATGAGGGGGTTAAGAAAACCGGGGAGATGAAAAGACCAACGAGTATGGGGCTGTGTTTTCAGATTAAACACAGTCCAGTAGACTGTTGTCTGAGTTTGGAGCGTGCTCAACAGCTCTTTTTCACTGGCGCCTGGTTAGTTTGTCTTTGGGTAATGAGCCACCCTCTGCTCTCCCCCATATCTGTGTGCAGTATACAGAAAATGTAGTAAATTATATCGGTATTAGCTGATGTTGATCAGCCAAGCCGCTCGCACACTCTTTAATTGCAGTGCTCGTACTTGTGTTAATCCTCAAACTATTGTAGTAACAATGCATGCAAAGGGGACTTGTGTATGTTCTTCCTCCAGATTGCCTACTGTGGCTACTTTACAGAGTCCAAACAAGGCAGAACGAGAGAAAAACAAAAAACCTGAACTTTATAAAATGACAAAAAAACAAAGATTATTACCCTCCAGGTGTCTAATGTTAGATAACTTCCCGGGCCAATTTCTCCGCTTTTAGAAAAAAGACATGATGAACTGTTCCCTTGTGATAATAGAATATGATTGACAGAGTGAGTACTTGCTGCTGGAAATGCTGACACAATGGCTTTGAGAGTGCAGGTGTAGCTCATTACCTTGAGGTTTGTTATCCTCTATGGGATCGGTGTCCCTAAACCGGGACAGTTGTTGCTCAATATGCGATAATGTGACTAGAATGACGCTGTAAACAACAGCCAATTCCGGGACATAGACATGTTTTATATGGGCAGAAAGCTTCAATTCTTGTTAATCTAACTGAACTGTCCAATTTACAGTAGCTATTATTACAAAAAAATACCATTCTATTGTTTGAGGATAGTGCACAACAACAAAACACTTTTATCACGGCAAGTGGTTTGATACGTTCACCTCTGAAGGTAATAATGTTCTTACATTCAGTAATCTTGCTCTGATTTGTCATCCTGAGGGCCCCAGAGATAAAATGTAGTGTAGTTTTGTTTGAAAAAAATCTATTTTTATATTCAAATGCAGGAACTGGGTTCTACGGTTTGACCCCACTGCTGTCTCTGGCAGATTTGGGTATGTCATTTTAAGCGGAAATTGAAAAAAAACTGTCCGAATGAAATAGGACTTTTTTTTAAACCGTTTTTTTAAACAGTCCATGGAAAGTAAAGACAGCAGTATTTTGGTAAGTGTTTTATGCTGTGGTTGATAGGTGAGGAAATGTGCCAAAATTGGGTGCAGACAGAAGTGTTCTTTCAACAAAACTTTGAACCATTAACAAAACAGTTCAAGACAGTAGGCTTAATTTCTTTCAACTACTAACAGAATTCTTAAACTAATATCCAAATGTGCTTTTACTTTGAGTGATTATATTTTCGGTTTTAGAACCAGACAGGGGAATAACAAATGACAGCATTACTCGTATACAAAGGACTTGAACCAGCCAAACTTAGCCCACTACTGCAGTGCAGCAACACGTTTCTTGAGTTGGATCCTTTTCTCCAACCAGACACAGCTGAAAAAGAACTCCTGTGGTTGCTGCATTCACCCCTTGAATTAAGTATTGGATTATGCAGAATATCAAAATATGCACGTCTGGAATCCTTACGAATCAAATTCAGTTGAGTAAACATTTAAGAGTAAACATATTGACTGATTTATTTTTAAAAGAAAGCCTCAGCTATTTCTCACTTAAGATATTGGCTAAAGATGTAAAGAGATTTTCTCTTGGCAGGGTAAGATATCTAATATGTATTGTTGCTAGGGATTTCTTAAGACTAGGCATAACTTGATGTATTAAAGTTTTTTTTTTACATCCCTCTTTGTATTGGTATTAAAACATATTATTTCCCTGGTCTAGCTGTTCTTGTTTGATGTATTACCAGCTCTGTTGGGTGTTTTATAAGATGTAAAAATTTGAATTCATTAATAAAAAGTGGGTGATATTTCTCATAGCGTGACGGGGGGTGACTGCATTCAAAGACTTCAAAGCTGAATGTTAGCACCACAAACGTGCGAGAGAGTGGTATTTTCCGTGGACTTTCACTTTATTCTTTCTTAATCTCATTACTCCTTGTATTGTTCTCGTACCTGAAAAAAAAAACTTGCCTCAATTATATTTGCTTCGCTTTTCAAGCAGTTTGTTGTCATTCTGCCATCTGCAGACCAGCATGTCCCAGAACAATGTGATGCATTCACAGAGCTTCCTTGGTTTTCTGAGCAGAGAGCGACTCCTTTCTCTCGCTTCTCAGCCCAATTCATGGCTTTCTTCTCCCTTTTAAGTGGGCTGTTGATGAGGTTAGCCTAATCAGATTAAGTCAACTCACATTGGTCGCCGCAGTTTGTTTTCCTTCCAAAGGCGTCCTGACATCTCCTATACGTTTTCTTTATCCTCCATCCTGCTTTTTTTGTGCACTTTTCATCAAGGCTTCCAACCAATTCCACCAAATCTTTTGAGCGCAGCTTCCAATGGACTCCTTTATAAACCTCAGTACCCCAATGATATAGGTTATTTAGAATGGGTCACTACACTGCAATACTTTGGGGGGAGCGCTTTAAAGTTGTGCAATGACGGATTTGGACATTTCCACTGGTGTCTGTGTAAAGAGGCTGAACAGCACACATTAGGAATATACAAAACACCAAATTCAATTCTGGAAATCGCTGGAACCTTTAATTTGATTCCCAAATAAATGTTTGAAGGATATTGTATTAACAACAAGACTTAACACAATTTTCCCTGATTTCAAGACACAGAGATAGGACCAATGTTTTCAATGCTGGTTGTTAACTAGTCTTTTAGTGCAATAAGCATCCATTGATTAGAGTGCATTAATAGATGTAAAAACTACACCAACTGAATTTAAACGGCTACAATTATCCACTTCATCATTCATGATTTTTGTTGAACATTTTAAATCTTTTAGGAACTTGATGTAAGTTGTAAACTTTCACCCGGAAGAAAATAGAAAAGTATTCCTGTCAACACTTGCCAATTCTACTAATGTGAAAGAGTAAAATGAGATGCACATGTTTTTTTGTTCTTTATTCTGCAAGGAAAGGAGGATAACTACGTTTTTTTTTACACAACATGGTATGTACTATATTTGTTTCTGTTCATTGAAGTCATGTTACCATTACAGTAAACTTTTCTTCAATTTGTTTTTACAATATTTTGTTATAGGCCTACATGACAAAGATATACCACTTAAATAGGCACGTAGGCTATTGTTGTGGACTGGACAACCTGGACACTAAACAAGTATCTTGATTAAGGTCAGCAAAATGCAATAATGTGTGTTAAAATAAAGCCAAATAATGTACTTGTTATCTCTTATTTTCCCTTATTACACCCTTTATTACACCAATGTCAATTTTATAAATAAAACAATTCTTGACAAAAGCAGTGTGAATCTCCTCAGTCCAATATGCCTCTAAAATCTGAATCTTTCTTTAGGATAATACATTGCAATATATGTCTTTTCAACAATTTAACTCAACGTTGATAATTATTCAGAGGTATTCCTGGTATTTGAACCCTGAGCAGAGATGCCCGTTTGTACCTATAACTGAACAATCTCTGCAGTTCTCATTGGTGGTGTGCTGTAACTTGATTCTCCCCCTAATAACAGGCTTACAAAGACAATGAGCACAATGAGTACAGAAGAGGCCTTTTCATGTGACTTAAGAGGCCTCCTTTGAGAAAAGACATGGCAGCACACTGACTGAATGGGGGCTGTCGAACCATTTAAAGTTAATGGATCTGAGAGTCTGTCGCCATAATTGCATTATAGGGTTTCAGCAGGCCTTTGAGTTCCACACTTACAACTTGGGCACACTAGTGCCCTTCATTCATATCAGCGCTCGGCACTGGAATTCACTATGACAGATATGGCACTGTTGAACAAGGTCCCCCTCTCCCTCCCACCTGCAAATTCCTAGGCTTAAAACAGAGTGTAGGCACGGCACAGACAATGTATCAAAATCAGAGGGAAAAGCACATCTGAAATTGAATTATTATAAAGGCCAGCTACAGTACATGGACTGCCTTTGCACAATGCTGTTTCTACACATGTTACTGGGCAATACGTTTCAGGATACTATTGTTAAAATGTTTATTTTGATGATAAAGTTTACTACTGCTATTACAATGTCTATCAAAACCATATGTGCAGTGGTCTATACGATAATATGTGTACAGTACCTTCAGAAAGGTTTCATACCTGGACATATTCCACATTTTGTTGTGTTAGAGCCTGAATTCAAAATGGATGACATTTATTTTTCCCCTCACCCATCTACACACAATACCCCATAACGACAAAATGAAAACATGTTTTTAGAATTTTTTGCAGATTTATTGAAAATGAAATACACTAAATCTCACATTTACATAACTATTCATTCCCCTTTGCTCTGACACTCTAAATTGAGCTCAGGTGCATCCAATTTCCTTAGATCATCCTTGAGACGATCCACCTGTGGCCAATTCAATTGTTTGGACATGATTTGGAAAGAAACAACTGTCTATATAAGGTCAATGTCAGAGCAGAAACTATAGATCTCCGAGTCAAAATTGTGAGGAGGCATATATATTGCACTCAGTAATTACTGGGACAGTGAAGCATTTTTTCTTCTTTTGGCTCTATACTCCCAAAGTTTGGATTTAAAATCAAACAAAGACTATGAAGTTAAAGTGAAGATTATCAGCTTTAATCTGAGTGTATTTTCATCCATTCCAGGTGAACCGTTTAGAAATTACAGCACTTTTTGTACATAGTACCTCACATTTTAGGGGAGCAAAATATTGGCTACAAATTCACTTATATGTGTATTAAAGTAGTACAAAGTGTAGTATTTGGTTCCATATTCCTAGCACGCAATGACTACGTAAAGCTTGTGAGGTTACACATTTGTTGGATGCATTTCCAGTCTGTTCTGGTTGTGTTTCAGATTATTTTGTGCCAAGTACAAATTAATGGTAAATAATGTATTGTGTCACTTTGGAGTCACTTTAATTCTAAATCATCGACTCAGAGGGTTTTGTCCAACATGTCTCTGGACCCACTCACTGTCACAGTCATACGCTGGACCTAGTTTTGTCCCATGGAATAAATGTGGTGGATCTTAATGTTTTTCCTCATAATCCTGGACTATCGGACCACCATTTTATTACGTTTGCAATTGCAACAAATAATCTGCTTAGACCCCAACCAAGGAACATCAAAAGTCGTGCTATAAATTCACAGACAACACAAAGATTCCTTGATGCCCTTCCAGACTCCCTCTGCCTACCCAAGGACGCCAGAGGACAAAAATCAGTTAACCACCTAACTGAGGATCTCAATTTAACCTTGCGCAATACCCTAGATGCAGTTGCACCCCTAAAAACTAAAAAAATGTCTCATAAGAAACTAGCTCCCTGGTACACAGAAAATACCCGAGCTCTGAAGCAAGCTTCCAGAAAATTGGAACGGAAATGGCGCCACACCAAACTGGAAGTCTTCCGACTAGCTTGGAAGGACGGTACCGTGCAGTACCGTAGAGCCCTTACTGCTGCTCGATCATCCTATTTTTCTAACTTAATTGAGGAAAATAAGAACAATCCGAAATTCCTTTTTAATACTGTCGCAAAGCTAACTAAAAAGCAGCATTCCCCAAGAGAGGATGACTTTCACTTTAGCAGTGATAAATTCATGAACTTCTTTGAGGAAAAGATTATGATTATTAGAAAGCAAATTACGGACTCCTCTTTAAACCTGCGTATTCCTCCAAACCTCAGTTGTCCTGAGTCTGCACAACTCTGCCAGGACCTAGGATCAAGAGAGACGCTCAAGTGTTTTAGTACTATATCTCTTGACACAATGATGAAAATAATCATGGCCTCTAAACCTTCAAGCTGCATACTGGACCCTATTCCAACTAAACTACTGAAAGAGCTGCTTCCTGTGCTTGGCCCTCCTATGTTGAACATAATAAACGGCTCTCTATCCACTGGATGTGTACCAAACTCACTAAAAGTGGCAGTAATAAAGCCTCTCTTGAAAAAGCCAAACCTTGACCCAGAAAATATAAAAAACTATCGGCCTATATCGAATCTTCCATTCCTCTCAAAAATTTTAGAGAAGGCTGTTGCGCAGCAACTCACTGCCTTCCTGAAGACAAACAATGTATACGAAATGCTTCAGTCTGGTTTTAGACCCCATCATAGCACTGAGACGGCACTTGTGAAGGTGGTAAATGACATTTTAATGGCATCGGACCGAGGCTCTGCATCTGTCCTCGTGCTCCTAGACCTTAGTGCTGCTTTTGATACCATCGATCACCACATTCTTTTGGAGAGATTGGAAACCCAAATTGGTCTACACGGACATGTTCTGGCCTGGTTTAGATCTTATCTGTCGGAAAGATATCAGTTTGTCTCTGTGAATGGTTTGTCCTCTGACAAATCAACTGTAAATTTCGGTGTTCCTCAAGGTTCCGTTTTAGGACCACTATTGTTTTCACTATATATTTTACCTCTTGGGGATGTTATTCGAAAACATAATGTAAACTTTCACTGCTATGCGGATGACACACAGCTGTACATTTCAATGAAACATGGTGAAGCCCCAAAATTGCCCTCGCTAGAAGCATGTGTTTCAGACATAAGGAAGTGGATGGCTGCAAACTTTCTACTATTAAACTCGGACAAAACAGAGATGCTTGTTCTAGGTCCCAAGAAACAAAGAGATCTTCTGTTGAATCTGACAATTAATCTTAATGGTTGTACAGTCGTCTCAAATAAAACTGTGAAGGACCTCGGCATTACTCTGGACCCTGATCTCTCTTTTGAAGAACATATCAAGACCATTTCAAGGACAGCTTTTTTCCATCTACGTAACATTGCAAAAATCAGAAACTTTCTGTCCAAAAATGATGCAGAAAAATTAATCCATGCTTTTGTCACTTCTAGGTTAGACTACTGCAATGCTCTATTTTCCGGCTACCCGGATAAAGCACTAAATAAACTTCAGTTAGTGCTAAATACGGCTGCTAGAATCCTGACTAGAACCAAAAAATTTGATCATATTACTCCAGTGCTAGCCTCTCTACACTGGCTTCCTGTCAAAGCAAGGGCTGATTTCAAGGTTTTACTGCTAACCTACAAAGCATTACATGGGCTTGCTCCTACCTATCTCTCTGATTTGGTCCTGCCGTACATACCTACACGTACGCTACGGTCACAAGACGCAGGCCTCCTAATTGTCCCTAGAATTTCTAAGCAAACAGCTGGAGGCAGGGCTTTCTCCTATAGAGCTCCATTTTTTATGGAACGGTCTGCCTACCCATGTCAGAGACGCAAACTCGGTCTCAACCTTTAAGTCTTTACTGAAGACTCATCTCTTCAGTGGGTCATATGATTGAGTGTAGTCTGGCCCAGGAGTGGGAAGGTGAACGGAAAGGCTCTGGAGCAACGAACCGCCCTTGCTGTCTCTGCCTGGCCGGTTCCCCTCTTTCCACTGGGATTCTCTGCCTCTAACCCTATTACAGGGGCTGAGTCACTGGCTTGCTGGGGCTCTCTCATGCCGTCCCTGGAGGGGACTCTCAAATTTATTTATATAGCCCTTCGTACATCAGCTGATATCTCAAAGTGCTGTACAGAAACCCAGCCTAAAACCCCAAACAGCAAGCAATGCAGGTGTAGAAGCACGGTGGCTAGGAAAAACTCCCTAGAAAGGCCAATACCTAGGAAGAAACCTAGAGAGGAACCAGGCTATGTGGGGTGGCCAGTCCTCTTCTGGCTGTGCCGGGTGGAGATTATAACAGAACATGGCCAAGATGTTCAAATGTTCATAAATGACCAGCATGGTCGAATAATAATAAGGCAGAACAGTTGAAACTGGAGCAGCAGCACAGTCAGGTGGAAGTTGAAACTGGAGCAGCAGCATGGCCAGGTGGACTGGGGACAGCAAGGAGTCATCATGTCAGGTAGTCCTGGGGCATGGTCCTAGGGCTCAGGTCCTCCGAGAGAGAGAAAGAAAGAGAGAAGGAGAGAATTAGAGAACGCACACTTAGATTCACACAGGACACCGAATAGGACAGGAGAAGTACTCCAGATATAACAAACTGACCCCAGCCCCCCGACACATAAACTACTGCAGCATAAATACTGGAGGCTGAGACAGGAGGGGTCAGGAGACACTGTGGCCCCATCCGAGGACACCCCCGGACAGGGCCAAACAGGAAGGATATAACCCCACCCACTTTGCCAAAGCACAGCCCCTACACCACTAGAGGGATATCTTCAACCACCAACTTACCATCCTGAGACAAGGCTGAGTATAGCCCACAAAGATCTCCGCCACGGCACAACCCAAGGGGGGGGCGCCAACCCAGACAGGATGACCACAACAGTGAATCAACCCACTCAGGTGACGCACCCCCTCCAGGGACGGCATGAGAGAGCCCCAGCAAGCCAGTGACTCAGCCCCTGTAATAGGGTTAGAGGCAGAGAATCCCAGTGGAAAGAGGGGAACCGGCCAGGCAGAGACAGCAAGGGCGGTTCGTTGCTCCAGAGCCTTTCCGTTCACCTTCCCACTCCTGGGCCAGACTACACTCAATCATATGACCCACTGAAGAGATGAGTCTTCAGTAAAGACTTAAAGGTTGAGACCGAGTTTGCGTCTCTGACATGGGTAGGCAGACCGTTCCATAAAAATGGAGCTCTATAGGAGAAAGCCCTGCCTCCAGCTGTTTGCTTAGAAATTCTAGGGACAATTAGGAGGCCTGCGTCTTGTGACCGTAGCGTACGTGTAGGTATGTACGGCAGGACCAAATCAGAGAGATAGGTAGGAGCAAGCCCATGTAATGCTTTGTAGGTTAGCAGTAAAACCTTGAAATCAGCCCTTGCTTTGACAGGAAGCCAGTGTAGAGAGGCTAGCACTGGAGTAATATGATCAAATTTTTTGGTTCTAGTCAGGATTCTAGCAGCCGTATTTAGCACTAACTGAAGTTTATTTAGTGCTTTATCCGGGTAGCCGGAAAATAGAGCATTGCAGTAGTCTAACCTAGAAGTGACAAAAGCATGGATTAATTTTTCTGCATCATTTTTGGACAGAAAGTTTCAGATTTTTGCAATGTTACGTAGATGGAAAAAAGCTGTCCTCGAAATGGTCTTGATATGTTCTTCTACATTAATGTAGAAGTGTTTATATTGTTGGGGCCTCCTGAGTGTTGCAGCGGTCTAAAGCACTAGAGGCATCACTACACATCTGGGTTCGACCCCGGGCAGTATCGCAACCTGCTGTGACCGGGAGACCCATGAGGCGGCGCACAATTGGCCTAGTGCCGTCCGGTTTAGGAGAGGGTTTATTTATATATTTCTTCCCTTTAGTGAAGAGATGGCCTCTGACGTAATTGCCAGAAATGCAGATTACACCAATCGTCTTTAAGCAGGTCTCAGTTGTTTATTTTAACATGCTTTCTCCATTCGTGTAGTGAAAAAGTTCATTCATTTCAAACTTGTAATGAAATGGTTGTGAATGAAATACCGGGGGGAAAAAACAAGGCAGAAAATGCAAATGTTTCATAATTTGGCTTGAGTTGACCTCGTGTCGAATCCATTTGGCCAAACCAAACAGATGTAATAGACAAAACAGGACTTTTCACAGGCTGTGGCTAATAGTGTTGGTTAAGTCAGACAAATGAACACAGAGCAGAAAAAGGACATTTCTCACTGCTTTACCTGGCTGAATACCATTCCAATGCATTTGATTTATTTTAAAAACAACTTGAGAACTTCACAAGCCAAATTATTCAAATTTAGATTGATGTTCCTCGTCTAGTTATTTTTTTTTGGGGGGGGGGGGGGGGGGTTACTCCTTTTGTCAAGAGGCAAAATCAAATGCAAATGAATCCTTTATGCATTTCCCTGTGAATAATTTGAAAGTCTTTGCACTTTTTATTGGCACCCGCCTCTAGCTAAACAAAATCATAAGAAAAGGTGGAGAATGCGAGCGTTTATCGACCAGTGGAGGAGAGAGATGACCCTGCTCTTGGGTTGACAAAGGGTCCTTTATGGCGGCCAAGTGTTTCTATGAAGCATGGGTATTCCACCCTGACTGACCAACACCACAGGAGACCCCAACACGTGCGAATGGTGCCCTCGGCAGAATCAGTTCTATTTACTCACATAAAGGGAAAGGGAAACCAACCAACCACATCTATGGCCAATATTCTCAGGGACAATCAGACAATCTGACAGGCCAGAACTAGAAGGACAGAGGACAGGATGCAGATTTGCTGGCAGACATTACTGTATTGTTGAGTGCATTCATAAAAATGGCAGCCATGAGAGATGGCTCACTAAAGGAATCGCTGTTGGCAATGAGGTTAAATGAAAATGTCAAGTTTACCAAGGGACTACAGAAATAACAATCCCTGAATCCCTCTCTTCGATCTTGGCCTCTATGCTATCCCACCGAGGTAAAATATTGGCCTCTATGCTCTCCCACTGAGGTAAAACCAAGGCCATACTAACTAACAGTACAAGTTCAGGTTTTACTGCATATTTTGATAAAAATAAATGAATAAATATATATATATATATATATATATATATGCAGCATGCAACAATTTCAAATATGTTACAGTTCATATAAGGAAATCAGTCCATTTAAATACATTCATTTGGACCTAATCTATCGATTTCACATGACTGGGAATACAGATATGCTTCTTTTGGTTCAGAGAAACCTTATAAAATGGTAGGGTGGTATACAGAAGATAGCCTTATCTGGTGTGACCACCATTTTCCTCATGCAGTGCAACACATTTAATTTGCATAGAGTTGATCAGGCTGTTGCTTGTGGCCTGTGGAATTGTTTCCCCACTCCTCTTCAATGGCTGTGTGAAGTTGCTGGATATTGGCGGGAACAGGAACATGCTGTCGATCCAGAATGCACACCATGGAAGAACTGGGACATTTTCAGCTCCAGGAATTGTGACATAGGGCCGTGCATTATCATTCTGAAACATGAGGTGATGGTGGTGGATGAATGACATGACAATGGGCCTCAGGATCTCGCCACAGTATCTCTGTGCATTCAAATTGCCATTGATAAAATGCAATTGTGTTCATTGTCCGTTAGCTTATAGCATCCTATCCCATAACCCCACAGCCACCATGGGGCACTCGCCCACACGACATACTGACAAATTCTCTAAAACAACATTGGAGTCAGCTTATGGTAGAGAAATTAACGTTACATTATCTGGCAACAGCTTTGGTGGACATTGCTGCAGTCTGCCAATTGTACACTCCCTCAAAAATTGAGACAGCTGTGGCATTGTGTTGTGAGACAAAACTGGCCATTCATTGTCCCCAGCACAAGGTGCACCTGTGTAATAATCATGCAGTTTAATCCGCTTCTTGATATGCCACACCTGTCAGGTGGATGGATTATCTTAGCAAAGGAGAAATGTTCCCTTACAGGAATGTAAACAGATTTGTGCACAATGAGAGATATTAGCTTTTTGTGCGTATGGAACATTTCTGGGACCTTTTATTTCAGCTCATGGAACATGGGACCAACACGTTACATGTTGCGTTTATATTTTTGTTAGTTGACAACCCAATCAGAGGCAGTCAGTAGAAGTCACCCTGGTCTGTCTCAGCTCTTCATGTATTTTAGTGTTTGCAGTCAATTCTGCGATCATATGGTCACCAAAGACGCCCTCAAATAAACCGTCCCCTCCCTTACTTCCTCACTCAATCCCTCTGAAGTGAAGGTTCACACACTTCCCAGTCTGTACTGTACGTTTAATTTTGGGGCAAACACTGGAGAGGAGATGATTTGTGTCCCTACAAACACTATGTATCAATCGGATCAAAAGCCTAAGAAACAAAAGCAGGGGCTGGCAGAGTCCAACAAAAGCTCTCATTAGTCACCTCTTCCCATTTACGCATATCACAGCCCTGTGTATATGGACGGAGATGTTTACACTGGAAATAATGGGCCTCATTCAGAAATTGTGAGCAACACAAATGTGCGTAAATAGTTAGTCAATAAAAACATTTATCCCTCTATGAATTCAGATTCCCAGAAGATTTGAACCAGTAAACGTACAATTTTAAGAGGTATAGAAATGTTCAGAAAATCTCCCATGGGGTTTGTCTATGCTTTTTTCATAATTACAAATATGCCAAGTACCAGTCAAAAGGTTTGGACACACCTACTCATTACACGGTTTTTCTTACATGTTCTTATTTTTTACATTGTAGAATAATAGGGAAGACATCCAAACTATGAAATAACACATTTGGAACCATGTAGTGACCAAAAAAGTGTTAAACAAATCAAAATATATTTTATATATGATGTTCTTCAAAGTAGCCAACCTTTGCCTTGATGTCAACTTTGGCATTCTCTCAACCAGCTTCATGAGGTAGTCACCTGGAATGCATTTCAATTAACAGGTGTGCCTTGTTAAAAGTTAATTTGTGGAATTTCTGTCCTTTCTGTTTGAGCCAGACAGTTGGGTTGTGACAAGGTAGGGTGGTATACAGAAGATAGACTTATTTTGGCAAGAAGAACTCAAATAAATAAAGAACTCAAATAAGCAAAGAGAAACAACAGTCCATCATTACTTTAAGACATGAAGGTCAGTCAATCAAGGAATATTTCAAGAGCTTTGAAAGTTTCTTCAAGTGCAGATGCAAAAAAAGAGTTACCTCTGCTGCAGAGGATACGTTCATTAGAGTTAACTGCACCTCAGATTGCAGACAAAATAAATGCTTCACAGAGGTCAAGTAACAGACACATCTCAACATCAACTGTTCATTGGAGACCGCGTGAATCAGGGCTTCATGGTCGAATTGCTGCAAAGAAACACACCAATAAGAAGAAAAGATCTGTCCTTTGGTCTGATGAGTCCAAATTTGAGATTGTTGGTTCCAACTGTCATGTCTTTGTGAGACGCATAGTAGGTGAACGGATGATCTCCATATTTATGGTTCCCACCATGAAGCATGGAGGAGGAGGTGTGATGGTGCTTTGTTGGTGACACTATCAGTGGTTTGTTTATTTGCAATTCAAGGCACACTTAAACAGTATGGCTTCCACAGCATTCTGCAGCGATACACGTATGGCTGTGTGAATCAGTCCTACTAAAGGACACCAATAATAAGAAGAGACTTGCTTGGGCCAAGAAACATAAGCAATGGACCGGTGAAAATGGAACTGTGAAAATGTGTCCTTTGGTCTGGAGTCCAAATTGGCGAGTTTTGGTTCCAATCGCTGTGTCTTTGTGAGACGGTGTGGGTGAACGGATGATCTCTGTGTATTTGTTTATTTCCCACCGTAAAGCATGGAGGAGGTGGTGTGGAGGTGCTTTGCTGGTGACACTGTCTGTCATTTATTTAGAATTCAAGGCACACTTAACCAGCATGGCTACCACAGCATTCTGCTGTGATGCGCCATCCCTTCTTGTTTGGGCTTAGTGGGACTATCAATTATTTTTCAAAAGGACCATGACCCAAAACACACCTCCAGGCTGTTTAAGGGCTATTTAACCAAAAATGAGAGTGATGGAGTGCTGCATCAGATGACCTGGTGTAACAGTATAACTTTAGACCGTCCCCTCGCCCATACCCGGGCGCGAACCAGGGACCCTCTGCACACAGACAACAGTCACCCACGAAGCATCGTTACCCATCACTCCTCAAAAGCCGCGGCCCTTGCAGAGCAAGGGGAACCACTACTTCAAGGTCTACGATTGAAATGCTATTTAGCGCGCACCACCGCTAACTAGCTAGCCGTTTCACATCCGTTACACTGGCCTCCACAATCACCCGACCTCAACCCAATTGAGTTGGTTTGGGATGAGTTGGACCGCAGAGTGAAGGAAAAGCAGCCAACAAGTGCTCAGCATATGTGGGTACTCCTTCAAGACTGTTGGAATAGCATTCTTCATGAAGTTGGTTGAGAGAATGCCAAGAGTGTGCAAAGCTGTCATCAAGGGTGGCTACTTTGAAGACCCTAAGAAATATTAAATATATTTAGATTTGTTTAACACTTTTTTGGTTACTACATGATTCCATATGTGTTATTTCATAGTTTTGATGTCTTCGCTATTATTCTACAATGTTGAAAATAGTAAAAATCAAGAAAGACCTTTGCATGAGTAGGTGTGTCCAAACTTTTGACTGGTACTGTATATGATGATAAATTAGGCCCACTGTAGACTGTAAGTGAACAAGGAATGGGCCAAAAAAATAGGCAAAAAAAACTAGTAGGTTATAGTCACTGTAAAATAATAGGTGTCCAGAGACCCAAAATGTGCTTCTTTTTTAATCTTGTAATAAAGCAACACCCCCTCTCCCAGCTCCACTTTCCCACACATGCACACACTCCTACCAAAGTTCAGACTCAAATGTGTGATCCTCAATAAGCAGCGTCATAGCCATCCTCCTCTCCCTGTGATCCCTGCCTCTCCCATCTCCAGCCCCCTGCCTGCGGCTGACCCTGTGTGTACCCGGCCGTCGGGCCCCCTGTGGGTCCTCTCCCAGGCCAGGGAGGCCCACATTGGAGTTGCGATTCGGGCTCATTAGCGTGGCCCACCTGGAGGCTTGCCGGGGGCCGGCAGAGGGCCCGGGCCCTTGATCTGTGGTCTATGAGCAGCGGTGTGACATACTGGGGCTGGCCTACCGGGCTAACATCATAGCCCAACCCAACACAGCACACATCCTGTGGAATAAAGAGCCCCCTCCAGCCTTCAGCCAACTGCAGCCAAATCACTTTAATTGTCCCTACACCCAAAACAAGCCACCCTACTCGCTCTCTCTTTTTACTCCACCCAGAGCTCCCTTTCACCCACCTCAAACACAAACTGTTAAGAGGAAATACAGGACATGCATTTTGCTTTGGTTTTTAACTGTTGTTGTTAGTGATCTCATTGTTACAGATTTGCATGACATACTGGTGAAAATGGTTGTGTTTTGTGTAATTCCTTTTCATGTTTTGGCAGCTTAGGAATGCTTATTCGGCTTTTCGGCTACACACTTTCCCTCCTCATTGACAAACGTTTTCCAAAACATTGTGTTTTTTATGTGTTAGTGGAGCTCTGACTCCATGGGTAAATCTTAAATCTCTTTCCTTGATTCCTTACATCACTGATTCCTTTTTCGTTATCACATCCTTGAGCCAAATCAGTAAGGAAATCAGAAAGGGAGAGCACTTTCCATCCACAATCGGCTATAGTCTAGGAGGCAGTGTGTTTTAGTGAATATTTTAATTCTTTAAAAAAAAGATTGCAGCAGACAACCCAGTCAGTGGCAGTCAGTAGCAGTCTCCCTGGTCTGTCTGAGATCTTATGTTACTGTAAGCAGGCAATTCTGGGACCATACTGTAACCAAAAATACCCTCAAACCAACCCTTCCATCCCTTACTTCCTCACTCCCTCAGAAGTGAAGGTTCACACACCTCCCAGCTGGCCGGGGGCCAGGAGAGGGTTCAGCACTTGATCTGTGGTCTATGAGCAGCGGTGTGCCATACTGTCTGGCTGGGGTTGGCCCGCTGGGCTAACACCATAGCCCAACCCAGCCCAGCAGCCCAGCCTGTGGAATAAAGAGCCCCCTCCAGCCTTCAGCCAAGTGCAGCCAAATCACTTGAATTGTGCCTACAGCCAAAACAAGCCACTCTTCTCTCTCTCTCTCTCTCTCTCTCTCTCTCTCTCTCTCTCTCTCTCTTTACTCCACCCTCCACTCCCTTTCATCCACCCTCCACTCCATCCTCTTCGACAAACATTGTTTACTATGAGTTTGCTGTGTGTTAGTGGTGTTCTGACTCCCTGGGTGAATCTTAAATATCTTTCCTTGATTCCTCACTTCCCTGATTCCTTGGAAACAACCCCTAGCCTCTAGGGCTAGCCGCTTATGGAGATCTAAGAGGATTGGACAGGAGTAAGCAATATGGCAATAATTCCACCCAGCCTATCAGAGGGCAAAGTGGAGCTATTACCAATTACCACATTGCTTAAATCTATTAAATTCTCTCTAATCCCCTCAAGTGTTTAAGGGGTAGGTTCCTTTGCTGGACAGGGCCATCGATTCCTCATCTCATCTCAACAAGAGTATATATTTCCTGAAGTATACTACATGCTAATACTGATATAACCAGAAACGTATACTATTAGGTTACTGACAGCACATCACTTCTTTCACTCAGATTTTCAAAATTAGTTCACCTATCTAGGTTCCTGAAAAGAGGATGATTCCCTTTAAAATGTAAACCACCCTTTAAACCCCACAGGTGCCCTCTGGCACAGTGTTTGCAACCTAATGACAGATTTGAGTTTAAAGTAACAGCAGGGAGGACATTATGGTTTAGTCAGTTAGCAAACACAGCAGCTATGCTCCCCAGGCATCCGGTGCCCCCCAGGCTCAATGTCCTACCATGTCACAGCCTCAGGTGAGAGCCTCTGAAGTTCCACTAGACCATGTCAATACACTAGCTAAGAATGATCAGGGCAGGACAAATCTACTGTATCTGAATGGTAAAACTTTCATGACTGACTTAAACAAAGAAAAGGTTGAATTTTGTCAACTAAATAGTTAACTGCAGTCGAGAGCAGGTTAACTTCATTAAATAGCACAATATAATATAATGACGCCACTGAAGATCTCAATGACAACCAAACAAAAGAGGTTTGGATTGGTTCCTGCCTAGGCCTATATATTGCAGTTCCATGTGGATATAATCATCACATCGTTCCCATCATTAATTCTAGATAAAGTCTAGGCAACACTGACGTTAAAGCAGTAGATCACATAAAACACTAAAAAGGGGGTTAGAAATCTAAATATATATATGCACAGTGAAAAAGTGTACACAAACATCCCAGTCCAGGGCTAGCATATCAATGGCTATTTGCATTAGCATGACTCCCCAGGCTTTCTCCTTCAATAAGACCCTTCTGAAAGGCTGACTAAGCACATTCCACCTGCTGTTGAAAGGGCTCCCATGATCTCCCTCTGCTGCACCTCAGCAGTGCCCCGCAGCCAGCTGGCCATGCACCACCACCAGCCCTGGGGCGAACCTGGCTACAGCTAACCCATTTTCACACCGCAGGGGCCACCCTCCCCTCCACAGCCTCCACTGTCACACACACTACACTGTCACTCCCACACAAATCCCTCACACATTCAAACAATACATACACACACATGTTCGCATACCGACACAACACAAACATACACGCACACTTTTACATTCATCATTTGCTACTACTCTGCTCTTTATTTTACTCTTATTATTATCTAACTTGATGTCTGTTCACTTCACCCTGCCTTGATGAACATACAGTGCCTTGCGAAAGTATTCGGCCCCCTTGAACTTTGCGACCTTTTGCCACATTTCAGGCTTCAAACATAAAGATATAAAACTGTATTTTTTTGTGAAGAATCAACAACAAGTGGAACACAATCATGAAGTGGAACAACATTTATTGGATATTTCAAACTTTTTTAACAAATCAAAAACTGAAAAATTGGGCGTGCAAAATTATTCAGCCCCCTTAAGTTAATACTTTGTAGCGCCACCTTTTGCTGCGATTACAGCTGTAAGTCGCTTGGGGTATGTCTCTATCAGTTTTGCACATCGAGAGACTGAAATCTTTTCCCATTCCTCCTTGCAAAACAGCTTGAGCTCAGTGAGGTTGGATGGAGAGCATTTGTGAACAGCAGTTTTCAGTTCTTTCCACAGATTCTTGATTGGATTCAGGTCTGGACTTTGACTTGGCCATTCTAACACCTGGATATGTTTATTTTTGAACCATTCCATTGTAGATTTTGCTTTATGTTTTGGATCATTGTCTTGTTGGAAGACAAATCTCCGTCCCAGTCTCAGGTCTTTTGCAGACTCCATCAGGTTTTCTTCCAGAATGGTCCTGTATTTGGCTCCATCTATCTTCCCATCAATTTTAACCATCTTCCCTGTCCCTGCTGAAGAAAAGCAGGCCCAAACCATGATGCTGCCACCACCATGTTTGACAGTGGGGATGGTGTGTTCAGGGTGATGAGCTGTGTTGCTTTTACGCCAAACATAACGTTTTGCATTGTTGCCAAAAAGTTCAATTTTGGTTTCATCTGACCAGAGCACCTTCTTCCACATGTTTGGTGTGTCTCCCAGGTGGCTTGTGGCAAACCTTAAACAACACTTTTTATGGATATCTTTAAGAAATGGCTTTCTTCTTGCCACTCTTCCATAAAGGCCAGATTTGTGCAATATATGACAGATTGTTGTCCTATGGACAGAGTCTCCCACCTCAGCTGTAGATCTCTGCAGTTCATCCAGAGTGATCATGGGCCTCTTGGCTGCATCTCTGATCAGTCTTCTCCTTGTATGAGCTGAAAGTTTAGAGGGACGGCCAGGTCTTGGTAGATTTGCAGTGGTCTGATACTCCTTCCATTTCAATATTATCGCTTGCACAGTGCTCCTTGGGATGTTTAAAGCTTGGGAAATATTTTTGTATCCAAATCCGGCTTTAAACTTCTTCACAAGAGTATCTCGGACCTGCCTGGTGTGTTCCTCGATCTTCATGATGCTCTCTGCACTTTTAACGGACCTCTGAGACTATCACAGTGCAGGTGCATTTATACGGAGACTTGATTACACACAGGTGGATTGTATTTATCATCATTAGTCATTTAGGTCAACATTGGATCATTCAGAGATCCTCACTGAACTTCTGGAGAGAGTTTGCTGCACTGAAAGTAAAGGGGCTGAATAATTTTGCACGCCCAATTTTTCAGTTTTTGATTTGTTAAAAAAGTTTGAAATATCCAATAAATGTCATTACACTTCATGATTGTGTCCCACTTGTTGTTGATTCTTCACAAAAAAATACAGTTTTATATCTTTATGTTTGAAGCCTGAAATGTGGTAAAAGGTCGCAAAGTTCAAGGGGGCCGAATACTTTCGCAAGGCACTGTATCTACCTCAAGTACCTCGTACTTCTGCACATTGATCTGGTACTGGTACTCCCTATATTTACTGTCTGTATACTGTAACTAAGAAAGTAATACTAAGTGTATGTTGTGGGGTAAGCTGTTAGTAGCCCATGTGTCTCACCCTACGAATTTGGTCCCTCTCCCCCACAGAACTTAGCCTATACTGTTCTGACATGGTGGTACACATGTAGCCTATAGCTAGTTTTAGAGAAATGTCATCATCGAATATTGTAAAAGCTTTCATTGTCTGCTTATATGCCCACTTTATTAATCCTACGCTTCTGACTTGGTGTACAGGGAGAATACTGTAAGAACGGCCCTTGTTCTGAATTCTGTCTCTGTCCAGTTCAAAAGTACTGAACAAATAGGTATATTGTCCGTCCGAGCTCGCTCATTAATGTCTTAATCGCAATTACAGCTTGCCTCTTATCCACCCATCGTTCCCTTATGCCATAGTTTGTACATCTCAATTGTTTTATTGCTTATATAGGTCTCTCTCATTAGTATCTTATTCATCATTTTAGGCAATGTTGGAATGATCCATTTCTTTGTTTTGCTTACTGTGTGTGTTATAATTAGCTCATGTGCTTTTCTCCATGAGGAGGGGATACTATAATGTTGGGTCTGTAAACATGTTTGCAAGTTAAAGTTCAGTAATAGACCCGTGTAATTCCAGTTGATATTACGAGGGTTGTTTTGTTTTCGCAATGCGTTGTCTGTGAGTCTGTATAGGCCTGTTGTCTAAAAAAGTGGATCCTCGTGATTGTATTTTCCTTCCTTTTTAGACCAAGTAGGCAAAAATAAATACTTCAAATGGTCTCTTTCTCAAGAAGAGTAAAGTTAACGCCTCAACATATTGCTGAATTTATCTTAAATAACACCTATCTTAATTTCTGTCTGTATCCATTTTAAAAGTGCTGAACAAAAAGTCCTACCTCGTCGCATCTCGTTTGCTAGCACTTGCTTATACTTAGAACTTAGCGCTCTGATATCAGAACAAACATTATGAATCTACTGAATAGAAATGTAATAATGTTTCTGTATGGTTCAAAAGTCAAAACTCATCTTGGTGTTTGTTATTATTGAAGGAGAATGCATTTTTTATCGAGTTACACAAATCCACAAGGAGTCAGCAGAAACCATATTTATTTATGCAAGTCAGTCATATCAGCTCTGGTTTTTAAAAAGGCAGTAAATGAGACTGAATTCACTTTTTCGCTGCCAGATGAGGTTCCGCTGATAGCCAGGTGTAGCGATGGTAAGGATTCACTTCACGGTGCTGCAAAGAAAGCTCCTCTGTCGGGACAGCTTTATGTAGGCGCTAACAGTTTGTGGGCACCGTTTGGCACCGTTATAGTGCAATTAATGTACTGTTAGTGTTTTGTTATGTAGTGGCTTTGCTGGCATGCATTTAAAAGAAATTGTTGAGTTTGCCTCACCAAGATTTATATGCTAAAATAGCCACTGGCCTTAGGTAATATTCAAACGGCCGTCACCTTAGCATTCGCATTAGCCACAGCTCTGGCCTCTGACAGAGAGCACGAGGGGAGCAGTAAGCATATGGTCAGCTCTGCATCAATCCCCCTAGTGTTTGAAGACTCCCCAAGGCCTGGAGGGGGATTGAGACGTCACGCTCCCTCTTTACTAGATTAGAGCTAATAATCTCTCAATAAGGAGACTTTACAACAGGAGTGTAAAACAGGCAGTCCTCGGGGGTTGGTTCCACTGTGTTTTTCCAAGCCTTTTTGTCTTGCTGACTTATTTTATGACAGCAAGTAACAGTCAATGTTCCTCCCCCAACTTTCCCCTAATCATTTGTCAGCAAATGGGTACTTTTTAAGTATATGACACATCTGTACTTGGAAGTCACTAGCTGGATTTAACAATGAATGCACAAATTAAAGAAGATATTGATTATTAGTACATTTTCAGATATACAGTCATTGATTGATGAGTGGGAATATCTCAGAGAGTCTATCCGGTATGAGTGGAGAAGAGATATTTTGGAGGTGTGTTTGTCTGCAATGCTCAGCTGGTACAGTAGTTTGTTACACAGCACTGTGTTGGACAGCACCAGCAGGACCCCTAGTTCCTAGCAGATCCACTTCTAATTACACTAAATGAAAGTCCTGACAAAGACTAAATTACCCAGCTAAAGGTCACCAGATGAAGGCTCTGCTCTCTGCTAGTTTGTGTGTCTCTCTCTCTCTTGCTTACATACAAATACAGACAGACAGACACTTAGGGACTAGCCACAAAGTGCAGGCTAACACACATACGCAATATCCTTTTCATCTCTCCACTCATTGAGCCCTTCTGTCTCTGCTATTTTGCCTCTATTTTGCCTCTTACACACGCACCCAAAGTAGCCAGTGAAGGAACCCAGTGACTAGCCACAAAGCGCAAGCTAACACATACAATATCTCTCTCCACTCATAGAGCCAATGGCTGTGACCTCTTTCACAGAATATAATTCTGAGCTAATGTCCCATGTCAAAGACCCACCCAGCCAACTGACTAATTTCAACCAAAAGCAGTTCAGAATTACAACAGATACATTCCTAAACAGTGATGAATCAGTACAGACTACACTGCTTGTTAATACATTTTGACTATGTATTCAAACCAAACAGCCACTGAACTACATAAAACATAGTTAGCCAACTGTAACCAGGATACCATCTCTCTCAGCATGGGCACGTTTTGATTAAAACCAGGAAAAATGACACCATTGTTGAAGGTTGCATTTCCCCCCAACAGCATATTGTGGAGGATGCCCCTGGTTACCTTCCTGGGAAAGTAGTGCCAGGCTCATAATGAAGCAGGGACTCCTGCTGGAGCGGTGATTAGGACGAGATGCCTTGGCTATGAGACTGCTAGACCACACGTCAGCACAGTTTTCGTCCCTGCAGGGCTGAAGTCATTCACTGTAACACAACACTGACCGCGGAAAGGCTGAGATCTTGCACACTCTCCTCTCATTTATGTGGAGCTCTAGCAGCAGAAGCAGGAAGGAACCCCAGAGATGAAAGATATTACATGGTGAAGGGTGGGGGGGGGACTTTGAAGGCAGATTTGTAAGGCTAGACAGGGTTTTACCACACTGCGCTACCATTGCATGCAGCTAGCAGCATAAAAAGAAAGTAGAGTACTAACGCGTTCAGAGATGTGTTGGAAAGTGAATTTGTTGTCAGTCAGGCAGGTTTTATGTGATTGAGAAAGATGGCAATAAGCTTGTATAGGCTATTGCTAGTGTTCTGCACAAACTCAAATGACAAAACAGCAGCCAAAAGATTATTACCGGATCATACATTTCCTCAGATAGAGAAGTGAATAATACTAATATATATGTATTTATGTCAGAATTATGTAGCAACTCTGACAGTTTCTATATGCAGATCAATATTAGTTTGTTTGGGTCCTGTCCTGACCATCACTCTGGGGCAACATGTTTGGGAGATAATGACATTCCAACCAGGAGACAACCACAGTCTCCATACCTGGTTAAAGGACCAAAACAACGTTCCACGGCTTGACCATGTCTCTGCCGACCTTATGCCAGACAGCCGACTAGAAATGCCAGGAATGCTAGACTGCAGCTCGATAGGATACCATGTTCCCCTGATTGGCTACTGGTGGGCAGAGCCACAGTTCACGATGAGTTCCCACACAATAGGGACAAGACATTTATGACTCTTTGGCCATGGAAAAAATTAGAGTGGTTCACACTCGGGACACACCGGTGCTGTAACCCCGCCGACACCCCTGGAATGGGGCTGCTCTGCTTGATACCCTGACATTTTTGAGCAGAGGAGATGAGTTTACAGGGATGGAGAAAGGGTCTCCCCACAGTGCCTAACGAGCCTGTCCCATTTGGGGTGATTTAAGTGGCCGGTTATTACCTTTCCCAGCCATTGTCTCTGCTCTTATAGGCCACTGCCTTTAATCATTAGCCTCAACACTCATTAGGTTGCAGTCAGCAGAATTTCTGTATGGCATTATTCTACTGGCATGTGGCATGTGAAAACGACAAACCGGAAACTAGGCAACCCAAATTAAAATGTCGAGGATATTCCACTTCAAATGAATTGATAACCCCATAAAACTTTCCCACAAACATATTTCAGAGTCTCCCTTATTGTACCCCATATGCGACATTACTACAAACCTCGTAGGCATAGGCTTCAGGCCTACATTTCAGTAGAGCCTATGGGAAATTTACATTGTAGGACTATTTGTTCTTTGCAAGTCGTCTGCGAGAGAAAAGCAACACAGTAATTTGATGGCAAATGCAGACAAATGATAACTGTGGGTAACAATGCAGGTAATTTTGTTTACTTTGTTCGTTCTCAAAACAACAGCATAACATGAGTGCTTCTGGTTTGTCGCAATTGTAAATAGTTTATGGTGAGGGCACATTGAGAACCATTGATTGAGTAGCCTACAATGCAACATGCACTGCTGTCTTACACCAGAAAGTATTCAAAGTTACTAGTAGCGATCCGTCATTCAGGGCCTTTTGCATGTTATTTTGGCAATAATACGTGTCACATATCAGTTTGCAATCAAGCAATCCATTTTTTTTATCTGTGAGTTAAAAAAGCTGGATACAACTTGGTCTCTTTTTTGCTTTCTTGAGTAAGGCAGCTCCAAAATACATGTGTTTCAGCCTTGCTCAGTGCTTTCTGTAGTAGTGGGGAAGCCAATGGAAAATACGGAGCATAGGGTTTGGTAATGTTCTCTCGTTGCACCGTGATTGAGTAATGTTCTCTAGTTGCGCCAGGATTGGCTCATTGTTCTGTCACTCATTGGGACACTACCTCACAGCCTAATCTAAGGGTAGAGCTCGAAAATTCAAGCCCCTTGGGTGCTGCCATGGAGTTACATTAGAAGTGCCCATCCAAGAAGCCTCAAGGTTATTGGCCACAGATAAAATTACGTTAAATCACATTATCTACAGTAGCTTTGATTGGACTGATCATGTCAACATCATACTTTCAAAACCTTAGCTAGCAAGCTAACAGTCATCATCATGAGTCAAGTCGACAAGTCGGCAAATGCGTTTTAAACCTTGTCATAGAAATAAAGAATAGAAATGATAGACAAAAAGTATTGGTGCTCATCGGCCATTGGACAAACATTATACAACCAGTTGGAAATCGCAAATTCAACAATGAGTGGTTTGGAAGGAATTAGTGGCTAACTGCAAGCATTGCAAAGCAATCACCAGCCTGCTATTCAGTGGCGTGGGCGTGTATTCCCAAGTCTGGGTTAAATCCTACTTTTCCAAGCTTAAAATGATAAACATTCACCATTGGCCATGCTGTGAATCCAGCATGATGTCTGCCGCACTCAAAACAACTGTTTACTCCGAAGAAAACTGTGAACTCTGGGAAAAAACTAACTACGACTGGGAAAAAACGTTTTGAACGGTCATCCAACTTGGAATTGTAAGGAACTGGGGCCTCTTTCTAGACCTACGACCTGAAGATCACTGACGTTTTCATGATTAAACCTTGTTTTTTTCAGAGTTCCTAGTTGTCTTGAAAGCACCATAAATCCAGAGATTGCCAGACTTTGATGACAAAACTTGTCCACGAAGGACCGCTGCGCCACCTTCTTGTTCAAGTGAGCACAGCACAACAAGGTGAGTCCAAAAATGTATTGTATGCTGCTGCATAAATATTGTAATATGCCAGGGAGATATGTATACTGTAGCTAAGAAAGTAATATGAAGTGTATGTTGTGTAGTAAGCTGTTCGTAGGCTATGTGCCTCTCCCTAATAATTTGGTCCTTTTTCCCCCTCTTCATTTTGCCTACTGTTCTGACTTGGTGGTGCACATGTAGCCTATAGCCTGTTTTAGAGAAATGTAATCAACAAATATTGTAAGAGTTATCATTGTCTGCGTAAATGCCCCCTTCATTTATCCTACGTTTCTGACTTTGTGTAGAGTCGTGGCCAAAGGTTTTGAGAATGACACAAATATTAATTTTCACAAAGTCTGCTGCCTCAGTTTGTATGATGGCAATATGCATGTACTCCAAATGTTATTAAGAGTGATCAGATGAATTGCAATTAAATGCAAAGTCCCTCTTTGCTATGCAAATGAACTGAATCCCCCAAAAACATTTCCACTGCATTTCAGCCCTGCCACAAAACGACCAGCTGACATCATGTCAGTGATTCTCTCGTTAATAACACAGGTGTGAGTGTTGACGAGGACAAGGCTGTAGATCACTCTGCCATGCTGAATGTTCGAATAACAGACTGGAATAACAGACTGGATGCTTCAAAAGGAGGGTGGTGCTTGGAATCATTGTTCTTCCTCTATCAAATATGGTTACCTGCAAGGAAACACGTGCCGTCATCATTGTTTCGCACAAAAAGGGCTTCACATGCAAGGATATTGCTGCCAGTAGATTGCACCTAAATCAACCATTTATCAGATCATCAAGAACTTCAAGGAGAGCGGTTCAATTGTTGTGAAGAAGGCTTCAGGGCACCCAAGAAAGTCCAGCAAGCACCAGGACCGTTTCCTAAAGTTGATTCAGCTGCGGGATCGGGGCACCACCAGTACAGAGCTTGCTCAGGAACGGCAGCAGGCAGGTGTGAGTGCATCTGCACGCACAGTGGGGTGAAGACTTTTGGAGGATGGCCTGGTGTCAAGAAGGGCAGCAAAGAAGCCACTTCTCTCCAGGAAAAACATCAGGGACAGACTGATATTCTGCAAAAGGTACAGGGATAGGACTGCTGAGGACTGGGGTAAAGTAATTTTCTCTGATGAATCCACTTTCCGATTGTTTGGGGCATCCGGAAAACCACATGTCCGGAGACGACAAGGTGAGCACTACCATCAGTCCTGTGTCATGCCAACAGTAAAGCATCCTGAGACCATTCATGTGTGGGGTTGCTTCTCAGCCAAGGCAGTGGGCTCACTCACAATGATGCCTAAGAACACAGCCATGAATAATGAATGGTACCAACACATCCTCCGAGAGCAACTTCTCCCAACCATACAGGAACAGGTTGGTGACGAACAATGTCTTTTCCAGCATAATGGAGCACCTTGCCATAAGGCAAAAGTGATAACTAAGTGGCTCGGGGAACAAAACATTGATATTTTGTGTCCATGGCCAGGAAACTACCCAGACCTTAATCCCATTGAGAACTTGTGGTCAATCCTCAAGAGGCGGGTGGACAAAAAAACTAAACAAATTCTGACAAACGCCAAGCATTGATTATGCAAGAATAGGCAGCCATCAGTGGCCCATAAGTTAATTGACACCATGCCAGGGTGGATTGCAGAGGACTTGAAAAAGAAGGGTCAACACTGCAAATATTGTATCAACTTCATGTAATTGCCAATAAAAGCCTTTGACACTTATTTTAATTTTATTTTTATTTCACCTTTATTTAACCAGGTAGGCTAGTTGAGAACAAGTTCTCATTTGCAACTGCGACCTGGCCAAGATAAAGCATAGCAGTGTGAGCATACAACAAAGAATGAAGTTATGAAGTGCTTGTAGTTATACTTCAGTATTCCATCTGACAAAAATATCTAAAGACACTGAGGCAGCAGACTTTGTGAAAATTTATATTTGTGTCATTCTCAAAACTATTGGCCATGACTGTACAGGTAGAACATTGCTCCAGTTTCAACTGTTCTGCCTTCTTATTATTCAAACATGCTGATCATTTATGAACATTTGAACATCTTGGCCATGTTCTGTTTTAATCTCCACCCGGCACAGCCAGAAGAGGACTGGCCACCCCACATATGCTCTCTCTAATTCTCTCTTTTTTTCTCTTTCTCGGAGGACCTGAGCCCTAGGACCATGCCCCAGGACTACCTGACATGATGACTCCTTGCTGTCCCCAGTCCATCTGACCGTGCTGCTGCTCCAGTTTCAACTGTTCTGCCTTATTATTATACGACCATGCTGGTCATTTATGAACATTTGAACATCTTGGCCATGTTCTGTTATAATCTCCACCCGGCACAGCCAGAAGAGGACTGGCCACCCCACATAGCCTGGTTCCTCTCTAGGTTTCTTCCTAGGTTTTGGCCTTTCTAGGGAGTTTTTCCTAGCCACCGTGCTTCTACACCTGCATTGCTTGCTGTTTGGGGTTTTAGGCTGGGTTTCTGTACAGCACTTTGAGATATCAGCTGATGTATGAAGGGCTATATAAATACATTTGATTTGATTTGATTTGATTTGTAAGAACGGCCCATGTTCTGAATTCTGTCGCTGTACATTTCAAAAGTCCTGAAAAAATGGTTATATTGACTACGTCCACCCAATCTCGCTCATTAGTGTCTTAATCGAAATTACGAATTGCCTCTTATCCGCTTATCGTCCCCTTATGCCATAGTTTGTACATCTCAATTGTCAGTAGAAACCACATTTGTTTATGCAACCAGCCATATTAACCAAAAAAATTTAAAGGCAGTAAATGAGGCTGAATGAACAGTTTCACTGCCAGACAAGGCTCCCTGATAGCCAGATGTAGCAGTGGTAAGGTGTTGGGACTGCAGTTGGGACTCTGCTGTTGGGACAGCTTTATGTAGGCCCCAACAGTTTGTGGGCACTGTTTGTCACCGTTATAGTGCAATGAATGTATTGTTTAGTGTTGGGTTGTAGCTTTGCTGGCACGCATCCCTCCAATTCGCTACAAATTCGTCGCCAAACCCACTGGCTCCAGGTCCTCTATAAGTCTTTGCTAGGTAAAGCCCGTCTTATCTCAGCTCACTGGTCTCCATAGCAACACCCACCCGGTATTTTTCACTGGTCATCCCCAAAGCCAACACCTCATTTGGCCGCCTTTCTTTCCATTTCTCTGCTGCCAATGACTAGAATGAATTACAAAAATCACTGAAGCTGGAGACTTATAACTCCCTCACCAACTTTAAGCATCAGCTGTCAGAGCAGCTTACCGATCACTGTACCTGTACACAGCCCATCTGTAAATAGCCCACCTGTTACGATAAACTAGGAGTGGTGGGTGGAATCAGGCGCAGAGAGCAGGGTTCAGTCGTTTGTCAAATTTATTCACCGGCGCAACAAAAACAATCACGCCAACACACAGGGCGTATACAAGTTACCAGTCCAAACAACAGGACAAAAATAGTCCGGAGAATAAAGACACGAACAAATAACACCATCCAACAGAGTAACAAGAAACAAGCCCGCACAAATACCCAGCGGGCCTAGTGCCCTTAAATAGCCTACAAACAAACCCTAACACAAAGCAGGTGCACCCAATTACCCACTAACCAAAAACAAACGGAAAGGGAATCGATGGCAGCTAATAGGCCGGCAACGACGACCGCCGAGCACCGCCCAAACAGGAAGAGGCACCATCTTTGGCGAGGTTCGTGATAGTACCCCCCCCCCCTGACGCGCGGCTCCCGCAGCGCGCCGACCCCGGCCTCGAGGACGACCCGGAGGACGAGGCGCGGGGCGATCCGGGTGGAGGCGGTGGAAATCCCTCAAGAGGGAAGGATCTAAAATGTCCCTCCCCAGTACCCAGCACCTCTCCTCCAGACCGTACCCCTCCCAGTCCACGAGGTACTGCAGGCCCCTCACCCGGCGTCTCGAGTCCCGAATAGCTCGTACTGTGTACGCCGGGGACCCCTCGATGTCCAGAGGGGGTGGAGGGACCTCCGGTACCTCACTGTCTTGTAGGGGACCAGCTACCACCGGCCTGAGGAGAGACACATGAAACGAGGGGTTAATGCGATAATAAGAGGGAAGTTGCAATCTATAACACACCTCGTTTATCCTCCTCAAGACTTTAAATGGCCCCACACACTGCGGCCCCAGCTTCCGGCAGGGCAGGCGGAGGGGCAGGTTTCGGGTCGAGAGCCAGACCCTGTCCCCTGGTGCGAACACCGGGGCCTCACTGCGGTGGCGGTCAGCGTCTCTTTTCACTGGCCTGCCTGAGAGATTCCTGGACTGCCCGCCAGGTCTCTCTAGAGCGCTGTACCCACTCCTCCACCGCAGGAGCTTCGGTCTGACTCTGATGCCACGGAGCCAGGACCGGCTGGTAGCCCAGTACGCATTCGAATGGCGACATATTCGTGGATGAATGCCGAAGTGAGTTCTGGGACAACTCTGCCCATGGGACGTACCTCGCCCATTCTCCTGGCCGGTCCTGGCAATACGACCTCAGAAACCTACCCACTTCCTGGTTTACTCTCTCCACCTGCCCATTACTTTCGGGGTGATAACCAGAGGTAAGGCTGACCGAGATCCCCAGATGCTCCATAAACGCCTTCCAAACCCGGGACGTGAACTGGGGACCCCGATCGGAGACGATATCCTCTGGAACCCCATAGTGCCGGAAGACGTGGGTAAATAGAGCCTCTGCAGTCTGTAGGGCCGTAGGGAGACCAGGCAATGGGAGGAGACGGCAGGACTTAGAGAACCGATCCACAACGACCAGAGCCTTACTCTGGGTGCATACCGAACAGGAAGAGACATAGAGCCTCACATCCCTAGCTAAGGTGGGCCACCAGTATTTCCCCCTAAGATGGTAGTGTGTGAGCCCACCGAATCAATTTATCACGGACACCAAGCGGTACGTAACTTCGACCGGTCTGACACTGTGTAGGCGCAGGTTCAACCCTCAACGCCCGCTCGATGTCCGCGTCCACCTCCCATACCACTGGGGCCACCAGTCGAGAGGCTGGAAGGATGGGAGTGGGTTCGATGGACCGGTCCTCGGTGTCATAGAGACGGGACAGCGCGTCGGCCTTAGTGTTGAGGGAACCTGGTCTATAAGAGATCGTAAATCTAAAACGTGTAAAGAACATGGCCCCCTAGCCTGACGCGGATTCAGTCTCCTCGCTGCTCGAATATACTCCAGATTACGGTGGTCAGTCCAGATGAGGAAAGGGTGTTTAGCCTCCTCTAGCCAGTGTCTCCACACCTTCAGGGCCTTTACCATAGCTAGTAGCTCCCGGTCCCCCACATCATAGTTCTGGACCCAGAACTTTGCGGACGACACAACAGTGGTAGGCTTGATTACCAATAACGACGAGACGGCCTACAGGGAGGAGGTGAGGGCCCTCGGAGTGTGGTGTCAGGAAAATAACCTCACACTCAACGTCAACAAAACTAAGGAGATGATTGTGGACTTCAGGAAACAGCAGAGGGAACACCCCCCCCATCCACATCGATGGAACAGTAGTGGAGAGGGTAGCAAGTTTTAAGTTCCTCGGCATACACATCACAGACAAACTGAATTGGTCCACTCACAATGACAGCATCGTGAGGAAGGCGCAGCAGCGCCTCTTCAACCTCAGGAGGCTGAAGAAATTTGGCTTGTCACCAAAAGCACTCACAAACTTCTACAGATTCACAATCGAGAGCATCCTGGCGGGCTGTATCACCGCCTGGTATGGCAACTGCACCGCCCTCAACCGTAAGGCTCTCCAGAGGGTAGTGAGGTCTGCACAACGCATCACCGGGGGCAAACTACCTGCCCTCCAGGACACCTACACCACCCGATGCTACAGGAAGGCCATAAAGATCATCAAGGACATCAACCACCCGAGCCACTGCCTGTTCACCCCGCTGTCATCCAGAAGGCGAGGTCAGTACAGGTGCATCAAAGCTGGGACCGAGAGACTGAAAAACAGCTTCTATCTCAAGGCCATCAGACTGTTAAACAGCCACCACTAACATTGAGTGGCTACTGCCAACACACTGTCAATGACACTGACTCTACTCCAGCCACTTTAATCATGGGAATTGATGGGAAATGATGTAAATATATCACTAGCCACTTTAAACAATGCTACCTTATATAATGTTACTTACCCTACATTATTCATCTCATATGCATACGTAGATACTGTACTCTATATCATCGACTGCATCCTTATGTAATACATGTATCACTAGCCACTTTAACTACGCCACTTGGTTTACATACTCATCTCATATGTATATACTGTACTCGATATCATCTACTGTATCTTGCCTATGCTGCTCTGTACCATCACTCATTCATATATCCTTATGTACATATTCTTTATCCCCTTACACTGTGTATAAGACAGTAGTTTTTTTGGAATTGTTAGTTAGATTAGTTCGTTATTACTGCATTGTCGGAACTAGAAGCACAAGCATTTCGCTACACTCGCATTAACATCTGCTAACCATGTGTATGTGACAAATAAAACATTTGATTTGATTTGATTTGAGCTTCTTAGAAAAGAAAGCGCAGGGACGGAGCTTCGGTGACGTGCCCGAGCGCTGAGACAGCACGGCTCCAACCCCAGCCTCGGACGCATCCACCTCCACTATGAATGCTAACGAAGGGTCCGGATGCGCCAACACGGGAGCCCCAGTGAACAGTGCCTTCAACTGGTTGAAGGCTCCATCAGCCTCTGCTGACCACCGCAGATGACCGGCTCCCCCTTCAGCAGTGAGGTAATGGGCGCCGCTACTTGGCCAAAACCCCGGATAAACCTCCGGTAGTAATTGGCAAACCCTAAAAGCCGCTGCACCTCCTTTACCGTGGTCGGAGTCGGCCAATTACGCACGGCGTTAACGCGGTCACACTCCATCATCATCCCCGAGCTGGAAATGCGATAACCCAGGAAGGAAACGGCTGGTTTGGAGAACACACATTTCTCAGCCTTGACGTATAGGTCATGCTCCAGCAGTCGCCCAAGAACCTTGCGCACCAGGGAAGAATAAATCAAGATGTCATCAATATAGACTACCACACCCTGCCCGTGCAAGTCCCTGAGAATCTCATCTACAAAGGATTGGAAGACGGCTGGAGCATTCTTCAACCCATACAGCATGACGAGGTACTCATAGTGGCCTGATGTGGTACTAAATGCTGTTTTCCATTCGTCTCCTCCCCGAATACGCACCAGATTATACGCGCTCCTGAAGTCCAGTTTTGTGAAGAAACGCGCTCCGTGGAATGATTCCACCGCCGTAGCGATGAGAGGTAGCGGATAACTAAAACTCACTGTGATCGAATTGAGACCTCGATAATGAATGCACGGACGCAGACCTCCCTCCTTTTTCCTCACAAAAAAGAAACTCGAGGAGACGGGTGACATGGAGGGCCGAATGTACCCCTGTCTCAGAGCTTCCGTGACATATGTCTCCATAGCCAGCGTCTCCTCCTGTGACAGTGGGTACATGTGACTCCGGGGAAGTGCAGCGTTCTCCTGGAGGTTTATCACGCAATCCCACCGTCAATGGGGTGGTAATTTGGTCGCTTTCTTCTTCTCCGGGCAGCTAGCAGGTTGTCCAATCGAATAGACATGTCTATTAGTTCATCCAGGGAGAGAGTTGTGTCCCTGCAAGCTAGCTCCCGGCGGACGTCCTCCCTGAGACTACACCGGTAATGGTCCATCAGGGCCCTGTCATTCCACCCAGCACCAGCAGCTAGGGTCCTGAACTCCAACGCGAAGTCCTGCGCGCTCCTTGTCTCCTGTCTGAGGTGGAACAGTCGCTCACCCGCCGCTTTGCCCTCTGGTGGGTGGTCGAACACAGCTCGAAAACGGCGAGGGAACTCCAGGTAGTTGTCCCGAGCCGAGTCCGGACTGTTCCAGATAGCGTTGGCCCAGTCCAGGGCCCTACCCGTTAAACAGGAGACGAGGAGGCTCACACTTTCCTCACCCGAGGGAGCCGGACGCACGGTAGCCAGGTAGAGCTCTAGCTGGGCAAAAATCCCTGGCACCCAGCCGCCACTCCATCGTACTCCCTCGGGGGGGAGAGACGCAGTGCGCTGGACTCAGAGGACGACGTAGGTGGAGTAGGTGGTGTCGGCTGTAGGGGATCTGGGGTAGACGTCAGTAGACCACTCCTCCTCCCCATCGTTCCATCCTCTCCATCATCTGGTCCATCGCTGTACCGATTCGATGGAGGACAGCTGTGTGGTGATGGACGCGCTCCTCCATAGTGGGGAGAGGGGTGGTCGCTGCTCCTGCTGACTCCATTTTGGAGGTGCGGGCTTCTGTTACGATAAACTAGGAGTGGTGGGTGGTTATCAGGTGCAGAGAGCAGGGTTCAGTCGTTTGTCAAATTTATTCACCGGCGCAACAAAAACGGTCACGCCAACACATATACGTATACAAGTTACCAGTCCAAACAACAGGACAAAAATAGTCCGGAGAATAAAGACACAAACAAATAACACCATCCAACAGAGTAACAAGAAACAAGCCCGCACAAATACCCAGCGGGCCTAGTGCCCTTAAATAGCCTACAAACAAACCCTAACACAAAACAGGTGTACCCAATTACCCAATAACCAAAAACAAACAGAAAGGGAATCCATGGCAGCTAATAGCCCGGCGACGACGACCGCCGAGCACCGCCTGAACAGGAAGAGGCACCATCTTCGGCGAGGTTCGTGACACCACCCAACTGCCTCATCCGCATATTGTTATTTTTTTTGTTACTATTTTGCACCCCAGTATCTCTACTTGCACATCATCATCTGCACATTAACACACCAGTGTTAATGCTAATTTGTAATTATTTCACCACTATGGCCTATTTATTGCCTATTTATTGACACACACTGTACATACATTTTTCTATTGTGTTATTGACTGTATGTTTTTTAAAATCCCATTTGTAACTCCTTGTTGTTGTTTTTGTTGCACTGCTTTGCTTTATCTTGGCCAGGCTGCAGTTGTAAATGAGAACTTGTTCTCAACTGGCCTACCTGGTTAAATAAAGGTGAACAAATAAATAAAAGAAAAATGTGTTTTTGTTTGCCCCACCAAGATTTACATGCTAAAATAGCCACTGTGTATAAGGTTTGTTGTAAGTGATAATGTTTTGTCATATCTAGTAGGCTAAGTCGGAATGTCTGCAGCCACCTTTAATGTCTCTGTAATAGGTTAAGCCTACTCTAAAAATACATTCAACATTTTCACCAATGAGAAGGCGGGAAATTAGGTTGATTATTACATGAAATGCTAGCTAGTTATTAATCCTAGGAATAACCCTAACCCTCGTTCTATCAATTTAGTATTTTCTTAATATGTACACCTATCCCAATTAAATTGGTGTGCAGTGATGTTTCCGAGGGCTTCTTTTGATACCTAAGACACATTCATCTCCCAATTAGGACCATGCCCGAACAAGCACCTTTCATCCACTGAGTCTCCCGCTCTTCTACCGATAGCCTTTGTGTGCTTCAGCTGGTCTGCTGCTATTTGAACCGCACATTCTAACCTTTCCCCAATTAGAACCATCTTCCACTTGGGGTTTACCTACTCAAAAGCCAGGGAGAAAACTGACGCTCTTTTAACAAGTGTGCTCCATTCTCTAGTTCACTGGAAGTTTACCCACATCTGCCCCAGCCCCTAACCCCTGGAAGAGAACAGGTCGCTACAAAGGTCAGGGGTCAGTACTTGTCCTATTGTGACCTAGAGCCAACATGAACCTCAATCCAATGCTGCCGTAGGCAGGGAAGAGCACCCGGGTTGTTTCAGGTCCACCGGGATGAAAACTTAACAGGGGTTGTTGCTTTGACATGGTCTGCCGAATGGAAGGAGTTGAAAGGGATCGCTCAGATTTCCTAATTAAGGGAAGAACAAATAGTTGTGCGGCTTTGTCGTTCCTTTATGCACCGTCAATGCCGTAGCACCAAATAGAGAGGGAGGAAAAGCGGTGGCTGAGAATTTGCAGGTGTGCATAGATGCGTGTGAAGCAGCTCGGTGAGAAAGCGCTGCCATGCGAAAACCTAAAGTTTGCGTGGCTCCTGAGGGGGAGGTCTGTGTGAGAACGGATCTTGTTAGGAGCATCACAACAGGCTGGACAAAACCAGGCAGCCAGGTCAAGCTCCACTCTGTCAGTAGGTTGACCCGGAGGTATTCTAACTGTTATAAACCAGCAGACTCCCTCTCTTTCCCTCCCTGTCTCTCTCTCACTTCCTTTCTTTCTTATCAGCAAGCCATCATCTATAATTGACCTGATTCTCAGGTTCCTAGTTGCCTCTGTGACCACCCTCGCTGCAACATAAAAATGGGCAGCATAGGTGACAGACTGCCTGACCAGAAAGGAACATAAAATAATGTATTCTTCTAATGGCATTGAAAAGAAAACAGGAAAATCAACATAATGACAAACTCCTCCTCTCTCACTCACTCACACACACTCGCACACACACTCGCACACACACACACACACACACACACACACACACACACACACACACACACACACACACACACACACACACACACACACACACACACACACACACACACACACACACACACTTTCCTCCACCTCCTCCTCTCTTCTCTCTTCCTCATCCAAATACTGATTAACCTCCTCTCATACACCCCCTTTCCCTCCCACACACATTCACACACACACACACAATGTGCCTTGGGGGCCCCCTGACAGATGGGGAGAGAGGGGGTTCTTGGGGGGTTGCTTGGGACAAATGGCAGCCTGGTTTAGTGTGGTGTTGTCAGGATTTGAATTGATCCCTGGGACCACAGAGGCTTCTCCCTGCCAGTGTGTCACAATGGCAACAAGTGTGTGGAGCTGGGAGCAAGCTTGTGCAGGCATGGGACCCTAGCTCATGAATGATAGCTTAGCAAATGGCCCTCCTTTCATTGGCTTTCATTGGGAGCCATCACTCGTTTTTCTTTCACACTCCCAAAACATAGCAAAGCATTGTGTTTTTTTATTGGATTTGATTGGTTAGAGATTCTGAAATGTTACTTTTTGTCTGATTTTTCAGCTTTTTTGTGTGGTAAATTTCTGTGTGTTAAGTGGGTGAGCTCAGTATTCTCACGGTAGGGTCTGTGGGATGGTGTAAAGCTATCTGTCATCGACTAAGGGACTGAATGTGATGGGGTTCCATCTGAAAGGGCCTTCCTGGGAGGTCTTGATGTTTTTCATCCCAGTGAGATAAACACCATGTGTGACATTCCATAAATTCTACCAGATGCTGCAATAACAACCTCACCAATCATAAAATAGGTTTGATGTGGCTGCTATGTTCATGGCAATATGTTAGACCTGGGTTAAAATAGTATTGTTTTCTTCCAAATATGTAAGTTGTGTTTCATTGGGCTTACCTGGCACAATTGAACCAATGGAATAGTGACAAACGTTTAAGCCCCGCCCCTCCGCCCCTCAAGACAGGCCCAATCACGTGCTCAAATTAGTTGAAAGAAAGACCAGCACTAAACTCAGCAAAAAAAGAAACGTCCCTTTTTCAGGACCCTGTCTTTCAAAGATAATTCGTAAAAATCTAAATAACTCCACAAATCTTCACTGTAAAGGGTTTAAACACTGTTTCTCATGCTTGTTCAATGAACCACAAACAATTAATGAACATGCACCTGTGGAACGGTCGTTAGACACTAACAGCTTACAGACGGTAGGCAATTAAGGTCACAGTTATGAAAACTTAAAAGACTAAAGAGGCCTTTCTACTGACTCTGAAAAACACCAAAAGAAAGATGGGTCCCTGCTCATCTGCGTGAACGTGCGTTAGGCATGCTGTAAGGAAGCATGAGGACTGCAGATGTGGCCAGGGCAATAAATTGCAATGTCCTTACTGTGAGATGCCTAAGACATCGCTACAGGGAGACAGGACAGACAGCTGATCGTCCTCGCAGTGGCAGATCACGTGTAACAACACATGCACAGGATCGGTACATCCGAACAACACACCTGCGGGACAGATACAAGATGGCAACAACAACTGCCTGAGTTACACCAGGAACGCACAATCCCTCCATCAGTGCTCAGACTGTCCGCAATAGGCTGAGAGAGGCTGGACTGAGGGCTTGTAGGCCTGTTGTAAGGCCTTCGTGTTTATCGTCAAAGGAATAAGCGTTACACTGAGGCCTGTACTTTGGCGCGGGATCGATTTGGAGGTGGAAGGTCCGTCATGGTCTGGGGCGGTGTGTCACAGCATCATCGGACTGAGCTTGTTGTCATTGCAGGCAATCTCAACACTGTGCGTTACAGGGAAGACATCCTCCTCCAAAATATCTCTATAATATGGTCTCATACATGTGAGTAATGAGCACCGATGCCCCCCACATCTACCCCTGGATGCCCACTCTGATCCCCACAGTGACCTGCTAGAGCAGTTACAGGGACAGGAACAATCGTCCCATTGGCATCACCCTCTAGCCTCACCCCATCAGCGTCACCTGAGCCCTCCATTTTGACTCATCGGGCCCTGGGGGGAGAAGAAAAGGAGGAGGGACTTGGTTTTCACGGAAAAAAAAGAAAATGAAAGGTTTGGATTGATTTGTAAACAAACAGGATGGACAATACGGCAGAGCAGAAGGGACTGGAGGGAAGAGTTGGGGAGTTGAGAGGGGAGGTTGTACTTCTGCTCTAGTACCTGAGACACAAAAATTGATTTGTAAACAAACAGGATGGACAATACGGCAGAGCAGAAGGGACTGGAAGGAAGAGTTGGAGAGTTGAGAGGGGAGGTTGTAGTTCTGCTCTAGTACCTGAGACACAACAATTGGTCACAGCTCATTGCTCTAGTCCAGGGATGGGCCCTTCTGAAGGCCCTTGGATCAATATCCACAACAACAACACAAATATGTATTTTTTTTGGGGGGGTTGGGGGGGTCTCAGTCGGGGGTCTCAACTTACTGTTGCAAGTTAGAGTGATAGAATACTCAGGGTTAAAATTTCAGGAATTTGGTTGTGCATCAGCAGTTTCTCTTTTTGTTATGTGAGTCACTCATAGTCAGTCAATTGGCCCATGTCAGCTAACATGTTTTTAATATAGTTTAGCAGCCAGCTATCAAAACTTGTTTTCATGGTCGAATTACCAACCGGGGGCCCCCATTGATTCTGTTAGTCAGTCTCACTCAGATATCATATTAAAAACTGAAAACAAACTATTTGTTATATCATTGTAAAATCTTTCTCTACACCCCATGGCAAAGTGTGTAGAATTGCACAATATTCACTCTAAAACATAGGTTTTTGCCTTCACTGTCAAGAGGGCAGCTACACATTTTTCCCAGCAATGTGTGTGTGTGTGGGGGGGGGGGGGTCATGGATGTGTGTACACAGACCCATGAGCAACTGCGGTCCCTCATGAGGAGTTCAGATTTTGGCCCCCACCCTCATATCAAAGTTGCCCATCCCTGTATTACAGTGTAATGAATGGTTCTCAGAATGGAATTTGGCTCCTTTGGCTTTGATCAACATTTGGGCCAATATCTAGGTTATTTTTATTATGTGCAATAATTTCATTAGTCAATATGATTTATACATAGAGAAAGGTGACTGCACGTCTGCATGTCTGCATTAATGGTCTAGAGATCTGCAAGTCTACACCTGTGAAGGGTCAAAGAGTCAATGTAAAGTACCAGTCAAATAAATAATAGTGAAGACATCAAAACTATGAAATAACACATATGGAATAATGTAGTAATCAAAAAAGTGTTAAACAAATCCAGATATATTTTATATTTGAGATTTTTCAAAGTAGCCACCCTTTGCCTTGATGACAGCTTTGCACACTCTTGGCATTCTCTCAACCAGCTTCATGAGCAATTATTATCCTACAGTCTTGAAGGAGTTCCCACATATCCTGAGCACTTGTAGGCTGCTCTGCTCTGCGGTCCGACTCATCCCAAACCATCTCAATTTGGTTGAGGTCAGGTGATTGTGGAGGCCAGGTCATCTGATGCAGCACTCCATCACTCTCCTTCTTGATCAAATAGCCCTTACACAGCCTGGAAGTGTGTTGGGCCATTGTCCTGTTGAAAAACAAATGATAGTCCCACTAAGCGCAAACCAGATGGGATGGCGTATCGCTGCAGAATACTGTGGTAGCCATGCTGGTTAAGTGTGCCTTGAATACTAAATACATGACAGACGGTGTCACCAGCAAAGCACCCCATACCATCACACCTCCTCCTCCATGCTTCAAGGAGGGAGCCACATATCCGGAGATCATCCGTTCACCTACTGTACGTCTCACAAAGACACGGCGGTTAGAACCAAAAATCTCCAAATTGCACTCCAGACCAAAGGACAGATTTCCACCGGTCTAATGTTCATTGCTCGTGCTTCTCGGTCCAATCAAGTCTCTTCTTATTGGTGTCCATTAGTAGTGGGTTCTTTGCAGAAATTTGATCATGAAGGCCTGATTCACACAGTCTCCTCTTGACAGTTGATATTGAGATGTGTCTGTTACTTGAACTCTGTGAAGCATTTATTTGGGCTGCATTTTCTGAAGCTGGTAACTTGAATGAACTTATCCTCTGCAGCAGAGGTAACTCTAGGTCTTCCATTCCAGTGGAGGTCCTCATGAGAGCCAGTTTTATCATAGCGCTTGATGTTTATTATTTGAGCTGTTCTTGCCATAATATGGACTTGGTCTTTTACCAAATAGGGCTATCTTCTGTATACCACCCCTACCTTGTCACAACCCAGCTGATTGGCTAAAACAGATTAAGAAGGAAAGAAATTCCACAAATTAACTTTTAACAAGGCATACCTATTAATTGAAATGCATTCCATGTGACCACCTCATGAAGCTGGTTGAGAGAATGCCAAGGCAAAGGGTGGCTACTTTGAAGAATCTCAAATATAAAATATATTTGTTTAACACTTTTTTGGTTACTACATGATTCCATATATGTTATTTCATAGTTTTGATGTATTTTCTATTATTCTACAATGTAGAAAATAGTACAAATAAAGAAAAACCCTGGAATGAGTAGGTATGTCCAAACTTTTGACTGGTACTGTACATACATTTCATACATACCTAGGTATCAAGACGCTACATTCTCTCTCTCTCTTTTGTGCCATTCAGCCCGCCTAGCAATGGCAAGTACATTTCCATGTGTTTTAATTGGGAAGGTGTTAGCGCCAGTGGCTGCTGAGGGGAGGACGGCTCATAATAATGGCTTGAACAGAGCAAATGGAATGACATCAAACACATAGAAACCATGTGTTTAAAACCATTCCACTCCAGCCATTACCATGACCCCGTCCTCCCCAATTAAGGTGCCACCAACCTCCTGTGGTTAGCGCTTATCGTTCAACAGCCAAGGTTTGCATATTAATAAAACACATGGGCAGAGAACAGCAAACTGACAAGGAGCCTGAATCAATTCATTTGCATTCACCACCATTATCACAGGGCTTCAGATTTGTATTTGTATACCTCATACCAAATTGGCAGAGGCCTTTAAGTGGGGAGAGAGGAGTACACATTAAGATAATGATGGTGGGAGAGAGGGAGACAAAAGAGAGGGAAAGGTCTGGCTGTCCTCTCCTCTCATTAGTACCATAGTGCCCTCCCTTTGCTAGCTAGCTTCACACACCTCACTGGCTAATGATTAACCACCACTATCAGTGGTGTGCTAAAGGCTGAGGCAGGACGCTAATGACTGCTAATGGGCAAAAGGCTCATCCTAAAACCGAATTGGCTCATGCCAAAGAGTTCAGACCCAATCTGGACTGTAGCCTTTTTCCACACTACTGAGACAAGTTCAGCCGATCAGCCTGGTGTGATGGTGCATCCACCTAAGTAGCTGGAACCATGCTGGAAAGGACGATGTGAAGAAAAAACTTCTAAGCTATCAGAGTACGGTTCTGGTCGGCATTATTAGACAGAGCACACATTATTAGACAAAGCACACACACTATATGAGCACACTCTCATTGGTATTACTACTCTACCCTGCATTCATAGCACATTGTCACCATCTATAGCCATCTAGTACTTAGAGCTTGTTCTCTTGTGGCCATCTGGGAATGGTATCCCTCCATGTATAACCTTGGACCTGCTGCAACAGTGGATTGTCTGCGGGGCAACTGCATACCAAAATGATGCTTATGCAAATGTTGTTAGAAATGTTGATTGCAGTTTGCTGGCAGCATTAGTAGCCAACTTAGGTTTGCACTAGTGAACAAAGCTATAGGTAGTAAGTGAGCAAGCAATGAACTCAACCCATGTGTACTCTGTACTAAGTGACTAAAAAGAGAAGACTGTATACCTACATGAGAGAAAAGAAGGCAGGTCAGTGGAGTAAAACGAACAGTTACATAACCCTCTCTCTCTGTATCTCTTTCTCACTCTCTCTCTCTCTGTATCTCTTTCTCATTATCTCTCTCGGTATCTCTCTCTCTGTATCTCTCTCTCACTCTGCAACTCTCTCTCTCTGTATCTCTCTCTCACTCTTTCTCTGTATCTCTTTCTCACTCTCTCTCTCTCTGCAACTCTCTCTCTCTCTCTGTATCTCTCTCTCTGTATCTCTCTCTCTGTATCTCTCTCTCATTCTCTCTCACTCTCTCTCTGTATCTCTTTCTCACTCTCTCTCTCTCTGCAACTCTCTCTCTCTCTCTGTGTCTCTCTCTCTCTGTATCTCTCTCTCTGTATCTCTTTCTCACTCTCTCTCCCTGCATCTCTCTCTCTCTCTCTACCTCTCTCTCTCTCTACCTCTCTCGGTGTATCTCTCTCTCTCTCTCTCTCTCTCTCTCTCTCTCAGAAGTAGCGGAGTGTGGAAAAGAAGCCAAATTAAAACAGGATTAGATGCGAGGAGCTGGGGGGTGCTTTATCGCCCAAGGTCGGGGGTGGGAGCAGGATGCTGTTCCTAGAGTCCACCACGTGTAGACCGGGATCCAGACAGTATGAAATGGGGCGGAAGGTATGGGAAAAGAAAAGAGGATGAGGGTAGGGTCCAGACAGGGTCACAGCTGTGACATTACCAAGACAATAGGGGAGACTGGGTAAAAGTGTGTAGACAACCCATCTTGGCCAAAGCTGTCTCCCAGCTGGTTTGATCACCTGTCTATTAAAGGGGAACGTATTTCTCTGCGCACACAGAAGGAGAGACAGCTTTATAGGGCCGACAAGGGAGATGGGCCTTTAAGTGATTGGATTATAACACTTTTTCCTTTCGATTTGGATGCCTGGACTGGACAAGCTTGTTAGACCTGGAGATAGGGATAGATATCTACAATATTGAGTGGACCGTTTTGTGAAAACTGGAAGCATACATGTGTCACAAATACAGTACGTATGACATATGCACAGTGCATAGGAAAGACACAGATAACTGCCAAAATAAAGGAACCACCAACATGAAGCGTCTTAATAGGGCGTGGGGCCACCACGAGCCGTCAAACAGCTTCTATAGTGTCTGGAACTCTATTGGAGGGATGCGACACCATTCTTCCACAACAAATTCCATCATTTGGTGTTTTGTTGATGGTGAAAAACACTGACTCAGGCGCCAGGCCAGAATCAGATGAATTAGAGCAGATTAATAGGAAATGCGTAGGGGTTACATATCTACCCTCCCCTCGTTCAATTTTCCATGTCATAATTATTATTATTATCTATATAAAAAAATATGTATTGTACCTTTTTTTAAATAGGCAAGTCAGTTGAGAACAAATTCTTATTTGCAATGACAGCCTACCACGGATGAATCCAATAATAAGGAAAATGTCTTTCTTCAACCTGATGCAGGAAAGAAAATGTATATCAGGAGTAAAATGTATTGTAATTTTAATTTGCTGTCTATTTCCATTAGTGTCCATGTCATTATTATTATGTTAAAAAGTCTAAGAGAGAATTGAAAGTTCGTATTACAAAACTAACTATGGGTGGGTGTCTATTGTTCTCCAAACGCTGACGAAGGCTGCTAACAAAAGTGTTCATTTGTTCTGACCACTGCTAAAAAAAAATACATTGAAACGTACAAAATATTTCAGTGAGGGATTTTCCTTTCTTGAAGTAGTAGCACTCCAGAATCTCCCTTAAAAAGTGTTAAATTGGGTTGAGATCTGGTGACTGACACACACACACACACACACACACACACACACACACACACACACACACACACACACACACACACACACACACACACACACACACACACACACACACACACACACACACACACACACACACACACACACACACACACACACACACACACACACACACGCACACATATACAAAATGTAAACAAATCACTAAGAGGACAGAGGATTCTAGCATTTCTCTCGTGGGACCATGAGCCCCACGAGCTGTGCATGATTTAAGGCCCCTAGACAGATCCCACTGGAAACAGACGTCAGTCAGTTCAACGTCTAGTTTTGATGAACATTTTGTTGAGTTGTCAACTAACGTGAATTCAACATGAAATCAACAAACAAATGTCACCGTGTCACTGGATTTAGGAAAAGAAAAATCAAAAATGAAATGCCCTTACGTTGATGATTTTTTGCAAATCCAATCAGTTTTCCATGTTGACTCAGTGTCATAACATTTATTTTGGGGGTTGACATGACATGAAAACAACATTGATTCAACCAGTTTTTGCCCAGTGGGATATTGGACTGACCTCAAGTCTTTTCCTGTACTTGAGTGACAACACCCTAAAGGGGGGAGGAATCAGATGACTTAGTTGTTCTCTCACAATTAGCCCATCGCTCAAGAGGCACATTAAGCAATCTAGCGAAAAGTAGCAAAGTGAGGCATCGGAAGAAGAAAGAGATGAAAGAGGACGGGGCACTAAAACACCTACTGAGCTAGAGGGAAAAAGAACAGTTGACAATACTGTACAATTATGTTCTGCACCATTAAGTGGCATGGAGGACAGGACAGAGACAATGAGGCTTATGTCACCAGAGAGAGGGGGACAGCAGCTCCAGAGAATATGTCCCTTTCAGCCCATATGCTTTCTGGCCGCCTTCCAGGAAGCTCCTGCCGCTACGGCCGCATGTTTGGCATCTGGACACATAAGGTCTGCGGTCACCTCGGTGACAAGAGGAAGTGGGGCAGGGGGGCTCTCCAGTAATGGCACAGCGATACACTAGGATTCTGTTGATCAACACTCAGAGATTATAAGGAGAGGATGCACTTCAGGAACACAATAAAGGCTAATCTACTGTAATTTTCAGATTAGATCAACTGATTTTTTGTAATTATGGTTTAGATACTTTCCCTGAAACATGAGTAAAGTGGCTGCACAAACTTCTAATGTATGACCCCTTGTAAGTGTAAGGCGATATCATGAGTATATTCAGTATATTGTTTGGAGACATACACTATATATACAAAAGTATGTCAGTAAAATTGGAGTCATGCTAAAATTTTGGTGTCATGCACTAAATATACAAAAATATGTGGAAACCCTTTCAAATGAGTGGATTTGCCAATAACAGCCACACCTATGCAATCTCCATAGACAAACATTGGCAGTAGAATGGCCATACTGAAGAGCTCAGTGACTTTCAACGTGGCACCGTTTATAGGATGCCACCTTTCCAATAAGTCAGTTAGTCAAATTACTGCCCTGCTAAAAATGCCCCGATCAACTGTAAATGCTGTTATTGTGAAGTGGAAACGTCAAGAAGAAACAACGCCTAAGCCACGAAGTGGTTGGCCACACAAGCTCACAGAACCTGACTGCCGAAGTGCATAGTGCTTTGAAATCATCTGTCCTCGGTTCCAACACTCACTACCGAGTTTCAACCTGCCTCTGGAAGCAACATTAGCACAAGAGCTTCATGAAATGGCTTTAAATGGCCGAGCATCTGCATACAAACCTAAGATCACTGTTCGCGATGCCAAGCATCGGCTGAACTGGTGCAAAGCTCGCCGCCATTGGACTATGGAGCAGTGGAAACGCGTTCTCTGGAGTGATGAATCAGGCTTCGAATCACGGACTAATCTGGGTTTGGCGGATGCCAGGAAAACGCTACCTGCCCCAAAGCATAGTGCAAACGGTAAAGTTTGGTGGAGGAGGAATAATGATCTGGGGCTGTTTTTCATGGTTTGGGCTAGGCCCCTGAGTTCCAGTGAAGGGAAATATTAATGCTACACCATACAATGACATTCTAGATGATTCTGTGCTTCCAACTTTGTGGAAACAGTTTGTGGAAGGCCCTTTCCTTTCAGCATGACAATGCCCCCATTCACAAAGCGAGGTGTAAAACATATAAAATGTTTTGTCGAGAACAGTGTGGAAGAACTTGACTGGCTTGTACAGAGCCCAGACCTCAACCACATCCCCATCCCCTCAACCCCTTAGTGATGAATTGGAATGCTGACTGAAAGCCAGGCCTAATTGCCCAACATCAGTGCCCAACCTCACTAATGCTCATGGCAGAATGGAAGCAAGTCCCCACAGCAATGTTCCAACATCTAGTGGAAAGCCTTCCCAGAAGAGTGGAGGTTGTGATAGCAGCAACGGGGGGACCAACTCCATATTAAAGCCCATGATTTTGGAAGGAGATGTTCGACGAGCAGGTGTCCACATACTTTGATGATGTAGTGTAGTTATTCACTTTCATTAAAGAGTGATTCCATGCCAGGAGCAGCTGAAAATACTTTTTGGTATCTCAGATTGGTCTGCCAAGTCCCACATATAAACTTCACTGGAAGGAAAGATGCTTGATATGCTTTTTAAATTTGTATTAATTCATGATGAAAGTTTAAATGTTAGGTACTTTTTAGACATATACAGTGAGGGAAAAAAGTATTTGATCCCCTGCTGATTTTGTACGTTTGCCCACTGACAAAGACATGATCAGTCTGTAATTTTAATAGTAGGTTTATTTGAACAGTGAGAGACAGAATAACAACAACAAAATCCAGAAAAACGCATGTCAAAAATGTTATAAATTGATTTGCATTTTAATGAGGGAAATAAGTATTTGACCCCCTCTCAATCAGAAATATTTCTGGTCCCAGGTGTCTTTTATACAGGTAACGAGCTGAGATTAGGAGCACACTCTTAAAACTTCTTTGGGGTACCTCCCCCTTCTTCTCAATTTCCGCCTAAAGACATACCCTAATCTAACTGCCTGTAGCTCAGGCCCAGAGGCAAGGTTATGCATATTCTTGGTATCATTTGGAAGGAAACACTCTGGCTTTCGTGGAAAAGTGAATTGAATGTAGGAGAATATAATACAATAGATCTGGTAGATTAAAATACAAGGAAATAAACATATGTTTTCTGTTTTTTATTGTTGCTGCATCATTTTCAAATGACCAAGAACAGCCAAACATACAGATAGGATGCTGGGAATGATTTTAATGAAGACCATAAGACGGCAACAACAGCTGAGAAAAGTTGTGGACAGATAACTTCAAAAATGAGCGAGCTACGTGACATTGAGCATGAAGTCACCCAGGTGTCCCACACAAATGTACCCAAATGTACCCAAGTGGCCGAATTGGTACAGTGATACATTTTGAAGGAAAGAACTATATACAAAAAACATACAGTAAATGCTATTCTAACACACACAAAATAATATGTATATAAAAAATATATATATAAAAAATAAAATAATAATAATAATAAACAAACAAATAACCAGGGTAACTATTTACATATTTTCTTTTTACAATATTGTGAAGACCCTCAGTCCTCTACACAATATTGTGCTGCTGGTGCCATGGCCCATAGCAGTCTCTTTCTGCCGTAAAGCAAAGGCTTACTGAACAGGTGGTGCAGGTGATTGGGGCATTTCCTGTGACAAAGGGCACAACGACATCTCCCTACTGTGCCCTTTTTGCCCTGAGGCACATTCATGCCTGCAGAGAGTAATCTGGGCAGGTGAAGACCACTGGTTGGAGCAGAAGGGACAGAGGTAGAGGGGACAGAAGGTGCTACAGTGGACTTGCTGTAGCTAGCAAGCTCCTGGTTGAGCAGGTCCCTGAAGGCTAGCTGTGAGATGGGGGGCTGTCCACAGCTCTTAGCCATTTCCTTCTGGAGGATGAAGGCATTCACCACAGCAATGTCAATGAAATGGTAAAACAATGTCTTGTACCAATTCATGGTCTTGTGGAGAACATTGTAGTATCCTATCAGCGCATCTGACAGGTCCACACCTCCCATGCTCTTGCTGTAGTCCTTCACAGCAGCTGGAATGGGGAAATTTTTTGTGGTCCATACCCCGGCACCGTCCTTCACACGCCTGACGACGTGATCTCCACTGAAGGACTTGTGGATACTAGAGCACATGACCACCTCTCTGGTACCCATCCACTTCACAAAGAGCAGGCCATCTTCATGGATCCATCGCATGGTACCCTGCTCCGCCCGCTTAGGCATGTCGTTCACCTTTGTCTTTGGAAGGCCCACTCTGTTGGTCCGAATGGTGCCACAAGCCCACACATCCTACTTCCTCAGCTCTGTAAACAGGGTAGGGCTTGTGTAGAAGTTGTCCACAAACAGTTTGTAGCCCTTCCCCAGCAGTTGAAAATCCAATAACTCCATAACGGAATCATAACTCAGTCCGTTACCGGTAGCAAAACTGTTTTTCCCCTCATAAACAAAAAAATTGCAAGTGTAGGCACACACAGAATCAGCCAAAACTAACAGCTTGTAACCCCATTTGGTTGGTTTGTTACGCATGTATTGTTTGAGGATGATTCTGGCCTTTGAGGCTACCATCCTCTCATCGATGGACAGGTTCTGGGCGGGCTGAAAATAGGTCTTGCAGGCCTCAACGATGTTGGGGTAGAGAGGTTTGATTTTGCACAGCCTTGGGGTGCCTCTCAAACCTTGGTGTGCCTCTCTTCTTGTCATTCTCCCCATCAACTTCTGGGTCACTGATGTGAAGCGCCCGTGAGATAGTCAGAAACCTTTTACAAGACATGACAGTCATGGGGAAAGGCAGTTGATAGAGAGCTGACGTTTTCCAGTTGTCCCTTAGAGTTTTCAACTTCAACAGCCCCATGTAAATGACCATTGAAAAGTAGCAGAAAAGGTCTGACATGGAAATGGTCTTCCATGCCTCTTTCTTTCTTTCCTGCTTCTTAGCCCCGTACTTATTGGTGTTCGCCACCAGGGAATCAACAACTGACGAGGTGGAAAACAGTTGAAAAAGTTGAAGGGGGCTGTACTTTGCAGTCATGTCTAGTTGAGGTCCTGGCTGCCTTTTGGGTCTAAAAACTGGTGGATTTGGTTCCACATCATCTTCTAACACAGAGTGCCAACAACCCTCTGGCCCTCTGTCTGCAGGTTTCTCTCTTCCCCACCTCCACTTCTTTGTCACTGACTTCACACCTCTAGATGGCCGGGTAGGTGTGGAGCCGGAGACAGCGTGGGTCCGGCTGGATGAACCAGCTTCAGAGGGAGATGGACACCTAGACATTGGCAGCTCATAATCAGAATCACTGCCACTGTGGAAGATTTTTTTAAATCCGTAACAATACTTTCATGTATGAGCCCTGTATCAACACGTAAAATAAACAGATATTTATAATCACTAAGGTGAAGGGCTGTTCCATTCCATGTTTATGTAAAATGCATTTAAAAAAATGTATCACACGCACACACACACACACACACACACACACACACACACACACACACACACACACACACACACACACACACACACACACACACACACACACACACACACACACACACACACACACACACACACACACAGTAAAGCCAATGTGTACTTTACACATTTCATTACAGATGATATTTTTATATATTGCAAATAAAATAAGAAAATCTCAAAAAAATCTCAAATGAATAATATTTGATATTATTAATTTCAAACAATGACATTAGCATGAGAATTTATCAATCCAACATGGCATCCTCGCCATGCAGAAACATATTTTCCGCCTGGGGAGTCACAACTAGCTGCGCTGAAAGATTAATCTTCCTGAAGCAACTCGGTCTCACTGTATCTATCTATTTCCTGTATAATTTGGGTTAAATCTGTTTACCTAGACTTTGTTTTAGCTTTTCCTGATTTATTCGCTGTATAATAAATATAGAAACTTGTTTAAAATGCTGTTGAACATGCTATTGAATATGTACTGCTATGCGTAACACCTGTGGCTCCGTCAAGTAGGATTTGCAATGGCGAATGAACCTCTTTTATGCCAGAGTTTACGACAAAGGCTGGTCTTCAAATGTATAACCATTACATATTGCCGTTTAACTCAGCTCATTGGCTATCTTCCAAGCTAGATTTCAAGATAATCAGTGGTCATTGGGCCAAAATACAGTCAATCAACGATAGACCGGTCCTACCATTGGTGCGCAATGATGTCATTGATTGGTGTCTTCAAATCGGTTTGTTTTGGTCAATACGTCCCGGGAAAAGAACCATCAAGTATGGTTGTATTAGTAACAACCAGAGGATTGCAATGAAACCAACCATGACTGGATAAATGTTTGGTAAGTGCGTGTAATTACCACGAACGCATCGTCCAAAGTTGAATGAGACGGAAATCATGACGTAAGCGGTTTACAAATGTGTTAAGCTATAAAAATAGATTTTATCAACCAAAACGAACATTCACTGTGTAGTTAGGACACTTGGCATTGCCACCAGAGGAAGATCTTCAATGATAAGCAATTTATTTTATTGTTATTTCTGACTTTCATGATGCTAATGCTTGGTTGGAAAATGCTAGTAATACTTGTGTGTGCGTGGCGCCGTCCTCAGAAGATAGCATGTTTGCTTTTGTAGTAACGGCTTTTTGAAATCTGACACAGCGGCTGGATTAATAAGACGTTCATCTTTTAAATGATGTAAGATACATGTATTTACAAGAATGTTTACTCGAACAAATGGTGTATTTAGAATGTTAGCGCTCTGCAGTTTAACCGGATGTTGGCCTGGTGGGACGTTAGCTTCTCACCTACCCTAGAGAGGTTAAAGGGAGTGCTCCTAATCTCAGCTTGCTACCTGTATAAAAGACACCTGTCCACAGAAGCAATCAATCAGATTCCAAACTCTCCACCATGGCCAAGACCAAAGAGCTCTCCAAGGATGTCAGGGACAAGATTGTAGACCTACACAAGGCTGGAATGGGCTACAAGACCATCGCCAAGCAGCTTGGTGAGAAGGTGACAACAGTTGAGCGATTATTTGCAAATGGAAGAAACACAAAAGAACTGTCAATCTCCCTCGGCCTGGGGCTCCATGCAAGATCTCACCTCGTGGAGTTGCAATGATCATGAGAACGGTGAGGAATCAGCCCAGAACTACACGGGAGGATCTTGTCAATGATCACAAGGCAGCTGGGACAATAGTCACCAAGAAAACCATTGGTAACACACTACGCCATGAAGGACTGAAATCCTGCAGCGCCCGCAAGGTCCCCCTGCTCAAGAAAGCACATATACATGCCCGTCTGAAGTTTGTCAATGAACATCTGAATGATTCAGGACAACTGGGTGAAAGTGTTGCGGTCAGATGAGACCAACATGGAGCTCTTTGGCATCAACTCAACTCGCCGTGTTTGGAGGAGGAGGAATGCTGCTTATGACCCTAAGAACACCATCCCCAAACATGGAGGTGGAAACATTATGCTTTGGGGGTGTTTTTCTGCTAAGGGGTCAGGACAACTTCACCGCATCAAAGGGACGATGGACGGGGCCATGTACCGTCAAACCTCTTGGGTGAGAACCGCCGTGGATGGGTATTCCAGCATGACAATGACCCAAAACACACGGCCAAGGCAACAAAGGAGTGGCTCAAGAAGAAGCACATTAAGGTCCTGGAGTGGCCTAGCCAGTCTCCAGACCTAAATCTCATAGAAGATCTGTGGAGTGAGCTGAAGGTTCGAGTTGCCAAATGTCAGCCTCGAAACCTTAATGACTTGGGGAAGATCTGCAAAGAGGTGTGGGACAAAATCACTCCTGAGATGTGTGCAAACCTGGTGGCCAACTACAAGAAACGTCTGACCTCTGTGATTGCCAACAAGGATTTTGTAACCAAGTACTTAGTCTTGTTTTGCAGATGGGTCAAATTCTTATTTCCCTCATTAAAATGCAAATCAATTTATAACATTTTTGACATGCGTTTTTCTGGATTTTGTTGTTGTTATTTTGTCTCTCACTGTTCAAATAAACCTACCATTAAACTTATAGACTGATCATTTCTTTGCCGGTGGGCAAATGTACAAAAACTGTACATGATATGGACAACACAGTGGTGTCATTATAGACATTTTTAACGGCTTTTTGAGGAGGAGCGGAAGTGAACACTGGAACCCCAAAGACCTTCCGGTGCATTTGTAAACAGCTGTTCCATTGTGGCTGTAAACAGCTAGCTAGCTAAGCTAACTTAGTCTAGTTTTTTTTACCATTGTATTCGTCGGTGGGATGGTCCTTACTTCCGGGGGAAATAAAATACGTTTATAGCTAGATTTCCCAAAGAAGCATTGCAGCGGACTACCTTGCCTGCATGGATAGTAACGTTAGCAGCAGCAGGAGGTGGCGGCACCAGGATAATGTGTAGCACACGGTCAAGCTGTTTATCAAGTTAACCATCTATTCTAGGTCATGTCAGGTAGCTAGCTAGCTACATATAAATAGGACAGACAGCCATCCAATATTTGTTTATTTAATGACACAAACATTAGCTTGATCTGCTAAAAACACGTTAGCTAGTAGCTAGCTAAGCATGTCCTGGTTTAATTTCTATGTTTTATAACGTCAGATACAGAGACCTGTGAAAGTTGATAAACCCCCTCTGCGGATAGTCCCAAAGAAAGTCCCAAGTTCTGGAGAGACTGAAGGGTATATCGCCAATGGGTTATATATGCTACTGGTTACCTACCTGTTAGAATTGGTTGTAGGACTACAAAAAAAACTGTTAAGTAACAACAAGATAACAAATGTAAAACAGAAATGTTATAGAACAATTACAAATAGAAATCAAACTGGATGGACATCAGAAATAAACTAAATATAACTATTGTAAAATAGATTGTGTCTGTAAAATGTGTATAGTACGTATAAACTGAAGGTAGAAGCCTAAATGCTATTGTTATTAATTTACTCCAATTGGGGGAGGGGGTGGAAGGGTTTGTGGGAAAAAATAAAGGTATATTCTAAAAGTGTGTATGTGTAATGAATACTCAGGGAGAAAAAGGTGTAGATTCACGTGCAGAGCACGGCAGGTGTTTATTTCGCCTTCGCAGAAGGCAGGAATCGTGGTAACAGGCAGGCAATGGTCATACACAGGTAGGCAAACAGGCAGGTGAATCAAAACTAGGACTGAAGGCTATAACTGGTTCTCACAAATGAGCTAGGAAGAGGCTCAGTAGAGTCAAAACGAACAATACCTCACAGAGGCACAAACACAAACTAAATAAGGAGCTGATGAGACCAGGTGAGTAACTAGCACAGGTGAAATCCATGAACAAAAATGAAAGACAGGGCTACGTTCAAGAACACAAAGAATCAGGGCTATGTTCAAGGACACAAAGAAACAGGGCTACGTTCAAGAACACAAAGAAACAGGGCTACGTTCAAGAACACAACGAAACAGAACACAAGGTTGACTAAGAAAATGAATACAGAACCTTAATATATGTACAGTATATGTATGTACAGTTCAAGTCGGAAGTTTACATACACCTTTGCCAAATACATTTAAACTCAGTTTTACACCATTCCTGACATTTAATCATAGTAAATATTCCCTGTCATAGGTCAGTTTGGATCACCACTTTATTTTAAGAATGTGAAATGTCAGAATAATAGTAGGGAGAATTATTTATTTCAGCCTTTATTTCTTTCATCACATTCCCAGTGGGTCAGAAGTTTACATACACTCAATTATTATTTGGTAGCATTGCCTTTCAATTGTTTAACTTTGCTCAAACATTTCAGGTAGCCTTCCACAAGCTTCCCACAATAAATTGGGTGAATTTTGGCCCATTACTCCTGACAGAGCTGGTGTAACTGAGTCAGGTTTGTAGGCCTCCTTGCTCGCACACGCTTTTTAAGTTCTGCCCACAAATGTTCTATAGGATTGAGGTCAGGGCTTTGTGATGGCCACTCCAATACCTTGACTTGAAAAACTGAGTTTAAATGTATTTGGCTAAGGTGTACGTAAACTTCGGACTTCAACTGTATATGGGTATGTGTAAGTATGTATGTATGTACAGTATGTTGTTACAAACGTTCCCTTTACTTTATATATTGATATGTTTCTTCTATTTTGTGCAGATGTGAATATCTGAATTATTTATACTGTTCAGTGTTTGTCCCTGACTAACAGTGGGTCCTATCCTGTCCCTTCTGGACTAGTGACAAAGAACTGTCACAATGATGGACTGTGGAGCTGTTGCCTGCATTTCAAACAAGGGACCTGCCTTAACTCCTGTCCATCCTTAACACACAGACCCTGAAAAGAAAAGGAGAAAGAGAGAGAGAAAAGAAGGAGTCGGGGGTGCAGCCCTGGGAAGAAGAATCACCTCTTAACAAGTGTTTACCCTCATTCTGTTGCTGAGCTGTGGTGCAATAACCTACCGTAGCGAATGGATGCCCCTGATCCAGGAAGAATGCTCAGAGGCTGGGGAGGTCAGGGGTCACTAACTCTGCCATTGTCCCTGACAGGGCAAGCACACTCCAGCTTTCAAAGGCCTGTGCTGGGGGTGGAAAGATAGGCCTGAAAACACTGGGTCGGGACCAGGGCCTTTGTGGTAGTTGGGGAAGAAAGAATCAGTCCCAAAAGGTTAAATGAAGAGCGAAAGGGCCCTTCTGTCCAATTACTGAGGGGACAAATGCTCCCGTGACCCGCTGAGGTCAGAGTTCAGCTCAGCCTTTGGCAGCGGCACACTCAGGCTCTTTGTGGGCCAGATGAGATGAACCTCCGCAGTGTTTATCTAAGTGACTCCTCGGCCAATAATAAGGGTATAAATAATTTTGGGTCCCGAATGCTGCCACTTAACAGAATTAATTTATAGACCTAGACTTGTTGGGTCAAACTCTTTAACAAACCCCTTCAGCTCGTGGATGCACATGAGGACTATCCATAGAGGAGCATTCTAAAGCATTTCTCTCTTATGTTTTCTCCTCAAAAAGAGAATGGGCTTGTTATCATCAGGGTTTCAATATCAGACCAAATCACTTAGCATCGCAAGGACCACTCAGGACAGAGACGCAGAAATCCACTAGAGACTCTCTCTACATCAGATTCTCTCCCCAGTAAAGCTATTGGGACAAAGTTATTATTTTGCTTTCATCTGAGATGGAGAAATGGAAAATGTAATTCTTTCAAAGTCTCGCCTTGATGAGTGACCCCAATCTCTCCCTGCCCCCTCCACCTCCCATCCCTCCCCGCCTTTGAGTCCCGGACCTTCCCAATCTTGTGCCCACCGCTGTCTCGGTCGGCACTTGTGGTGCTAATACCTGCTCACACAAAGCCCCGGTGGAGTGGCGTGGTGAGTGGTGAGGCTTGGATTAGACTGCTGGGGCTACTTCCCCCCTGAGCCCATGGGTCGCCAGGGATTAACTCACTGAATTAATCATCTAGTAGTTGTTAGGTTAACAAGCAAGGTGAAATCATATTACGGGATCCGTCCTGAATTCTACCTCTTTTTCTTACCTCTGAACTTTCAACAGTCAATTCTAGGGTGTTGGGTGGTGTAAGATGTCCAATGTGTTGGCCATGGTGATTACACCAGTGGGACCTAAATGTTATGCTTTAGAAACGTTTTTTTGATTCAGATTTCCGATAGCTCTTTCAACCTTCCAGTGAAATCTTTGATCTAAGCAGTCAATAACTCAACTCATTAGCCAGCTTTAGTTAGCAAAAAATGATTTGCAGAAGCTTGTAGAGTATCCAGGTTAGGGCTTGTGAGTCAATGGTCATGGAAGTTTTTATAAGTGAGTGTTTGTAAGAAAACTTTCCAAAAGGAAACAAGGCAAGGCAACAGCCTTAGAAAAGGGTATTGTACTGAAACGTCAACTAAAATAAATGTGCAGTGGTCAAATTGTGTGTGCAGGAGCTTTTTTTTTATTTCTCCACAAAGCAACAGCCAGGAATCATCGCTACTGAGGAAACAGAATGTGATAAAAAGTCCACAAATGGACTAGAGAACAATCCATCAAAGCCTTGCTGCTCTTAAATGCAGCGGCCTGGAACAATGTCTGTGCTATGAAAGCTTTAAATCTCTTCCTCTGTGGAATCCGTTTTGCATGCTGCCAGACTGGTCCAGAGAACGGTCCATGGTACAGGGACAACAGGAGAAGGTGTGGGTGAGTGATGGGGACGGGGGATGGAGGTTGGAACGGTTGTTGAGGATTTTGCTCTCCCTGGGAATTCTCTCGGCAAGCCCCGTCTCCATCCCTCATGAGCTGAGTTAAGCCTGTTTGACACACATCAGACCTGGTGAAGGAGACTCGTCGGGAGTGGCTGCGGCTCTCTGGGGCTTACAGGCCCTGAGAGGGAGAGGGATGACCTTTAATCAGGGATCAGGAGCCAGGCCTGCAGCTGGAGTCCCCCAGGAGCCCTGATTACACCACCGCCCCAGGTCATGCTCACAGCCACCGCCGCCAGTGAGCATCAGCACGGGTCGAAATGAAGCGGTCAGCGCAACCACGAGGGATATGACACTACGGCTGAATCTTAATTCGTAAAAGTTAGGACCTCATCCACATGCATTCATCAATTTTATATTCCAACAACATATTCCCCACTCTTCAGATCTTTACTGTCTACAGGTTTGGTCTGCTCATCATCACCAACTCAGCTTCCCAAACACTGTAGTTGTCCCTGACGAATAGATATTCCCAAGTGAATTTTGTGAGTGTACATGGACAAGTACATGGATTGGATTTGGATTGGCCATGAAATACAAATGGTGTCAGATCTGGGACCCTTAAAGTACATAGGGGTTGTAGAATACTATGTGTGTTATGTCCCTGTGTCTTCTGCTAGAAAGACAAGCAGATGATGCAAGCAGGTGATCCAATGTTAACACTTTAAAGAGCAACTGCCCCTAAAAACTCACTTCTCATTTAGAAAACAGTCTATGTGGAATCGATATGAATCAGAAACATTTATTCTACTGTCAAAATTGACATCAAAGTGTAAATAGGATCATTTTGGTCTTAAAGTCAGTCTTGTGCATTACAACATAAATTAAGATTGGGTTTGTTTCAATCCTGCCCACATGCCCACAGTTGGCAGAACACAAGTAATCATCAATTCGGAGTGCAGCTGCACGCAACCCAATTGTAATGCCTCTGGTAAATTTGTGCTGACTTTGAATATCCCTATGGGGCTAGTGACGAACAATTGGTAAATTACACAATGTACATGAGACAATATGCTAAAATTCCAAAAGCTCCAAATTTGTTTTTTAAAAACCTCAAACCAAATTCATATACAAATATTGAAAGCATTTAATGAGAAAACTAAAAGGTGTGCAACATGAAAATATTGTCTCATTTACATGGTGTATTTTATTGAAGGTCCCTGACTAGCACCGGAGATAGGCTATCCAAAGTCAAACCAATTTTGCCACAAGTGCACACAAGCTGGCTTAAGCTAAATTGCTAAATGATTTCGCTAACTCTTCCCACCTTCGAACACACAAGAAACACCCACATCAAATCATATCACATTTTATTTGTCACATGCTTCGTAAACAGGCGTAGACTAACAGTGAAATGCTTACTTAAGGGTCCTTTTTCAACAATGCAGAGTTAAAGATGTTTTAAAAAATACCAAAATTGAAATAGTGACACGAGGAATAAATACACAGTGAATAACGAATAACAATGATGAGGATAAATAACATGGCTATATACAGGGAGTACCAGTACTGAGTCCATGTGGAGGGGTATGAGGCAATTGAGGTAGCTATGTACATACACTACCGGTCAAAAGTTAGAACACCTACTCATTTAAGGGTATTTCTTTATTTTTTACAATTTTCTACATTGTAGAAAATTGTGAAGACATCAAAACTATGAAATAACACCTTTGGAATCATGTAGTAACCCAAAAAGTCTTAAACAAATCAAAATAAATGTTATGTTTGATATTCTTCAAATAGCCACTCTTGGCATTTTATCAACCAGCTTCAGCTGGAATGCTTTTCGAACAGTCTTGAAGGAGTTCCCACATACGCTGAGCACTTGTTGGCTTTTTAAGTGTGCCTTGAATTCTAAATAAATGACAGACAGTGTCACCAGCAAAGTACCCACACGCCATAACACCTCCTCCTCCATGCTTCACGGTGGGAAATACACAAATAGACAGAGATCATCCGTTCACCCACACCGTCTCACAAAGACACAGCGATTGGAACCAAAACTCGCCAATTTGGACTCCAGACCAAAGGACACATTTTCACCGGTACATTTTCACCGGTCCATTGCTTGTTTTTCTTGGCCCAAGCAAGTCTCTTCTTATTATTGGTGTCCTTTAGTAGTGGTTTCTTTGCAGCAATTCAACCATGAAGGACTGATTCACACAGTCTCCTCTGAACAGTTGATGTTGAGATGTGTCTTTTACATGAAGTCTGTGAAACATTTTTTTGGGCTGCATTTTCTGAAGCTGGTAAGTCTAATGAACTTATCCTCTGCAGCAGAGGTAACTCTGGGTCTCCCATTCCTGTGGCGGTCCTCGTGAGAGCCAACTTCATCATTGCGCTTGATGGATTTTGCAACTGCACTTGAAGAAACGTTCAAAAGTTCTTGAAATTTTTCACATTGACTTATCTTCATGTCTTAAAATAATGTTGGACTGTTGCTTCTCTTTGCTTATTTGAGCTGTTCTTGACATAATATGGACTTGATCTTTAACCAAATAGGGCTATCTTCTTTATACCCTCCCTACCTTGTCACAACACAACTGATTGGCTCAAACACATTAAGGAAAGAAATTCCACAAATTAACATTTAAGAAGGCACACCTGTTCATTGAAATGCATTCCAGGTGACTACCTCATGAAGCTGGTTGAGATAATTCCACGAGTGTGAAAAGCTGTCATCAAGGCAAAGTGTGGCTATTTGAAGAATCTCAAATATAAAATATTAACACTTTTTTGGTTACTACATGATTCCAAATGTGTTATTTCATAGTTTTGATGTCTTCACTGTTATTCTACAATGTGGAAAATAGTACAAATAAAGAAAAACCCTTGAATGAGTAGGTATTCAAAAACTTTTGACCGGTAGTGTGTAGATAGTGTTAAAATGACTAGGCAACAGGATAGATAACAGACAGTAGCAGATACAGTATACAGCTTGTTGAGTTCGGTCTTAGTGCCAAAATCGCTTTTTGGTGGTAAATAGAAAGCTCCAAAAAATGTATTCTATAAACTTTGTATATAGTATGGTCTGCAGGGGTATTTTAACTCAGGCGAGAAAAAACTTGAGACTTCCTTAACATTAGAGATTCCGCACCCAGGTGTTGTAAACAAAGAGACACACACATCAAACCACACCCGAAACTAACTCACGCTTGAATTCGCTGGCATTTCCTACTCAAACCAATCTAAAACGTGGCCAAATCAGGAAGTGCAGTCGCCCTTTAATTCCAGATGTAGTCATAAGTACATGATATTAAAGCATAAGTATGTGTGTGTGTGTGGTTTATAATCCTAGTTACATGTGGCTCCTATAAGATAAAAGGAAATAGGAATACAATTAGGAATGTACAATGGATCACCAATAGTAATGACATTGTACAATAGGAAATATGCATAAAATTGATAGTCAGAATATGCATAATAATCATATGGAATGTACACAGAATACAATGGTTAACATTATAAACAATATGCATACATAATAATATGACTGAGGTATATACAGTACATAAAGAATGATAAACATAAACAATATGAATATACTCAATGGCATAATTAACTGCACCACTAGGCTGCAGGAGAGCACTAACAGCTCTGTATGGCTGACTGACTGACAAAATCGTGTCCTAACGGCAGCTTACCGCGGCTGCAAATACACCCATCGGGAGAACAGTACACTCTTAGAAAAAAGGGTTCCAAAAGGTTTTTTTCGATTGTTCCCATAGGACACATATTGGTTCCAGGTACAACCCTTTTTAGTTCCAGGTAGAACTATTTGGGTGTCCATGTAGAACCCTCTGTGGAAAGAGTTTTACATGGAACCCAAAGGAGTTCTTCCTGAAATCAAAAGGGTATTACCTTTCAACCAAAAATGGGGTCTTCAACGAGTTCTCTTACGGTGACAGCCAAAGAACCATTTTAGGTTCTAGATAACACCTTTTTTCTAAGAGTGTAATGGAGCCTACATAATACGCAGCTAAACAAGTAATGTGAACTACACATGACAACATAATACTGATATATTAATTCATAATAGACAATATATAAAGGTGAGATGCAAAGCTACATTAACAGGGAACTTACATAGGCTAACAGGGATAAGTTAGCAAGGCAAGATAGCAATGAAAGTTACAGGAGTTATAACTTGGTTTAACTGTGGCGATATATAGCAGACATAATATAGTCTGATATTATGACATATGGAAAAATACTAATGTTGGCATAAATCACACAGGACTACAAAAAATAGAGGTAAGAAGAGGTAGAATGGCTCCAGAGAGGATGGCTGACGCATTTCGTGCTCCTAACCAACTGTGTTATTTTGTTCAGGTTTGATTTTGTGTTGTTTGTAACTTATTTGTAACTTATTTTGTACATAATGTTACTGCTAACGTCTCTTATGACCGAAAATAACTTCTGAACATGTCACATGTCACGTCGTTGGAAATATGCTCGAACCAATGTGCAGCGTGATCTGGGTTCCACATCTTTATTTGTGAAACGTACAAAACCAATAAACAGCAAACGAAACGTGCAGCAAATGCAGTGCTCACAGGCAACTACACAAAAACAAGATCCCACAAAACACAGTCGTGAAATGGCTGCCTAAATATGATCCCCAATCAGAGACAACAAATAAACAGCTGTCTCTGATTGGGAACCATACCAGGCCAACATAGAAAACAACCACCTAGATAGGAACACCCCCCCTGGAGAAAAAGGGGGCGGAGGTCGGGCTGCTTTTCAGAATTCGTAAGCGAGCGAGTAAACCCCTACTGCCGTCAGTTCTACTGGCCAATGTGCAATCATTGGAAAATAAAATCGATGACCCACGAATAAGATTAAACTACCCAACGACGGGACATTAAAACTGTATTATCTTATGTTTATGGCTGAACGACGACATGAATAACATACAGCTGGCGGGTTATACACCGTATTGGCAGGATAGAACAACAGCCTCTGGTAAGACAAGGATGGCGGTCTATATATATTTGTAAACAGCTGGTGCACAATATCTAAGGAAGTCTCAAGGTTTTGCTCGCCTGAGGTAGAGTATCTCATGATATGAGCTGTAGACCACACTATCTACCTAGAGAGTTTGTGCCAGACCGATGCTGGCACTAAGACTGCACTCAATGAGCTGTATACTGCTGTATACTACCCAAGCCATAAGACTCCTGAACATCTCATCAAATGGCTACCCAGGATATTTGCATTGCCCTCCCCCCCTTTCACGCTGCTGCTACTCTGTGTTATTATCTATACATAGTCATTTTAATAACCATACCTACATGTACATATTACCTCAATTACCTTGATTAACCGGTGCCCCTGCACATTAACTCTGTACCGGTACCCCCTGTATATAGCATCGCTATTGTTATTTTACTGCTGCTCTTTAATTATTAAAATTGCATTGTTGGTTAAGGGCTTATAAGTAAGTATTTCACTGTAAGGTCTACCTGTTGTATTCAGTGCATGTGACAAATACAATTTGATTTGATTTGATTTTAAAATGTTCATTAGGGAGCAGCTGTAGCTGTAGGTGACCGCTG